>NC_069793.1:98105359-98419185 GCF_027406575.1 Nycticebus coucang | reverse complement strand
ATTTATTTTTATTTTAAATGATTATATGTCCATTAGAGAAACATCACAAGGAGAAAAAACACTTCACTAATTAAAAACAATTATTGACAATTTTGTGATATTTTGATTCAGCCCCTTTGATTCACAGCAAACTCTCTTTTAAATACTTATAATTTTGCTGCTTTTTCCCAATATCATATGAGTGCATTACATGCTATTACACATTTTGGTAAAAATCTGTAACTACTAATCAGTAGTTTGTTAAATAGATGTACACAGATTGCTTTAAAAATAATAAACTTAGCTTATCGTAGCGTTTTTATCTTATAAACTGTTTTTTTTTTAATTTTCAACTCTTTTGTAATAACAGCGTAAAACACAAACTTATTCCACAAGTATCCAAAAATATTTTCTTTATATTTTTATTTTTGATATACAATTTTGAAAGAAATAAAGGGCATTATAATTTGGAAAATGAAGGTCAAACTATCCTTGTTTACTGACAATGTGAGCTTATAGCTAGTAAAATCCTGAAGACTTCACCAAGACTCCTAGAATTGATAAATAAATTTGGCAAACTCACAGGTTACAAAATCAATGTATGTAGGTGGCACCTGTAGCTCAAGCAGCTAAGGTGCCAGTCATATACACCAGAGCTGGCGGGTTTGAATCCAGCCCAGGTCTGCCAAACAATGACAACTACAACCAAAAAATAGCCAGGCGTTGTGGCCGGAGCCTATAGTCCCAGCTACCCGGTAAGCTGAGGAAAGAGAATCGCATAAACCCAGGAGTTTGACATTGTTGTGAGCTGTGATGACAGGAGACTCTACCAAGGGCTATAGCTTGAGGCTCTGTCTCAAAAAAAAAAAAAAATCAATGTATGTAAATCAGCAGCATTTCTGTATACTAATAACAGTCAAGCTGAGCGTCAAATAAAGGACTCAATATCATTCATGACACTGAGTTATTAAATTAAAACAACAATAAAAAGCCCTAGGAATATTGTCATGGCCACTGGTCAGGGTCCAGGACTGGTTGGTCTCTGGCCCTGGCTTATCCAGGTTCCAGACGCAGACCACTATGCTACCTTGCTCAAGAACAATTGCTCTTAGGTGCCTGAGGGCTATTTACCTTAGCAGAAGGGAGAGAGAGAGATAGATAGTCTTTGAGGGTGAAGTAGTCTTAGAATAGATTGATCTTAGTCTTTAGCAGAGCTTAGTAATTTTCAGCAGACAGACACCGTGCTGGCGTTCTGCAGGCAGGAGAAGAGACAGAGTCAGAGTAAGTGGGTCCTTGATAGAATGCGCATGCTCCCGACTGCCTTCTCCTCCAGCCTTATAAGAATGATCTGGTGCCTCTCAACACCACAGGATGGAGACTGCCAATTCACCACTGCTCTCATCTCGTGAGCTCTCATGCTTGTTTGGAGAGCTAATTTCCTCTCCATGCCCTTTTCACCAAGGTGTTCCATTATTGAGCTACGGGTGTTTCTTATAACTCTCACTCCCCTAGCCATAGGCTATATGGGCTGCTACAGAATATACTTAACCAAGGAGTTACTGAAATATCAGTATTTTACCATTAGAATGCTTACCAATAAAATACTGATATTTCAGTAACAAGTCAAGAATGGAAGTTGAACTCTTGCGAACAGGTCAGACGGGTCTGAGTAACTCATCTGAAGATATAGTTTCGTCCTAGGACTTTCACAACTGGACAGGAAGAAGGGTAAGAAGGGACACTCAGACCCTGAGATCGGACCCTGCCATCGTGAGAGTGCTGCTTTTGTGTCCCCCTCACTGAAAAGGCAACTAATTGTGGAGGCTGTAACAACGGGAATCGATCAAGACTTTAGATCATTAGCTATAGACTGTGAGTAAAAAGAAGACTCAGACAACTAGGGTTCCTGAGAAAAGATGGTTAGTGCAAACATTCTCTAACCTCAGGACAAAATTCCTCTTTGTCTGTTATGGCCTGGGAAAGTGCAAGCGAGGGGCCATCACTGTAAGCCTGAAACTAACCCTTAACTCTTCTCAATTAGTCAAGAAAACAGGACATGAGTGATCCCCAGAGCCTCTCTGTACTTAACCCCCACACCAGCTTCCAAGACCACAGAAAACTGTGTTAATTTTTCCTTCCTATATTTAATTCCCATAAAACCAACTGGAAACGGGAATGGAAGAGAAAATAAAACTTGCCCATGCCTGGAATGTCTGCTGACCACCAGTGTCCATGGCAATGTCATGTAAAGTTCTAACATAGGATGGATTATAATTTTAAGATAGTGTCAAAGGAAAATATTTGAAATTATCTTATAACACAATTTACCAGGTTAGCTAAAAATTAGAAAGAACTTGTGGCAGCAGAAAAATTTTGTCCAAAATATTTTCATGTCTCATCTGTAAAATAACTCTCTTTGTTAAGAATAATTTTAATGGTTAGCCAGGCATTGTGGTGGTGCCTGTACTCAGGAGGTTCAGGCAAGAGAATCACTTAAGCCCAAGAATTTGAGGTTACTATGAGCTGTGACACTACAGCACTCTACTGAGGGTGACATAGTGAGACTCTGTCTCAAAAATAAATAAATAAAAGAATAATTTACTAGCAATATTCCATTTCTTTTCATCATGATTAAAATTTTGTGTTTAGTAATACTATTGAAAAAATAATTTCTTACTTATTTTTGTCTGATAATTATTTTAGAACATAGCATGTATCTGTATTATAAATTTAGTTTTAGGTGATGTTTATAATATGTTTATGTATATTGAATTTAAACTTTATTCTTCCATTTTCATTGATTTTAGTAAACAATGAATGCCATTGCAAGTATAATTACATTTATATGGATATTTTATAAATAAAAAAAATCATCCTTGTGTTACAGCATTACTAATTACTAATTCTTCTTTTCTTTAAAAAACAATGTTGGGGGAGGGTTAAGAAAGAATATTTAGAGAAACATACAGGTTTGAATCTTAGCACTGTCATTTTCAAGCAGTCTGACACTACAGAAGTCAACTTACCTTTTTAAGCTTCATTATTTCCAGCTATAAATGAGAATAATAAAACCCATGTTCATAGAGTTCTTATAAGATGAAAGTAAGACATAGTCTCTGAAAAACTTAGAAGCAGAACAGGGAGGGTAAAGACCACACAATAAAGGCAGCAACTTTTATTAAATTTTATCACTACATGAGGATTTAGAAATAAAACTTAAGAAAAAAGATACATCAGTGAAAGCAAACTAATAAACTAATGCAGATACTTCACATGTTACTTAATCCCCACAACAACTGTAGGTAATAGGTATACACTTACTAACTCCATTTAATAAATAAGAAAACTAAGGTCAGATAGATTAAATACTTCATTCATTGAGTATTTTTGATTTGAAAACTCATTATTTTTCCATAATTACAGCATGCTGAGCTGCTCCTCTAAATCATCCATCTTTGTACATAACACTTAAAAAGACTAAAATTACACGTGTGTTGTAGAGAACACTGGGATTATATTATTTTTTCCTGTATCTATTTCTCTTTCTTTACAACCTTGTTTTCCCTTTGAGAAAGCCCTCTGTTGCATTATTGTTAAGAGTAACATAATTCTAGAGTCTATTTTTCAATATGGAAGAAAAAGGGAACAGATCCTTCTCTTCCGGGGATAGGCATATGGCCTAAACTCTGACAATTCCAGGACTCTGTATCTCGAGGTGGGGGTGCAAGTTCAAGGTTAAAATGTTGTTAATCATCTCAGAAGCAGTGACAGTGGCTGCATACCAAGTCCCTTTAGCTATAAAACAATGACTGTGCTCCCTGCTTCCTGCTTGTTGTCCCTCTAGTGTTTCCCTGAGACCCCGTCCTCCATTTAATTCTGTTCTCCCTTTTATAACCCGTCTCTCTCTTAGCCAATCTTCTTCTTTTTCTTCCAATCGGGAATCCTAACCAAAGCTCCTGCACTGCTATGGCCCATGAGTTTCTAATTCTTTCCTAGAGGGTCGACACAGCATAGCGTTTAAGAGCACAAAGTGTGGAGCCAAATTCCAAGAGTTCATTTTCTGAATCTCACATTTTCTGAATCTCACATTTTCTGATTACTAATTTTTTCATCTGTGTCTACCTTATAACGTTGTTATGAAAATTAAAACAACTGTTACCATTTGTAAGGTTTTCAGAACAGTGTTTAGCACTTGGTATGCATTATGGGTAAGTTTGCAATAAAATTCCGAGTTCTAAGAAACTTCCGTATCATTCATTCTTCTGCCTTTCACTTGCCTCTGCCATAAATCCACACATTTCCCAACCAGAGAAAGACCAACTGAAGCCAGCACCTGTCTTGTGGAATGATTCATAGAACGGTAGTGAACCAATCTCACAAATCTGGAATTGCTTATTGGCAGTGACCCAGTCCCACTCACCCATTACATAGTGGAAATAACATGAATTTGGTACATCCTCCCACCCCATTCGAGCAACATGCACTTTGTACTATTTATTTGACCACAGGTGTAGAAAGCCTTGCTTTTATGCATCAACCTGCCTGGTGTCTGTACTTCTCGCTTTGTAAAGCATCCAGCAGATCATCCCCATCACAGGCAGATTATTCTGTGCAGGAACATCCAGGGAATCCCACAGCTGTGAACAAATCAGGCCTGTACTCTGCTCTCTGGACTGGCTGTCAAGAAAAAGAACAGTCTGACTTTACCATGACCTTGTTGGATTTTAAAGTTCCCAGATGACAGTTACTCAGGACTGCGTTTGTGACTTCAGCCTTGAGCTTGATAAGTTGTGACTCTGATGGGCACGGTTGTGTTTTGGGTCAGCAGGCCAGAAGCAGCATTGAATCCAGGAACTGCAGAGCAGGAATCCTATTTTCTTCCTGTTTCATTCTTTTATATTTCAGCTTCTACCCACTACCTGCTCATTGCTGGCCGTGATTGCCCTGGTTTTTAGTCTTCTGCTTACTAACACATATAGCTTTGATTTGTTTTCCTTTAGTCCGGACTTTCCCTTAGCTGTGTTTTTTTGTTTATTGCTGTGAGTGTTCTGTCCAGATGTACCTTGAAGATCAAAATATATTACACATACAGTATCAGGAAAATAGCCTTTTCTATTTTTCCTTTTCAAGTTACCAAGATCATTGTTTATAAGGCTCTTTTAGAGAACTTGTGGACACGTTTCTGGAATTCTTAAACTACATTTTAAATGACAACAAACAGAGGCGCAAGCTCCCTTAAAACAGACATTCGTTTCTTGATTCAAGCAGGCCGATCTGAGCCATGGGTGAAAGAACCCAGCAGAGTGCACAGCACGCAAGGCATTTCGGTAAGTCTCTGCTGAAGAAAACAGAGATGAGAGCTTGTGCCTTTTTCTCAAAAACAATTTGGAGGGTGGATTATCCAAAGATTCTATGTCATTCTAGTGTTTATTCTTCTACACTGTATATTTAAAATAACATATGATAATAGCAAGTAAAAACGAACACCCAGGGAGATACTAATTGCCTGAGAATAAACATAGAGATTGAACAAAGCAAATCGTAGATGTTTACGATATTTATGAAGATTACTCTGCCTGCTTGCTGGAATATCATCTAAAAGGAAAAGGAAATTGCAAAGTGCAGTATCATCCAGCTACAAGGAACTCATTCATCAGTTTAGTTAGGAATT
This sequence comes from Nycticebus coucang, assembly GCF_027406575.1. Taxonomy (NCBI): domain Eukaryota; kingdom Metazoa; phylum Chordata; class Mammalia; order Primates; family Lorisidae; genus Nycticebus; species Nycticebus coucang. The sequence continues at coordinate 98,413,535 of NC_069793.1, read as the reverse complement.
TAGATGGTCATACTCAATAAATAAAACAGTCTATTGACATGACTATATATACAGCATCAATATGTAGTGCCTGATTAGTTGTGAAGGATGAAATTATTTCTGGGTCAAGTGTTTGTGTTTTATAGCACTCACGGTGACATTTTTGAAGCCTCTATAGATTATTTCAGATTACCCATGTAATCTTCTTGTCTGGCCTTCTTGTTTCAAGCCAGATTTCCAAAGGAAAATCATGGAACGCGGAAGGCTTGAAGGCTGCAAAATGAACTTTGCCCATAGACCATAAATCTTACAGAGACGCTGTATTTGATGGCTTTTCAGGGGACAACAAAGAAGGTATGCCTTGGGATACAACATTTATTCCTTTTCAAGGAGCGACCTTTACAGGGCATTTTAAGCATGACCACTGCCTTCTGAAACTGCTCAGTGTTACAGACACTTTCCCCTGCACTGTATTCTGAGCAGGGAGATGTAAGGAATATTCAATATTAGCTCATAAACATGGATCATATGGTGTAAAACTTAATGGAATAAAGTAGTGATGATCATGGTCATTTTTAATTTGTTTTCCTTTTATTAAGTCATATACACATAGATCATGAATACATTTATGCAGTTGTGGGATACAAGGTGTTGATTTTTATACAATTTGGAGTGCTTACATCCAACTAATCAACATAGCTGTCACCTCAATTACTTAATTATTGTGTTAAGACATTTATGTTCTATTGGTAGATTTGACTTGTACCCTTGCAATATGCTCCATAGGTGTGGTCCCGCCTTTTACCCTCCCTCCGTCAAACCTCCCCCCTCCCCTCCTACTCTCCTCGACTTCTCTCCTTCATTCTGGGCTATAGCTGTGTTCTATCTTTCATAAGAAAGTGTGAGTGATTATAAATTGGTTTCATAAAAGTACTGAGTACATTGGATACTTTTTCTTCCATTCTTGAGACACTTTACTAAAGATTTGTTAGGTCTGCTCAGTGAAAATCTAAGTGTCATATACCAGACTGATTTTTCCGTGTCTTCAAATGGTGCCCTTTTTTAGATACAAATTTTCACTTGTAAAAAGCACGATTTCCTCTAATACCTGAGTAGGAAACACAAGGGGGAAAAAGTGTGCAAAGAAGATACGAACATAAAAATCTAACAGCATATTCTCATGGATTGTATAACAAATTTAATTCCGTATCTTCCTGGCAATTCACTTAAGGCATGGATCCATTCACAGTAAAAGGTTCCATGCATGAACCTGATGAGGTTTAATGATTATTCATCCTTGTGTACAAAGTCTCAATAAAAACTAACATAAATCTCAAATGCCACCTTCTGCTGCTGCTCCTGGTGTGCTGGTTCGGGGCAGACATGGAACCTCTTTTGTGAAGCACCAGCTGGGGAGACTGGGGGGGGTCTCCAGGGCAGATGAAAAGCCTAAAAAAGGAATTAAGACCGAAAACAACAATCAAATTAATTTGAAGGTGGCGGGAGAGGATGTTCTGCGGTGCAGTTTAAGATGAAGAGGCAAACACCACTTAGAAAACGAACCAAAGCCTATGGTGAACCCCAGGGTTTATCAATGAGGCAGATCAGATTCTGATTTGACGGGCAGCCAATCAGTGAGACAGACACGGCTGCACAGCTGGAAATGGAGGATGAAGGTACAATTGATGTGTTCCAAGAGCAGACAGGTGGTGTCTACTACAGAGGGGAACTGCTGCTTTACTCCGGAACTCTGTTCTTACAGACCAAGGTACATTCTCAATTAGAAAACTGCAGTTTGGCTCCACCACATCCTGACTACTGTGGTATAGTTTTCTCTGTTCTTTCATTTTCGCCTTCCCTGTTCCTTTGTTGTACATAACTGATGCACGTGCTCAAGCCTATTGCATTTTTTTAACTAAATGGCCAGTGATATGTTTTGATTGACAGCAGCTGGAGATGGGTTGGGGCAATATTGATTCTGTGAAAACACCCTCTTTCTACATTAGTGGTATGCTCATCTGCTCTTATCTTCTTATTCTAGTAAGTTATTTTTCTCTTACTGTTTTAATAAAATAACAACATCAAGAAAATCCTTGCATACCTTGTCCAGTTGGAGAATTTTAAAGTTTTCACTTATCATTGTAAAACCAAGGATAATTTCATAACGTTTTTGTATGTAGCTGTTACATGTAGGGCAATTTGTCTTTCAGTAGGGACAAATTACTCTAAAAAATTGACTATCATAATAATTGCATTTCTCTTTTTTTGCAATTATTATGAAGGTTATCATCTATTGAAATTATAGTCATCCCAATTGCTGGTCTTTCCTAGTATACCTATATCAATATTGTGTATTAGATATATATTTTTAAGTAAAATATCTGAAATATAGGCAATTCAATTTCTTCTTTATATAAAAAGATGTCTCCTAGATAGTTTTCAAGTCAAGTGTTTTGTTGTTCAAATAAACTTGGAGGGTGGGTCAATAGAGGGAGGGTTAGTAGGGGGACCACACCTATGGAGCATATTGCAATTACAAGTTGGATCTATCATGTGTAGAACACAAATGTCTTAATGCTGTAATTGGGTAAATGAGGTGAAGGCTATGTTAATTAGTAGGATGTAAGCCCTTCAATTTGTATAAATAATCAACACGTTGAATCCCATAATGGCATAAATATATCCGTAATCTAGGTAAAAATGCCTTAATAAAAAAAAAGAGAAAGAAAACTAACATAAACTTTGTTATTCTTAACTACAGATCATCAATATCTAATGACAATAAGGCTGATCTTTCAAGTCATATTCTAAGGCAAATTATTTATATAAAGATATATGGTGCAACTAAAAATTGAATGGTCACTGAGAATTTCAGGGCAAAATTACAATTCAAAATATGCAAATTATACATAAGGTGATTGATTTGACATCTATACCACCTTTCATAAAATATTTTTTTAATTTGAAAAATTTAGGGAGTACAGGTGGGTGAATGAGCACCAGTGTATGCGGCTGAAGTCAGGGTTTCGGTTTTCTGTGCACCCATCACCAGAATAGCACAGATTCTGCCTAACAGGTAGATTGTTCTCTCTCTCACACAAAAGAGATTGTTATCTCTTTTTTTCCCCTCTTCTTAGTTTCTAATGCCCATTACATGGTTCCATTATACACACACACACACACACACACACACACGTGTGTGTCCTTCATGCAGCACCCACATATAGATGAGAACATGTGGTATTTGCTTTTCCACTTCTGAGATATTTAACTTAGGATGATGATCTCCAGCTCCGTCTAAGTAGCTGCAAAAACAAAACAAAACAAAAACAAACAAAAACCTAAACATTATTTCATTAAAAAAATTTCTGTGGCTGAGTAGTACTCTATGGTGTATAGATAATGCACTTTCCTTATCCATTCATCAACTAATGGGTACTTAGGTTGGTTCCATATTTCTGCATTGTGAATTGTGCTACAGTAAACATCCTGGTGCCCTTGTCTTTTTTATAAAGTGACTTATGTTTCTTTAAGTATATCTCTAGTACCGAGATTGCTGGAATGCATGGTAGTTCTCTATTAGTTGGTTGAGGAAACATACATAATGCTTTCCAGTACTCAGCAGTTGACTCATTGTCCAGCTGCACAATTGTACTGATCCATATTCCCAACAACAGTGGATAAGCATTACATTTTTACTGCCTCCACACCAACATCTGTTGTTTCTTAACTTTTCAATGTTGATAATTCTGACAGGGTTAAGGTGGTAACTCACTGTGCTTTTAATTTGCATTTCCAGATAGTAGCCCTTTGTCGGATCTATAGTTTGCAAATAGATATTTTCTCTCATTCTGGAGGTTGTCAATTTATTTTGGGGATGATTTCCTTTGCTGTTAAGAAACATTTTAGGAGTGGTGCCTGTGGCTCAAAGGAGTGGGGCGCCGGCCCCATATGCCAGAGGTGGCAGGTTCAAACTTAGCCCCAGACAAAAAACTGAAAAAAAAAAAAAAAAAGAAAGAAAGAAACATTTTAGGTTAATTAAGTCTGATTTATTTATTTGTTTATGTATTTATTTTGTTGCTGCATCTTCTTTTGAGGTCATACTTATCAATTTTTTGCCTAGTCCAATGTTTAAAAAAGTTTTTCCTATATTTTCTTCTAGAACTATTATACTTTCAAGTCTGGCATTTAATTTTTTAGTCTATCTTGAGATAATTATTGCATACAGTGAGGGACAGGGGTCCAGTTTCATTCTTCTGCTTGTCACTATCCAGTTTTTTCAGAACAATTCATTGAATACGATACACTTTCCCCAGTGTAGGTTGTTGAGTGCTTTGGGATCAGTAAGTGGAGGTGGATGGTTTTATTTCTGGGTTCTCTGTTCTGTTCAATCTGTCTATGTGTCTACTTTTATACCAGTACCATGCTGTTTTGATTGCTATAAGATTGTAGTATAATTTGAGGTTAGATAATGTGATGCCTATTTGCTTTAGAATTGTTTTGGCCATTCAGGAACCTTTTGGTTCTGTATGGAAGTTTAGAATTACTTTTTCTACATCAGTAACGGATAATATTGGTATTTTGATGGGAATTGTGTTGAATCTGTAAATTGCTTTGGGCAGTATAGACATTTGAAGAATATTGATCCTGCCAATCCATGAGTATGAAACGTTTCTTCACTTATTTGTGTTATCTGTGATTCCCCCCCCTCCGTATTTTCCAGTTCTCCTTGTAGAGAACATTCACCTCTTTTGTTAATCATATTTCTAGATATTTTATTGTCTTCACAGCTATTGTACATAGTATTGAGTTCTCTCAGCTGGACTGTTTTTAGTATATAGAAATGCTATTGACTTGTAAATATTGATTTTGTGAACTGAGACTTTCCTGAATTTATGTACCAATTCCAGGAGTCTGTTGGTGAAATCTTTAGGATTTTCTAGTTATAAGACCATATCATTGGCAAACAGGGGCAGTTCGACCTTCTCTTCCCTGACAGATGGCCTTTGTTTCCTTCTCTTGCCTGATTGCTCTTTCTAGAACTCCAGTGGTGTGCTGAACAGCAGTGATGACTGTGCGCATCCTTGTCTCGTTCTGGTGCCCAGAGGGAATCCTTTCAACTTTTCTCCATTCCATATGATGTTGGCTGTGCTTTTATACTATATAGTCTTTATGATTTCGAGGTATGTTCCTTCTATGTCTATACTGTTTTTTTTTTTTTTGTAGAGACAGAGTCTCACTTTACCGCCTTCAGTAGAGTGCCATGATGTCACAGGACTCACAGCAACCTCTAGCTCTTGGGCTTCCGCGATTCTCCTGCCTCAGCCTCCCGAGCAGCTGGGATTACAGGCGCCTGCCACAATGCTCGGCTATTTTTTGGTTGCAGTTCAGCCAGGGCTGGGTTTGAACCCGCCACCCTCGGTATATGGGACCGGCGCCCTACTCACTGAGCCACAGGCACCACCCAGCTTCTATGTCTATACTGTTATGGCTTTTTACCACGAAGAGGGGATCTATTTTATCAAATGTTTTTTCTACATCTATTGAGAGGATCAGATGGTCTTTGTTTTAAATTCTTTTTATGTGGGAGATCACATTTTTTTTAAAAAAAATCACATTTATTGATTTGCAAATATTGTAATGTCTTGCATCCTTGGGATGAAACACACTTGATTATGGTGAATTATCTTTTTGATGTGCTGTTAAATTCAGTTTGCTGGTATTTTGTTAAGGATTGCCTCTCCATAAAGAAAATTTTACTACATTTAAGCAAAGAAACCGATAACATCATCAGAATGGACAGGCACTTCAACACTCCAATGATAGGACTGGACAGAGCATCAACAGAGAAACACTAGAATTAGACAGGATTCTAAAAATAATGGTCCTACTAGATTTTTTAGGATATTGTCTCCCAAAATTTCAGAATATGTATTCTTCTCATCAGCACATGAAACACTTTCCACAATAGGTTATGTTAACCCTAAAAACAGGTCCTGGAAAATTCAGAAAAAATTGAAATAATATTATATATCGTCTCAGATCTAGTGGAATAACCCTGGAAATCAAGTCTAAGAGGAACCCTCAAATCTGCACGAAGTCATGTAAATTTAAAAACATGCTGCTGAATGATACTTGGGTCAATGGCAAAATTAAGATGAAAATAAAAAGATTTTTCAAACTGAATGTCAGTGATGACAGAAGCAGCCACATCTGTATCATGTAGCTAGAGCAACTTTAAGGGAAAAGTTCACAGCCTTTAATGCTTATACCAAAAAGTAAGAAGGATCACAAATTAAGACAATGTAATGTCACACATCAAGGAACTAGAAAAGCAAAAACAAATCAAAGGTCAAAGCGAGCAGAAGAAATGACAAATCTCGGAGAAGAACTAAATGAAACAGACAACAAACAAACAAACAAAATAATACAGAGTATCGATGAATAGATCTTCGAAAAGATCTCTGAAAAGATAAACAAAAATCTATAGACCACCAGCTATATTAACCAGAAATAGAAGAGAAAGGATTTAGATAAACTCAATAAGAAATGGAAAAAAAATAGTCATTGCAATTGATATCACAGAAATACAAAATATTGTGTGTGACTGGTATGAAAAGCTCCACATACAAACTAGAAAATCTAGAGGGAATGGATAAATTTGTGGAAACACACAAACCCAAAGCTTAAATCAGGAAGAAACAGAATTCCTAAATGGACCAGTAATGAGAAGAAATATTGAAGCAGTGATAAGGAATATCCCAATGTGGAAAAGTTCTTGATCAGACAGATTCATAGCAAAATTCTACCAGACCTGTAAAGAAGAATTGACAACATTTCTACTGAAACTGAAACCAAATATAACCTTCATATGAAAGCTATAACCCAATTATAGCACAAGAATGTGGGGAAAGGGGAAAAGGAGGGGAGAGGAGGGGGGAGGATGGATGGTGGGAAGGTAATTGGTGGGACCACACCTATGGTGCATTTTACAAGGGTACATGTTAAATCTACTAGGTGTAGAATATAAATGTCTTAACACAATAACTAAGAAAATGCCAGGAAGGCTATTTTAACCAGTTTGATGAAAATATTTCAAAATATATATAAAACCAGCACCTTGTACCCCGTGATTACATTAATGTACACAGCTATAATTTAATAAAAAAGAAAAAAAGAAGAAGAGGAAGAAGAGAGTCCTGCCTAACTCATTCCATGAAGCCAGCATCGCCCTGACACCATAGCCAGGAAAGAACAATACAAAAAAGAATGCTATAGACCATTTTCCTTTTATAACAAAATAACTTATGTAGTCAAATATGTACTATGTTATGGATGCTTTATTAATATTGATCAAACAGGATGGTTATGAAATACAATTATAATTCACATGTTTAGTTTCTGCACATTGTGAGGGGCTAGGAAAAGTATCATTCAAATATAAATGAGAACAAAGCATCAAAATAGGTGGCAAATTGGAAAAAGTCAAAATATATGAATTCAAATTCACATGTTGTTATTACCTTAGTTTTTGTGAGCTAGTCATTTATTCTGAGACATCAGTCCATAATTCTAAAATGAGAAACATGATTTCCAACTACAGAGAGATGTTAGAATTGAATAAGATGGCATACATAAAATGCAGAATGCTTGGCATCTAGAAAGTTCTCACATGTGTGACTAAGTTGACTTTCTGTGGAACATTTTTTCTTATAATGAAGTCCAAATGGTTAGGTTTCCACAAGTAGGATATCCACAACTTTTAATAGTAGAAATGCAAGAAAGATCTTGTGTGTTTACCTTATACCTACCCAAATGAGTCTAAGTGAACTCTCAAATTCACTTAGATTTAAACAAAATCTTATTTTACAGAAAAAGAAGTATTTTTATTCCTATGATCCAGTAAATTCTAGCTAAGTAAAATTCTAACGTAGTTTTCACTTTCACTTGTACAAGGTGTTTTTATGTACAAATCTCAAACTCAGGCAAGTATAGACAGTCTCTGCAAAATGGAACTCAAAATATTAGCAAGTTATTTCAGAGGGTACACACAGGGGTACACACAGAGGAGTACACACGGTGGGTACACACAGGGGGATACACTCAGGATGGTACACACATGGGGTACGCTCAGGGAATACACACAGAGGGGTACACTCGGGGGGTACACACAGGGGTGTACACTCGGGAGGGTACACACAGAGGAGTACACACAGGGGGTACACACGGGGGGTATGCTCAGGAGGGTACACACAGGGGGTACACTCAGGGGGGTACACACAGGGGGCTACACTCAGGAGGGTACACACAGGGGGATACACACAGGGGGTACACATAGGAGGGTACACTCAGGATAGTACACACAGGGGATACACTCAGGGGGGTACACATAGAGGGGTACACACAGGGGGGTACACTTAGGGGAGTACACACAGAGGGGTACACACAGCAGGATACACTCAGGAGAGTACACATGGGGGTACACACAGAGGGGTACACACGGTGGGTATACTCAGGAGGGTACACACAGGGGGGTACATTCAGGAGGGTACACACAGGGGGGTATACCCAGGGGGTACCCACAGGGGGTACACTCAGGGGATACACACAGAGGGGTACACTCAGGGGGGTACACACAGAAGGGTACACACAGGGGGGTATAATCAAGGAGTACACACAGGGGGTATACTCAGGGGGTACACACAGGGGGGTATACCCAGGGGGTACACATTGGGGGTATATTCAGTGGGGTACACACATGGGGGTATACTTGGGGGGAACCCTCAGGGGGGTACACAGAGCAGAAGCACTTTGGATGAGATGGAAAGTAAAGTCAGTGAGGTCTGTCCAAACCTAGCTCCTGGAGGTGATGGCACAGCTACCAGACTTAATCATTTTAATATTTCTTTGTTGACTCATTGGACTGTATTTATTCTTTACTAAATTTCTGGCAGAAAGTATACTTTTTTCCAAACAAAATTATTCTAAACTTTTTAAATATAAAGAGTTCTTTTTTATGAGACATTAGCTTGAGCTTTAAACTAAAGAAAACACTCTTTGATCGAAGCAAAATCCAACATGAAATTATCTCTTTCACTATCATAGGAATATAATCTCCATCTCTTATGAATGAAAAAGGAATTAGCAAAGGCCTCTTCAGGAATTCCTCATTCTGAGCTAAGGCCAAACTTATACATTGTGAGCCCTTTATGTGTGGCTTAGGACATTGGAAAGAGCAGCCAAATCAATCTAAATGAGGCTTCATCAAGGGAATACCAATATCATTGATGTCACTGGTGATTTTTATAGAGTGCAGGTGTATTGTTATTAGTCTATTTCCATTAAATCAACACTTCCTTTAGGTAATACAGGGAAGCATAAAATAGAGCTTATATTCTCAAAGAGTTATAATGCACTCATATAATGAGCACAGTTAAAAAAGTTAAGCCAAATGTATTAGACTAAAAGGAATTAAATGAGAAAAGTAATTTTTAATTCAGTGATTAATCATATCATGAAGTAATTTAAACATTCAAAAAATTCTGAATGCCTACACTGTGCTAGGCAGTTAGTACAATGAAAAAGCCAACAGAGCATTTAACTGTAGAAACAGATAGTTAATACAGAAACTGGAAGTAATTTATCTGCTATATTTAGGTGCAATAATTATATCTAAATAGGATCTGCATGCTTTAAAAAATGAGAAGAAAATGGTAATATTTAGTGAGTAAATTTGATTAATGAAATGGAAAAGAGATTTATTAGTTAAAGGCTATGGTTACACTAGCTGCAGTATATTGAATGACTATATTAATACCTAACACTTATTGAGTGCTCACTGTGTCCCAGGCATTGATTTTACATGCTCACATGAATTAATTTATTTAATCAATATATAATTTTTTTAGGTAGATACTCAATTATCTACCAGCCTCAATTTAACCATTGAGAAAATTAAGATATAAACATTTGAAATAGTGTCTCTAAGTCAAACAGCTCATCAGTAGCAAAGCTGAGATTTGAATTCAGGGAATTGGACGTCAGAGCTCAGAGTTACAGCCACCAGGTGTGGAGATTCCTTCTCAAATAAACACAAGGTATAGTAAAAGGTCTTATTTTATTGGATTCAATGTCCTTTTTAATCTGTGGAAGGAAAATTCCGCTTTATTTGGTATATCAGGTAGGATCATGATTTGATGACTAATCCATATTCTCTTTCATGTTCCCACAGCCATGACCATAGATCACATCACAAATTAGAGGTAGCACTTGGTGCTAAACCTTGTCTTGTTTTAGATAATTTTACTTTGTAGGACATTATTATAGTAAAAGTGGAGGAAGTTCAGAGAGGGATGCTTTTGAAAGAAAAATGGATAAGGATGAAAAGCCCTAAATAAAAGAGAGAAATATTTGAAATGTGAAATGACCAAAGCATAAACCCTAGAAGAAACCACACGGGAAATCTGTATGTCCTTGGATTTGGTGACACATTCTTATGTGACAACAAAGCACAAACAATGAATGTAAAAATAAATAAATTGAATTGTACCAAAATTGAGTACTTTTAAACTTCAGGGAATACTATCAGGCAAGAGGATCACTTGAACCCGAGAGTTTGAGGTTGCTGTGAGCTATGACGCCACAGCACCCTATCCAGGGTGACAAAGTGAGGTTCTGTCTCAAAAAAAAAAAAAAAAAAAAGGAATGAGAATCCACATAATGAGGAAAAAATATATATTTCAGATTATATATCTGGTAAAATACTTATCTAGAATCCATAAAGAGCTTTCATAATTTAAAAAGGTGAGTAAAATAAATGAATAGACATTGCTAAAAAATAGATAAGTATTATACTTGGCCAATAAACACTTATAAAAAGATTCAACATCATTAGTCTATCAAATTACCATAATGCAAATCAAAACCATGAGATATAATTTCACATCCTAGCATAACAATATATTTTTTAAAAAATGTCAGGATATAGCAAATCTTAGTCTACAAAAAAAAAAGAAAAAAGAATGTGGAGAAATCAAAATCTGATAAACTGCTAGTGGGAATGTAAGATGGTGTAGCTACTTGGAAAATAGTTTGGTAGCTCCTCAAGTGTTTAATCATAGAATTATCATTATATCTCTTGGCCAAAACTCAGGAGAGTTGAAAACATACATCCACACAAACACTTGGCTATAGATGTTTATAATAGCATTAATCATATTATCCAAAAGGTGTAAATAATTCAAATGTCCATCAGCTGATGAATTTATAAACAAAATGTGGTATGTCCATACCATGGAATATTACTCAGCCATAAAAAAGGAATGGAACACTAACACATGTCACACCACAGATGAATCCTGAAAATATTATCTTCTATAAAATAAACCAGTCACAAGGACCACATATTCTAGGACTCCATTTATTGGAATGTCCATAAATAGGCAAATCCTTAGAGAAGGTAATTAGTTAAGTGGTTGCGTAGGCCAGGGAGGAGAAAGGATAGATGAAGGGGAGGGTAACAGTTAATGTGTTCAAAATTTCCTTTTGAGATGATTAAAATATTCTACAATTAAAAAAAAAAACCCATAATCATATCATTGTATACAGTTATGATTTAATAAAAAAATTAAAAAAAAATAAAATAAAATATTCTACAATTAAATGTGATCGTTACACATATCTATAAAAAAAACTTAAATCTGTTCCTTAAATTTAATTATATATGTGATTTGTAGATCAACATCACTGCTATAAAACAAAGAAAAGAGAATCAGAAACTATTATAACTGATATATCTGTCTCTTACTGGAAGAATATGATTCTAAAAAAAAATGAATACTGGTAGACTGAATACGGTTATGAGTCATGGTACAGCTTTTCATACTTAGACTTTTTTTTTAAATAATGAGAATAAGCAAAAGAAGACACTTTCTCTTTTATTAGGTTATTTACGCTTAAATAGTACTTTAAGTTGACCATTAATATCTTCATTTCACACTATAGGAATGTCATACAAGTTGACCAAGACCATACCCCTAGCAAAAGACTTGAACTCAGACTTCTAGCTGATAAATCCCAGGTCTTTTTTCCTTCTACAAGGGAGTAAAAAAACAAGAAGGAAATTTAGAAGTTAGAACTTTGAAGATATTTCAGAACGTGGCAGCTGTTAGGAATCTATCTTTAGGTGTCTGTGTCTGGCTTTGCATTACACAGAAACTGATGCCTCTAGCAGCTCATTTGATTCAGACTCTATTCTTATCACTTGCTTTAGAATTAGTACTTGGTTTGGGAAAGCAAAGCAATACTTTCAATAATTTGACCAAGAAGAGAAATATGCAAATCATAGGGTTATTTAATTTCTACATGACTGTGAACCCCGATCCTCATCCAAGCTGTCTGCGTCTTCTCTATTTCACAGAAAAACTCAAAAGAAATGTCAGCATGCATGACGGATAGTTCCTCCCTCCTATTCACTGTAGCATCGACTTCAGTTGGATTTTCTCACCATTCCTGCAAACATGGAGGTCCCTGTTTTCCATGTCTGATATTTAACAGAAGTCTCTGAGCATTAGTCCTGGCCTCCTCTTTGAAACTCTGTCTTCCCTTGGCTTCTGCAACACCTCCGTATTTCTGCTCCTCTCCTGGGTGCCAACGGCTTCCTCTCTGTCTTTTTTTCTAGCTCTTCCTCATGCAGGTGACCTCTGACCACAAGGCACAGACACATACATTGAAAACCCCCACATTTTTAACCCAAGCCAAGTTCAGATATTTATGTTCAACTGTCTAGTCAACATTTTTACAAGTCAACTTATAAAAATACAATAAGCATAATCTGTTCAAACTGACTCCTAAAATCTACCCCGAACCTGCTCCACCTGTAACTTTTCCCAGCCACATGACACCCTAGTTGTAGACCACATTTTCTATTTTTCCTTACACGTGGGTGTACATGCTTGTCTAAATGTGAGCTGCTGGAATGGATGCATGTAACGTGTATTACCTCTAATCTACCACTTTAAAAACAATTGCCCTGTACCCCACATATGCATGAATGTATTCATGATCTATGTGTATATGACTTAATAAAAAAAAAAAAAAAGAAAAGAACAGACGGAAAGACCAGATACCTTATTGTAGGAGAGGAAAGGAGGTGTGGTAGATAATTTTCTATTTACATAAATAGTTTAATTGCAACTTAATTTATTTTTAAATTCAGAGAAGCTAAAGGGATGTTCTCCATGTCTGTGATGAGGAGAACACAGAGGAAAAATTTAAGATGGGTATTTACATTTTCTGGAAATCTGAGAAATAAACTCCCTAACATGACACACATAAAAAATAAAAATAAAAATAAATAAAAACAATCGCCCTGGACACTCTCATTCTCCCTTTGCCCTCACAGGGAACGAGAGCAACTTTGACAATAAAGCATGAAGAATCTTTGCACCGCCTTATGTTCGCTGTATCCTGAGCCCACCCTTTAATTCTAGAGACATTTTAAACTGAAAATTAGGTTGTGTTCTAACTATTCTAAGTCAATTTTCTCAGAGGCCTTCCATGATCGCCCTGGTTAAAGCTGAGCATATCCCACCCACTACCACTTGAGACCCCTTATCCCCATTTACCACGTGATCCTCCACATTGACAGGGACTATGTATTTCAACAGGAAGAAATAGCTTATGTCGAGGGTTATATCTGGCCTAGCAACCTGTTTTTGTAAATAAAGTTTTATTGTCACAGAGCCACACTCGTTCATTCATAGTGTGCAATTATTTTGACACAACAGGGTACTTGAATAATAGTTATGTAGATTTCACACGCATAACATGACTTGCAAAGCAGAATAATGTTTGTGCTTTGACTCTTTACAAAAAATGTTTGTGGCTCCTGGTTTATGTGAAAATCCCCCAATGAAAAGAAGTTTAGAAGAAGTGAGAATAGAGGCAAGCACCAGGCTCAGAAGAGCCCTGACCACAGTGGGAAGGGGTTAGCTTTTACTCAACGTGTAATTGAAACCACTGCAAACTATGGGGAGTAGAGTTACAATGATTTTTTATGAGAAGTGTCATTTACTGAACACTGACTATGCGCTAGGTTCTTATCAAAGCAACGTTATTACATTGAATCTTCCAAATTGACCTAGAGTTGTGGTCCAAAAAGTTTTGATATTTTCATTATTGACAATTTTATTCAGGCTTAATTGAAAGTAAATTGTACATGTTAATGTGCAATAATTTCACAAGTTTGGAATTATTATGATTACATAATAGTTGTAAATAATTTCACATATTTATACTTGTGAAAAATCCTCATGCTCAAGGTAATTTTCTGTCACACCTGAAAGTTTTCTTGTGTTCTTTGGTCATCCTCTGCTAGCCTCCTTTTCATCTCTCCCCACCCCCAGGCAAACTGATGTGCTTTCAGTTGTTATAAATTAGTTTGCAATTCCTAGGATTTAACATATACTATTTTATCTATAAAGATATATGATATAAAATTATGTAATCCAGAAATCGTATAGTATATTCTCCTTTTATTTTTAGTTTGTTGGCTTCTACACTCAGCTTGATTATTTGGAGATTCATCCGTGGTGTTTTCTCAATAGTCCATTCCTTCTGATTTCTGAATCCTGCTCCACTATCTGCACATACAACAATTTGTCCATTCACCCAATCATGGGCATTTGCATTGTTTCCAGTTTTGACTACTACAAATTAAACAGCTATGAACATTAGTATCTGGATGTGTGCATGAACACCTTCTTTTATTTCGGATGGGCGAATACGTAGAGTGAACAGGCTAAATTCCTATAGAAAATGTTCATTTAACTTTTAAAGAAACTGCCAACTGTTTTATTAAATGATTGCATTATTTTGCATTCCCATGAGCAGTGTATAAGGCTTCCATTTCTCTATGTATTTGGCGTGGTCATCTTTATGATTGTAGCTATTCTAGTAATGATACCAAATTATTCTTTTCATTCATATTTTCTTAACGATCAAAGCTCTTGAGGGTCTCATGTATTTATTTGCTAACCATACTATTCTGTGGGAGAATTGTAAGTTCACACAATTTATCCTTATTGCTGATGCTATTCGTATTAGTTTGTTTCTTTAAAGAGTTCTTTCTGTATCCTGAGAGTTGTTTATATATTATAAGAGTCCATTATATATTATTGATATAACTCCTTCATCAAGTATACACTTGCAAATATATTCTTCAAGTCTGTGGTTTATCTTTCTCTTAATATTGTCTTTTGGAGAGCAGAAATTTTTAAACTGATAAAATATAGTTTAATAATTCATTTCCATGAATACATTTTTGACATCATATATAAAAATTTTTTCCTAACAAAGGTGAAGACATTTGTTTTGATATATTTTCCTGTAGAATTTGTATAGTTATACATTTCATATTTACTTCTGTGCTCTACTTTGAAATTATTTTTT
The DNA here is from genome assembly GCF_027406575.1 of Nycticebus coucang. Taxonomy (NCBI): domain Eukaryota; kingdom Metazoa; phylum Chordata; class Mammalia; order Primates; family Lorisidae; genus Nycticebus; species Nycticebus coucang. Next base: position 98,398,106 of record NC_069793.1, on the reverse strand, counting down.
GCCTAAGCCATGAGGTATGGATCAAAGTTTGTTTTTTTAACATATAGAAAATCAGTTATTTGACACCATTTTCAGAAACACTCTTTTTTTCCATTCGATTGGCCTTCACCTTTGCTGTCCTTTTAAATTTTTTATTATTCTTATTATGATTACATAATAGTTGGGTGTATTTATAGTATACACGAGATGTTTTGACACAGGCATATAATTGGTGTATTCATTACCTAGTTTATTATTTCTTGGTGTTAGGAACAGTCCAATTCCACTTGTTGAACTATTTTGAAGTACATGATAAATTATTGTTGATTATAGCCACTTTGATGTGTTATCAAATATAGTTTATTCTATCTTTGTAACTATATTTGTACACCCATTAACCATCCCTATTTTATTCTCCCCACCCACATTCTACCCTTCTTAGTCTTTGATCATCATCATTCTACTCTCTGCCTCCATGAGATCAATCATTTTAATATGTATTAAAAACATATAAGAATTAAAGATTTGTTTTTCAGTGCTTAACTGATTTCACTAGACATAAGGTGCTCCAATTCCATCCATGTTGTTGCAAATGTAAGAATTTCTTTCTTTATTATGGCTGTCTACTATTCCATTGTGTATATGTACACATTTATCCATTCAACTGTTAATGGACATTTAAGTTGATGCCATATCTTGATATTTGCAATAAATATGGGAGTGAAGATATCTCTTCGATGTACTGAATTCCCTTCTTTTGTATATACCTGGCAGTGGGATTGCTGGATCATATGATAGTTCTGTTTTAGTTTTCTGAGCAAACTCCATACTCTTTTCCAGAGAAGGTTCACCTATTACATTCCCACTGACAGTGTATGAGGGTTCCCCGCCCTCCACGTCTTCACCAGCATTTATAAATGTCTGTCTTTTTGGTAAAATCCATTTTCACTTGGGTGAGAGGATATCTCGCTGTGGTTTTAGTTTGCATTTCTCTAACGGCTGACGATGTTGATCATTTTCACATGCACTTATTGGCAATTGGTGTATTTTCTTTTTAGAAATGTCTATTTTCATTTTTAAATTTTCCATTTTAATTAGATTATTTTACTTTTTTTTTTCCTATTGAGGTTTTTGAACTCCAATATATTCTAGTTATTGATCCCTTGTCAGATGGGTAGTTTGCATATATTTTCTCCCATTCTGTGGGCTGTGTCTTCGATCTGCGGATTGTTTCCTTTGCTGTGAAGATTTTTAGCTTAATGTGATGCTGTTTGTCCCACGTTGCTTTGGTTGCTATGCTTTGAAGATACTACTCAAAAAGTCCTTGTCCACACCATGTTCCAAATGTTTTCCCCAAAGTTTTCTTCTAATAGTTTCATAGTTTCAGATCTTAGATTTAAGCATTTAATCCACTTTGATATGAATTTGTAGATGGGAAGATATTAGGGTCTAATTTCACTCTTCTATATATGGATATATAAATTTCCCAACATCATTTGTTGAAGAGATTATTCTTTCTCCACTACATGTCCTTGGCAACATGTTCTTGTCAAAAATAAGTTTTAGGTTCTCTATTCTGTGTGACTGTTTCTGTGCCAGCACCTGGCTCCTGCATGCAGGGATCCTAAATGGGGAGGAAGAAGTCAAGGTCAAATTGTCTTTGTTTGCAGATGATATGAGCTTATATCTAGAGAAACCTAACATCTCTACTCAAAATCAATTAGCATTGATTAATTACATAAAGTTGCAGGACAAAAAAACCAACCTACAAAAATCAGTAGTATTTTTATATTCCAACAGTGAACAACAGGAAAAAAAAGCCAAGAAAGTAATATCATTTATAATAGCTAAAAATAAAATACTTGGGAATAAACTTAACCAAAGAAGTGAAAGATCTCTGTATCAAAAACTATGAAACATTGTTGAAAGTAATTGAAAAGGACACACAAAAAATGGAAAGATATTCCACGCTGTGGATTAGAAGACTCAATATGGTTAAAATGTTCTGACTACCCAGAGCAATCTACAGTTTCAATGCAATACTTATCAAAATGTCAATGACATTCTTCACAGAAAAAGAAAAATTAATCCAAGACCAAGGATAGCCAAATACATCTTAAGCAAAAAGAACAAAATTGGAGGAACCACATTACCTGAACCCAAAATATAATACAGAGCTATAGTAACCAAAACTGCTTTCCACCACTTTTGATATTAATTGTCCATTTATATGGGTCTATTTCTGGTCTCCATCGTCTGTCTCATTTATCTGCTTTGTATTTTTCCAGTAACACCAATACATCTTGAGTGTAGTAACTTTCCAATAAGTATTGAATCCAGGTAGTGTAAATTCTCCAACTTTGAACTTCTTCATCGTAGTTGTCTTGTTTGTTTTAGTTCCTTTGCATTTCCATATGAGTTTTTGAATAAAACATATCCATTTGTAGCAAAAAATCCTGATGAGACTTCTATTGGGATATGTTTAGTCTGTCGGATAATTGACATCTTAACAATATTGAATTTCCTCAATATTGTGGGATATATTTCTATTTATTTAGATTTTTCTTGAGTTTTTTTACAATTGCTAAGCACAATTTTTATTTCTACAACTTTAACATGGCTGCCATGAGAAAGACTGTCCATAATGGATATGTTCCCTGTGGAAAATTATGGAATCTTGAGCACACAGTAAAGTGCTTTCCTTATATTAGCCAACCAGTATATGTTTGTTTGATAATGAAATTATCAACAGACTTACTGTGGGCATTGAATTATCATTTCATTTAACTCTTGGAAATAAAATATTAGATACTCTTATTCTATTATTTGCTGATATGGTATCTAATCTAATAAATTATATGGTATGAAGTATATCTTTATTCTTTTTATTCTTTTCCATAAAAGAAAACATAATTCAAACCTCTGTTTGAAGGAGATTTCGGTATTATCTGTAATACATTGGACAGATAATGTGTTCGTTGAGAATAGAGAAAAAGAAGTGTTAGGGGCAGGAGTGGGAGGTGATTTCTGTTTTTTCCCAGCAGCGTTTCTGAAGAAAACTGCTTTCCGTATCTGTTTGATACTAAAAATTGAAAGCAAAACTATAAAAAATAAATGTCACATGTTATTTTTATGTAAAGTTTATGGTTATCTTTCTTTGCTAGTCTTGAATTCTTGTACTTAAATAGCACAATCCAAGAGAAGAATCCTTAATGCTGAACAGCTTGTCAATCCATTTGTTAGGAAAAAAAAATATTTAAAGATAAAATCAATCAGTACACTTGAATTTATAGCTTAATGAAGCTTTACTTTTAATTTTTTAACGTAATATGCTAAACATGCCAATGGCATCAACAAAGTTGTATACATGCATGTTTATATTCTTATATTCTTAATCTAATCTATTGACGGATGCTAAATAATGAACCCTTTAAGAATAGTTATAAAAACCTTCTCCAAAATTTTCAATTTTTAAGAAATATCCCAAATCACACTTTTTCCATGGCTGAAAATCTATTCTGCTTTTGTACTTTAACTCTTTCCATTGTTAAGCTAATTGAGACAAAGTATTTAACACCATTTAATGACAATATAGAGCTGTAAAATAGACAAATATTTCTAAACCAGAATTGGTTTTAAAACCCAACTTAGAAATTTCTAGCTATTTGGACTTTTTGGTATATTTGAACATTCACACTGCCCTGTAATTTGTTGTGTAAACAAAGAGATAATAGGAATAAATAAGGTGCATTTACTAAGTGCTGAGTAAAACATAGCTGCTATTATAAAAATAATTCCAGGTTCAGCACCTGTAACTCAATGGGTAGGTGCCAGACACATGCACCGGAGTTGGTGGGTTCGAATCCAGCTGGGGTCTGCCAAACAACAATGACAACTATAACCAACAAATAGCTGGGCATTGTGGCAGGAGCCTGTAGTCCTAGCTACTCAGGAGGCTGAGGCAAGAGAGTTGCTTAAGCCCAAGAGTTTGAGGTTGCTATGAGCTGTGACACCACAGCACTCTACCCAGGGTGAAAGCTTGAGACTCTGTCTCAAAAAAACAAAAGAAAAAAAAAAAATTCCAAAAGACACGCTCATGCTCTTTTATGTTTTTAGAAATAAAGATTTTTAATAGTGTCTCACACATGGTGGCCCCACACCCCTCTCCCTCCATTCCACCTTCCCCCACCACATACTAGCATCGATTGCCCTCATATCAGAATTGAGTACATTGGATTCTTGCATCTCCATTATTGTGATGCTTTACTAAGAAGAATGTATTTCAACTCCATCCAAATTAATACAAAAGATGTAAAATCACCATCCCTTTTAGTGCCAGCATAGTATTCCATGGTATGCATATACCACAGCTTGTTAATCCATTCCTGGATTGGTGGGCATTTAGGTTGTTTCCACAACTTGGCAATTATAAATTGAGCTGCAATAAACAGTTTAGCACAGATTTCCTTATGATAAAAGGATTTTTTTTCCTTCTGGGTAGATGCCCAGTAATGGGATTGCAAGGTCAAATGGGAGATCTAGCTTGAGTTCTTTGAGGTTTCTCCATACTTCCTTCCAAAGGGTTGTATTAGTTTGCAATCCCACCAGCAGTGTAAAAGTGTTTCTTTCTCTCCACATCTGCACCAGCATCTGTAGCTTTGAGTCTTTGTGATGTGGGCCATTCTCACTGGGGTTAGGTGATATCTCAGGATGGTTTTGCTTTGCATTTCTCTTATAATTAGTGATGATGAACATTTTTTCTTATGCTTGTTAGCCATTTGTCTATCTTTTTTAGAGAAGGTTCTATTCATCTCACTTACTCATTGGTATAAAGGATTGTTGGCTTTTTGTTGTTGTTGTTGCTTAATTTGAGCTCTCTGTAGATTCTAGTTATCAAGCTTTTGTCTGATTCATAATATGCAACTATCTTTTCCCATTCTGATGGTTGGTTGTCTATTTGCTTTGGTTGTTGTCTCCTTAGCTGTACAGAAGCTGTTCAGTTTAACTAACAGAGGGACTTCACCCAGAAAACGCAACCAGTGTATCCTGGCTCATTGTACCCTTAATGATTCCCCAACAGTAAAAATAAAGAAAGAGAGACTTTTAGCATAGACAATGTGTGCTGGGTACTAAGAAATAAAGAAATATGGATTATTATCATTATTATAATTACTACATGTATTATTGAAGCAGGGTTTACAGACATTGTCTTAGACACTTTGTATTGTTAAAACAAAATACGACAGACTGGGTAAATAAGAATCAGAAATTTCTCCCTCTTCTGGAGGCTGGGAAGTTCAAGGTCAAGGTGCTAGCAGGTTCAGTGTCTGGTAAGGGCCTGGTCTTTCTGCTTCCAAGAGGATGCTTTGTTGCAGTGCATCAGGAACGAACAGATACTGTGTCCTCAGCTAGTTCTCGAATTATAGGAGATATGTCACATTTCTAATTTTTCCAAATTCTAGCTAACCCTATGTGCTTTTCTAAACCATGTGTCTTTTCTACTCCCTTCACGTAATTATTCTACATGCCTTTGATCCGGCATCTTCCTGTTGACATTCAAACTATTCCTAAAACTCTACAACCTTCACAAGTGAAAGAAGCTGTAATCAGTCCAAGTGTTCCCTTCCCATGCAGCTTTATCCCTGCAGATTATGCTGTTAATTCAAAGGATCCACTTCTTCATAAGCTGATGCAATACTTGGAAAGAGAATTTACTGAATGACTGACAAAACTTTGTGATTTATTTGGCAATTGTATTTCTTAGCATATAATATTGAGTGATTTGATACAGTTTCCAAAAATGCCACGTGAAGGTGCAGATCTTAGTTGAAAGGAGACCTGCTAATCGCAGACATTTTGTAGGCACAATTTGAAAAGACCAGCTTTATTTCCTTAAACAGGTAGAATTCATATGAAACTCTGTGTTATGTTGATTTCTTTGTGCTACCATGCTACTACATTTTTGGAAAGGTTTGGAATCAGAACATTGCCTTTCATTTTATTTCTTTGGATATGGCGGTAACCCCACATCAATTTTTAAAATTCTACTTGTTTCTGTTTTAACACAGGAGATAACAGATGTACGTGGTAGATGCTCTGAACTACACTAACATCTCTCTAGTTACACAGCTTAAGCAAAACAGTATTCTGATGCATATTAGATACCAAAATGAAGTTGTTGTTCATGGATTTTCAGTGTTAGCAAATGCAAAGTATTGCATTCTCCCTTAAAAACCAAAGTCAAAGCCATCTTTTATCTTTTATCAAAATAAAAGGCATCTTTTAACACCTTTTGAATTTCTTTTTTCTTTTTTTTCTGCTTTTAGTTTTAATTTAATTTTATTATTTTTTTAGTATTTTTTCTTTTTTTTCTTTTTTTTTGTTGTTAAATCATAGCTGTGTACATTAGTGCAATTGCCTGTACCCATTCTAAGATGCACCAAGATGTGGCCCTACCCATTACCTCCCTCCACCAAAACCTCCCCCCTCCCTTCCCCTTCCTTGGCCCTTTCCCCATAGTCTTGTGCTATAGTTGGGTTATAGTCTTCATGTGAAAGCTATAATTTAGCTTCATAGTAGGGCTGAGTATGTTGGATACTTTTTCTTCCATTCCTGAGATACTTTGCTAAGAAGAATATGTTTCAGCTCCATCCATGTAAACATGAAAGAGGTAAAGTCTCCATCTTTCTTTAAGGCTGCATAGTATCCCATGGTATACATGTACCACAATTTGCTAGTCCATTCATGGGTCGATGGGCACTTGAGCTTCTTCCATGACTTAGCAATTATGAATTGGGCTGCAATAAACATTCTGGTACAGATGTCTTTGTTATATTGTGACTTTTGGTCTTCTGGGTATAAACCTAGTAAAGGAATTATAGGATAGAATGGCAGGTCTATTTTTAGGTCTCTTAAGTATTCTCCAAACATCCTTCCAGAAGGAACGTATTAATGGGCATTCCCACCAGCAGTGTAGAAGTGTGCCCTTTCCTCTACATCCATGCCAACATTTCTGGTTTTGGGATTTTGTTATTTGGGCTACTCTTACTGGGGTTAGGTGATATCTCAGAGTAATTTTGATTTGCATTTCTCTGATGATTAAGGATGATGAGCTTTTTTTCATGCATTTGTAGATTGTGTGTCTGTCTTCTTTAGAGAAGTTTCTCTTCAAGTCCCTTTGCCCACCCTGAAATGGGGTCATGTGTTCTTTTCTTGCTAATACGTTTGAGTTCTCTGTGGATTCTGGTTATTAGACCTCTATCGGAGGTATAACCTGCAAATATTTTCTCCCATTCTGAGGGCTGTCTGCTTGCTTTACTTACTATGCTCTTGGCTGTGCAGAAGCTTTTTAGTGTGATCATGTCCCAGTAGTGTATTTTTGATACTGCTTCAATTGCCTAGGGAGTCCTCCTCATAAAATATTCACCCAGGCTGATCACTTCAAGAGTTTTCCCTGCACTTTCTTCAAGTGTTTATATATTTCATGTCTTAAGTTTAAATCTTTTATCCAGTGAGAGTCTATCTTAGTTAATGGTGAAAGGTGTGGGTCCAGTTTCAATCTTCTACAGGTTGCCAGCCAGTTTACCCAGCACCATTTGTTAAATAGGGAATCTTTTCCCCACTGAATGTTTTTAATTGGCTTGTCAAAGATCAAATAATGGTAAGTAGCTGGATCCATCTCTTCGTTCTCTATTCCATTCCAGACATCTACTTCTCTGCTTTTGTGCCAGTACCATGCTGTTTTGATCACTATGGATTTATAGTACAGTCTCAGGTCTGGTAGCATGATTCCTCCTCCATTGCTTTTATTGCTCAGTAATGTTTTGGCTATTCGAGGTTTTTTCTGATTCCATATAAAATGAAGTATTATTTTTTCAAGATCTTTAAAGTATGACAATGTAGCATTAATAGGAATTGCATTAAAATTATATATTGCTTTGGGCAGTATGGACATTTTTACAATGTTGATTCTTCACAGCCATGAGCGTGGTATGTTTTTCCATCTGTTAACATCTTTGGCTATTTCTTTTCTTAGAGTTTCATAGTTCTCTTTGTAGTGATCTTTCGCGTCCTTTGTTAGGTATACTCCCAAATGTTTCATCTTCTTTGGCACTACTGTGAAAGGAATAGAGTCCTTCACTGTTTGTTCAGCTTGGCTATTTTTGGTATATATAAAGGCTACAGATTTATGGGTGTTGATTTTGTAGCCTGAGAGATTGCTGTAGTCCTTGATCACTTCTAAAAGTTTTGTAGTGGAATCACTAGTGTTTTCCAGATATATGATCATATCATCTGCGGAGAGTGAAAATTTGATCTCTTCTGACCCTATGTGGATACCCTTGAGCACCTTTTCTTCCCTAATTGCAATGGCTAAAACTTCCATTATTATGTTAAAGAGTAATGGAGACAATAGGCAACCTTGCCTGGTTCCTGATCTAAGTGGAAATGATTTCAATTTAACTCCATTCAATACGATATTGGCTGTGGGGAGGATGATGGGAAGATGGCGGACTGAAGCCAGCTTTCCACAGAGGCTCCCGTCCTGAAGGAGAGTTAGGGGATGAAAATTTAGCAAGTAACCTGATGGATTCGAGCAACACCAAGCGAGAAAGTTGAAGAACGCACATCAACCCCGCTGAGGAGAGCTGCGACCACAAGGAAGCAAACAAAAGGTACAAAACCCATCACCAAGAGGACGGGAGTCCCCCCTCCCCCACCTGATCGGCTTAAGGGCCCCACAAACAAAAGGGCAGAAATCAAAGGCCATCCCACTACACTTCACGGGAGAGACCTACTACAAACTGGACCTACCTCCCTTGCTAGGATGCCTAGGCGTTCTCCTGCCAGGCATAAAACTGTATAAATCTGTAAATATCCTTTGCCGGCAACTCTGAGCACCCAGCACTTCCCTCCACTCTCTCTGAGGTCTGAAAGCCTATCCCCCAGGAGTTCGGATTCTTGGGTGACTCCTAAAGGGGAGAGGATAGTCTCCAAGCTGCAGCTGGTCAGCGCTGATTCTGGGGCACGGGAGAGAGGTCAGGATAGTCAGTGGAGGGAGACCCTCACCAGGGTGGTGCTTCCCTGAGGCGAGGTGCAGCAGCCCTCCTTGGGCAACAATACAACCAGGCATATAACTGAGTCGAACTCACTACCAGCTGCTCTGAGCTCCCTGCTGCTCTGAGCTCCTGGCGCTCCCCCTGCCCTCACTCTGTGGTCTGGAGACCTGAACACCTGCCGTGTGGCCGGGCAGGGAACTGGGGGTAGCCGAGTCTGTTCGCTGCCCAGCGGTTCTGGGCTCCAGCCTCTCTCCCCCACCCCGCCCCCACTCTGAAGCCTGAAGGCTTGAGCTGCGGTGCTACAACCGGGAGAGAGACTGGGAGAAACTGAATTTGCTCGCTGCCGACTGGGCTCCCTGCAGCTCTGAGCCCTTGCTGGCTCTGGGCTCCTGGTGCTTGCCCTGCCCTCGCTCTGTGGCCCAGAGACCTGAGCACCTGCGCGATTCTGGCTCCAGCCGCTCCCTCCACCCCACCCCCACTCTGAAGCCTGAAGGCTTGAGCTGTGGCAGTACAACCAGGCAAGAGACTAGGAGAAACTGAAATTGCTCGCTGTCCACCGGGCTTCCTACGGCTTGGAGCCCCAGCTGGCTCTGGGCTCCAGGCGCTCCCCCGCCCTCACTCTGTGGTCTGGAGACCTGAACGCCTGCCATGTGGCTGAGCAGGGACCTGGGGGTAGCCGAGTCTGTTCGCTGCCCAGTGGTTCTGGGCTCCAGCCACTCCCCCCCCACCCCGCCCCCACTCTGAAGCCTGAAGGCTTGAGCTGCAGTGGTACAACTGGGCGAGAGACTGGGAGAAACTGAATTTGCTCACTGCCAACTGGGCTCCCTGCAGCTCTGAGCCCTTGCTGGCTCTGGGCTCCCGGTACTCACCCCACCCTTGCTCTGTGGTCTGGAGACCTGAGGGCCTGCCATGTGGCCAGGCAGGGAACTGGGTGGAACTGAGTCTGTTCACTGCCCAGTGGTTCTGGGCTCCAGCTGCTCCCACCACCACCCCCTCACTCTGAAGCCTGGAGGCTTGGGCTGCGGCGGTGTGGTGGAGCCAAAGATTGGAAGGAATGGAGTGAGCTTGCTGCTGGTGGCTCTGAGCCCCCAGCACCCCACCCCACCCTCACTCTGGGATCTGGAGGCCTGTACCCCAGGAGTCCAGATTCTTGAGGGATTTGTCGGGGTGTGGACAGTGCCCAAACAGTGGCTGGTTGGTCCTGACCCTGGGACACAGGACTGAGGCTGAGGGAGACCCACATCAGAGCGGCAGTTCCCTGAGGTGGCTGAAGCCATACCCCTTGCCTCCCTGGGCAACCAGAGGAGGCCACCCCTGAGTATAGGATTTGCTTGAGGTGACTCACAGACCCCGGAAACATCCAGGGTAGGGCCGACTCAGAGAACTGAGACTTCAACCCAGAGTAAGTGCTTCACTGAGGTCAAACAGAAGCCAGCTGACAATAAGTCACAACCACTCAGCCCCACCACACCAGACAGAGCCCCAGTCTCTCAGGCTACAACACTGAATGGGCCCTCAACAAAATCCTAGGGGAAAAATCAAAGGGAGTAAAACAACCATGGGGCGGAATCAGCGGAAAATCTCCAGTAACACGAATAACCAGAATAGATCAACCCCCCCAAGGAAAGAAATGGTGGATGTAATTGAAGATCCCATTCATAAACAACTGGCAGACATGTCAGAAATCGAATTCAGAATTTGGATTGCAGACAAGATTTATAAAATGGAATTAGGAATCCGAGGAGAAATTCAAAAGTCGTCTCAAGAATTTAACGAATTTAAAGACAAAACCACTAAAGACTTAGACACACTGAAGCAAGAATTTGCAGCCCTTAAAGATATGAAAAATACAATAGAATCCCTCAAAAACAGAATGGACCAAGCAGAAGAAAGGATTTCTGACATCGAAGATAAAGCCTTTGAACACTCCCAAACTCTCAAAGAGGAAGAGAAATGGAGAGCAAAAACGGATCTTTCTCTTAGAGAGCTCTGGGATAATTCAAAGAAGGCAAATATACAAATAATAGGAGTTCCGGAAAATGATGAAGTGGCATCGATGGGCACAGAGGCCATTCTGCATGAAATTATGAAAGAGAATTTTCCAGACATGCCTAGAGATTCTGAAATTCAGATAGCAGACAGTTTCAGAACTCCAGCATGATTCATCCCCAATAAGTCATCCCCCAGACATATCAAAATTAGCTTCACTAAAGTCAACATGAAGGAGAAAATTCTCCAGGTTATCAGGCGAAAGAAAGCCATTGCCTACAAAGGTAAGAACATTAGAACAACTGCAGATCTCTCTGCTGAAACTTTTCAAGCAAGAAGAGGGCGGTCATCGACTTTTAATCCCCTAAAGCAAAATAACTTTCAACCCCGGATCTTGTACCCAGCTAAACTGAGTTTCATCTATGATAGAGAAATTAACTACTTTAACGACATTCATATGTTGAAGACATTTGCCACAACCAAACCAGCTCTTCAGGATATTCTCAGACCTATCCTCCGTAATGACCAACCCAATCCTCTACTACAAATGTAAACTCACTCAGAAACTCCTGATCAAACTCCAACTTCTACAATGGCGAAAAGATTAAAATTGTCCACTGGACATTTGAAAAACTCGATACCCAAATTTCACCAAACTTATCAATAATCTCCATTAATTTGAATGGCTTAAACTGTCCTCTAAAGAGACATAGGTTAGCTGACTGGATACAAAAACTCGGACCACATATCTACTGCTTACAAGAGTCACATCTTAACTTAAAAGACAAATACAGACTCAGGTTGAAAGGATGGTCATCCATATTTCAGGCAAATGGTAACCAGAAAAAAACAGGTGTTGCAATTTTATTTGCAGACACAATAAGCTTTAAACCAACAAAAGTAAGGAAGGACAAGAATGGTCACTTCATATTTGTTAAGGGTAATAATCAATATGATGAGATTTCAATTATTAATATCTATGCACCCAATCAGAATGCACCTAATTCATAAGAGAAACTCTAACAGACATGAGCAACTTGATTTCCTCCAGCTCCGTAATAGTCGGAGATTTTAACACTCCTTTGGCAGTGAGGGATCTATCCTCCAACTAAAAGCTGAGTAAAGAAATTTTAGATTTAAATCTAACCATCCAGCATTTAGATCTAGCAGACATTTACAGAACATTTCATCCTAACAAAAGTGAATACACATACTTCTCATCAGCCCACGGAACTTACTCCAAAATCGATCACATCTTAGGTCACAAATCTAACCTCAGTAAATTTAAAGGAATAGAAGTTATTCCATGCATCTTCTCGGACCATCATGGAATAAAACTTGAGCTGAGTAACAACAGGAATCTACATACTCATACAAAAACATGGAAGTTAAATAACCTCATGCTGAACGATAGCTGGGTCACAGATGAGATCAAGAAGGAAATTGCCAAATTTTTGGAACAAAACGACAATGAAGACACAAACTATCAGAACTTCTGGGACACCACAAAGGCAATTCTAAGAGGGAAATTTATAGTGCTGCAGGCCTTCCTCAGAAGAACAGAAAGAGAGGAATTTAGCAACTTAATGGGACATCTCAAGCAACTGGAAAAGGAAGAACACTCCAACCCCAAACCCAGTAGAAGAAAAGAAATAACCAAAATCAGAGCAGAACTAAATGAAATTGAAAACAAAAGAACAATACAAAAGATCAATAAATCAAAAAGCTGGTTTTTTGAAAAGGTCAACAAAATAGATAAATCGTTGGCCAACCTAATCAGGAAAAAAAAGAGTAAAATCTCTAATCTCATCAATCAGAAATGACAAAGACAAAATAACAACAGACTCCTCAGAAATCCAAAAAATCCTTAATGAATATTACAAGAAACTTTACTCTCAGAAATATGAAAATTTGAAGGAAATGGACAGATACTTGGAAGCTCATCACCTTCCAAGACTTAACCAGAATCAAGTGGAAATGTTGAACAGGCCCATTTCAAGTTCGGAAATAACATCAACGATACAAAACCTCCCCAAAAAGAAAAGTCTGGGACCAGATAATTTCACATCAGAATTCTACCAAACCTTTAAAGAGGAATTACTACCTATATTACTCAAACTGTTCCAAAATGTAGAAAAAGAAGGAAGACTCCCCAACACGTTCTATGAAGCAAACATCACCTTGATCCCCAAACCAGGAAAAGACCCAACAAGAAAAGAAAATTATAGACCAATATCACTAATGAATATAGACGCAAAAATATGCAACATGATCCTAACAAACAGAATCCAGCAACATATCAAACAAATCATACATCATGATCAAGTTGGCTTTATCCCAGGGTCTCAAGGCTGGTTCAATATACGTAAATCTATAAATGTAATTCAGCACATAAACAAAGTAAAAAACAAAGATCATATGATCCTCTCAATCGATGCAGAAAAAGCTTTTGATAACATCCAACATCCCTTCATGATCAAAACACTTAAGAAAATTGGTATAGAAGGGACATTTCTTAAACTGATAGAGGCCATATACAGCAAACCGACAGCCAATATCATATTGAACGGGGTTAAATTGGACTCATTTCCACTTAGATCAGGAACCAGACAAGACTGTCCATTGTCTGCATTGCTTTTTAACATTGTAATGGAAGTTTTAGCCACCGCAATTAGGGAAGAAAAGGCGATCAAGGGCATCCACATAGGGTCAGAAGAGATCAAACTTTCACTCTTCACAGATGATATGATTGTATATCTGGAAAACACTAGGGACTCTACCACAAAACTCTTAGAAGTGATCAAGGAATACAGCAACGTCTCAGGTTACAAAATCAACATTCAAAAATCAGTAGCCTTTATAAATACCAACAATAGTCAAGTTGAAAAAACAATTAAGGACTCTATTCCATTCACAGTAGTGCCAAAGAAGATGAAATATTTGGGAGTTTATCTAACAAAGGATGTGAAAGATCTATATAAAGAGAACTATGAAAGTCTAAGAAAAGAGATAGCCGAGAATGTTAATAAATGGAAAAACATACCATGCTCATGGCTGGGAAGAATCAACATTGTTAAAATGTCCATACTACCCAAAGCAATATATACCTTCAATGCAATCCCTATTAATGTTCCACTGTCATACTTTAAAGATCTTGAAAAAACAATACTTCGTTTTACATGGAATCAGAAAAAACCTCGAATAGCCAAGACATTACTCAGAAATAAAAACAAAGCAGGAGGAATTACGCTACCAGACCTCAGACTATACTACAAATCGATAGTGATCAAAACAGCATGGTATTGGCACAAAAACAGAGAAGTAGATGTCTGGAACAGAATAGAGAACCAAGAGATGAACCCAGCTAGTTACTGTTATTTAATCTTTGACAAGCCAATTAAAAGCATCCAGTGGGGAAAAGATTCCCTATTTAACAAATGGTGCTGGGTGAACTGGCTGGCAACCTGTAGAAGAATGAAACTGGATCCACACCTTTCACCACTAACCAAGATAGACTCTTACTGGATTAAAGACCTAAACTTAAGACATGAAAATACTAGAAGAGAATACAGGGAAAACCCTTGAAGAAATTGGGTTGGGTGAGTTTTTTATGAGAAGGATCCCCTGGGCGATTGAAGCAGCTTCAAAAATATACTTTGGGACTTGATCAAACTAAAAAGCTTCTGCACAGCCAAGAACACAGTAAGTAAAGCAAGCAAACAGCCCACAGAATGGGAGAAGATATTTGCTGGTTATGTCTCTGACAAAGGTTTAATAACCAGAATCCATAGAGAACTCAAACGCATTAGCAAGAAAAGAACAAGGGATACCATCACAGGCTGGGCAAGAGACTTGAAAAGAAACTTCTCCGAAGAAGACAGGCGAGCAGCCTTCAGACATATGAAAAAATGCTCATCATCTTTAATCATCAGAGAAATGCAAATAAAAGCTACTTTGAGATATCATCTAACTCCAGTGAGACTAGCCTATATCACAAAATCTCAAGACCAGAGATGTTGGCGTGGATGTGGAGAAAAGGGAATACTTTTGCACTGCTGGTGGCGTGGATGTGGAGAAAAGTGTATTACTTTTGCACTAATACATTCCTTTTGGAAAGATATATGGAGAACACTTAGAGATCTAAAAATAGATCTGCCATTCAATCCTGTAATTCCTCTGCTGGGCATATACCCAGAAGACCAAAAATCACATCATAACAAAGATATTTGTACCAGAATCTTTATTGCAGCCCTATTCATAATTGCTAAGTCATGGAAGAAACCCAAGTGCCCATCGATCCACGAATGGATTAATAAATTGTGGTATATGTATGCCATGGAATACTATGCAGCCTTGAAGAAAGATGGAGACTTTACCTCCTTCATGTTTACATGGATGGAGCTGGAACATATTCTTCTCAGTAAAGTGTCTCAAGAATTGAAGAAAAAATATCCAATGTATTCACCCCTAGTATGAAACTAACTTAGACCTTCGCATGAAAGCTATAACCAAGTTACAACCTAGGAACAGGGGGAAGGGAGAAAGTGTGGGGAGGGAGGGGGGAGGTGGGTAGAGGGAGGGGGATTGAAAGAATCACACCTGTGGTGCATCTTACAAGGGTACATGTGAGCCTTGGCAAATGTGGAATGTAAATGTCTTGGCAAAATAACTAGGAAAATGCCAGGAGGGCTATGTCAACTAATGAGATGAAAATGTGTCAAATATTCTATGAAACAATTGTATGATGCCCCATGATCATATTGATGTACACAGCTATGATTTAATTAAAAAAAAAATGATATTGGCTGTTGGTATGCTGTAGATGGCCTCTATTAGTTTAAGAAATGTCCGTTCTATACCAATTTTCTGAAGTGCTCTGATCATGAAGTGATGCTGGATATTATCAAAAGCTTTTTCTGCATCAATTGAAAAAATCATATGGTCTTTATTTTTAAGTTTATGTGTTGAATTACATTTATAGATTTACGTATATTGAACCAGCCTGGAGACCCTGGGATAAATCCGACTTGGTCATGGTGTATAATTTTTTTGATGTGTTGTTGGATTCTGTTTGTTAGGATCTTATTGAGTATTTTAGCATCTATATTCATTAGTGATATTGGTGTATAATTTTCTTTTCTTGTTAGGTCTTTCCCTGGTTTGGGGATCAAGGTGATGTTTGCTTCGTAGAATGTGCTGGGTAATATTCCTTCTTTTTGTATATTTTGGAAGAGGTTTAGTAATATAGGTACTAGTTCTTCTTTAAAGGTTTGGTAGAATTCTGACATAAAGCCATCTGGTCCTGGGCTTTTCTTTTTAGAGAGAATTTGTATAGTTGATGCTATTTCAGAACTTGACATAGGCCTGTTCAACATTTCCAGTTCGTTCTGGCTAAGTCTTGGTAGGTGGCATGCTTCTAGGTATTGGTCGATTTCTTTCAGATTTCATATTTGTGAGAGTAGATTTTCTTGTAGTATTCGTTAAGGATTTTTTGAATTTCTGAGGGGTCTGTTATTATTTCATCATTACCATTTCTGATTGATGAAATTAGAGATTTTACTCTTTTTTTCCTGGTTAGGTTGGCCAAAGGTTTATCTATTTTATTGATCTTTTAAAAAAAACAGCTTTTGGATTTATTGATCTGTTGTATAGTTCTTTTGTTTTCAATTTCATTTTCTGCTCTGATTTTGGTTATTTCTTTTCTTCTGCTGCGTTTGGGGTTGAAGTGTTTTTCTTTCTCCAGTTGCTTGAGATGTTCCATTAAGTTATTGACTTCCTCTCTTGAATGAGGTTTTTGTAGTATCAATCATATTTAGTGATCAATTTAATAATGTAGAACACTATTTTGTACCTTCTCCGAGGGAAACATTACACTCTTTTTTTATATATTAATAAAAGAATTCACTTTGCCTTAGTGCTTGAAGGCTATACATCATTATGTGACAGCATACTGGGAACTCGGAGAGAATGTATTAACATTGAAAAAATTCATTTTAATATTAACCGTAATACTTCCTCTATGTAACTTTCTAATTCTCTAAAATCATGGCACTTCTAGATTCCACTGTCCCCATAAACAGAAATTCACCAAATTATCTTCTTAATTGTTTACTCTTATTACATTATATTCTGAGATATAATAGTTCCCTTTCCTTTCCTTTTCTTTTTTTATTTCCTTTTATTTTTAGACAGAGTCTCACTCTGTTGCCCAGGCTAGAGCGCCATGCTGTCATGGCTCACAGCAACCTCAAACTCCTGGGTTCAAGTGATCCTTAGTCCTCAGCCTCCTGATGTAGTCAGAATCTCTCTCTGCCAAGTCCTGGGTCTCAGAGATTGGAAGAATGAACCCACAGTCCACATCAGTAAGGGAAAGGATATGTTTCATTGATATATAAAAAGATAAGATAGGTAAGGAAGTCCATCTCTGCCCCCCCCCAGTAGGGAGCCCATGTGAGCCTTCTGTCTAGGGGGTTGTGTATTACTTTTCTAATTCTGTGGGCAGGGATGGGGGACTTGTGAAGATGGAATGTCACACCCAGTGGGTGCCAGGGACTTGGGAGCAGAAGTTAATTTTAACACTGTCCTTGTATAGGAATGTGGTCTGTTTAGGGTGTATCCACCACTCCAAGAGAGATGCCTTCAGCAGAATGCTGAGCAGGATGGTTCTTATGAGCCTGTTTGTACCTATAAATGCCACCTGTGATGTGGCCAATTTCTGACATCACCCAGGCCTAGAACATGAGAGGTGTTCCTGTCCAACCTGGAGTAGGGGAACCCTATGTCACTTAGTAGTTGGGACTAGAGGTGCCTACCACAACACTCGTCTAATTTTTCTATTTTTAGTTGAGCCAAGGTCTTGCTCTTGCTCAAGCTGATCTGGAACTCCTAAGCTCAAGTGATCCTCCCACTTGGCCTATCAGAGTGCTAGGATTATAGGCATGAGCCAAATATTTATTTTCTGATGATGATGATAATAGTGATAATCTGATGATATTTTGACTAACCTTTTCTAAGCTGTTTTTCCATTTATTACTTTGGAATATAACAATTCATTTCTATCAAAATACTCATATTTAATAAATATAAATGAAAACATGCTAAAGACATCAAAATATTACATCAAAAGCTGCATTCACTGGGCATTAATTGACATTAAGTGGCAATTCTTTCCTAAAAATCTTTCTTAAATGTAGAAAATAATAAGAACACTATGGAGTATATGTAAAAATAATAATTAACTTAGCATCTCAAAGTTTGAAATGTATTGAAAAATATTTTTATCATTTTTCTTTTCCTTTAAAACGATCTATCAAAATGCTTCCATAACATATTATATAATGATAAATACCATGCCATGATAACAGAGAAAAGTAGCCAATAGTAAATCTACCAGGATCGAACGTCGGAAGAAAATAGACATGGGACCAAAACCGAGTCTGTAGACCAGGAAACGGGAAAAGGACAGTTGGATAAACAGAAATGGCAAATCCCGGCACAAGACTAAGAAGATGCTTGGAAATCTGAAGAGAGAAGTTGCCCAGAGGTAGTAAGAAAATTCAATAGGGTAAATGAGAGGAGTTCTTGTTTAAGCCAAACATCTTCCTTCGGTAGTTCTTTTAAGAATCTAGGCACTGTAATAAAACTTGGTTAGTATTTTACATTTGGTGCTTCGTGCCAGGCCTCTTACAGAATTTGTATGGAGGGCACTCAGGACTAGAGAAGAGCTTTTAAAATTTTTTCTGGCCCCTTGGGTGTGTGCCACACCTTTTGGGGGCAAGACAGGATTGGAAAAGGGACTTTGCCTAACAAAGGCCATCAGTGTAACCTGGTTTCTTGTACCCACAATGAATCCCCAACAATTAAAAAAAAAAAAAAGACCGTGGCACGCGCGCACACACACACGCACAAAGAATGAAGCACATTAAGAGTAAAGTTAGAACCAAAATGTCTGATGAACACCTTGTGAACTCACTGAGAATTGCAACTACTTCCATCAAACCAGATATTTAGGCATTAGTTTCTCAAATACAATGTCAAATATCCCCCCCCACCAAAAAAAAGATTTTTCTGGCCCCTTATTAAGGTTATTTGTAGTAAGTTATAATCTCCTAAACTGAGACCTGGTATTTCACTGGTGACAAATGTCCCCAGTCACGAATTTCAAACAAAAAACATCTAAGGGCTCTTAAAGGCTGTGATCCTTACTTGAACCTTACTTTGTTTCTTCCAGGAAAATATCTGTAAGGGAGGATTCACCAGTGACACTGTTGTAATAAATGTATTTAACTGAAATCATTGTGTTGGTGCAGGTACATTAAAGTCTGTTCACCTTGTCCCAAAATATATACTAAACAAATGAAAGAGCTATAAAATGCCTTTCATCAAACTTCACAGAGTCCTGGTAGGATGTTATTGATCTCATATTTGATAAGCTTTGTGATAACTTTCAAGTGATTTAGGATAAAAAATAACAACTGAAGAAATTTAATGTAAAAACCTCTAAATATGGGCGGTGCCTGTAGCTCAAAGGAGTAGGGCGCTGGCCCCACATACCGGAGGTGGCTGGTTCAAACCCAGCCCAGGCCAAAAACTGCAAAAAAGAAAGAAAAACCTCTAAGTGTAAGAACTAACTCATGTTATTATGAGTGTATGTTTGTATGTGTCTGAGAGAATTCTCAGGATTAGATGTACCATGTAAATTACTATAACATAAATTTGACAATACAGCAACTGGTCAGGCAATTCATTTAATGCCCGTGATAATCTGTTGAATATATACTCTTCTGTTTGTAGTTGTGTATAGATTAATAATTGTATTCCAGTTATATTAATATTGTAAGCCGGATGCCTGTAGCATACTTGCCAATACACAAAATATTAAAGGTATTCGTGGAAAATGATGCAAGTTTGTATGTATTTATGAGCAAAAATTTTCACTCAAAACGAAACTTCATTTAAAATAAATGAAAAAACTTTGCAATAAAAATATGAACAATATCCTAATTTGTAATTATTATTGTACTTGCTGGCTGACGGTATAATTTAGGATATAGGGCACAATCTGTTGTTTCTCTCTGTAAACATATGTTAGAAAGACAGAAACATGTGTCAGAAGTAATAGGCACACCATCGAGTCGTGGGAGCTAGTGAGGGTTGCATGGAAAGACAGGCCTGAAACAAATACTAAAAAACACGTTAACAAATACACAGCTAGGTGCTCAGCAGAAAGTGAGATAAATCTGTAGGGGAGACAAAATTTTACCTATACCCTCTTAAGGCTTTTTAGCTGGGCCTGAGAATTAGAGTAAATCTCATTTATGAAATTATGAAAAATATGACAAAGAGGCTTGGGCTAGCTTGGTTAGTTCAGTGGAGAAATGGGTAGGAGGATAAGAGTTAGTGGAACAAGGTTTGTCCAGATTTCCCTCAGCCTTTCTACTCTTGATAAGAATGATATAATACATTTCTTCTGGGATCAGGAGGACATATTTTACATGGGAATTTTGTTTCTTGCTTTAAGAAATTGCTCAAAAGTCACAGTGATTTTTTAGCAGTTTACAAGTATTTTTAACTCCAAGTAGACAACACATCAGCCACACAGGTCAGTGTGGCCCATTTTAATGCCTGCATATTCCTTCCTTTTCATATGCAATGGAAAGGGCCAGGGGCTCCATTGCAATGCCATCTTGTGACCCCTGAGAAAAAGACAAATTTTAGTCTTATTCTAAAGACTGTCATTGTCAGGCTTCTACCATTTTATTTATTTTCGTTTTTTTTTGTTGTTGCATTGGTCTGTACCTTCTTCTACAATGTTTACTTACCATTCTTGAAAAAGAATCTTTATGTCTCTGTCTTTTGAATTCTAACTCCTACCCCAAGTGAGAAACTTATTAGCTCAATCGATCACCATTCGGTACAAACTCTGATACCGCTCATTTACAACACTTACATTTGGAGTCATCTCCCAGATTAGATAATTTCATTTTTTCCTAACCTCTCAATGGATGCCTTTTGTTAGAGTGATCCAGAGGTCCATAGCCTGGGGTTAGTGATGCGTAGTCACAGGACGCAAATGACAGCAATTTTTCTCAGATGTCAACACTGCAGTCTCTTTCTTCAAAAGGAAATTATGAGTACTGCAGACATAAGGAGTCTCTTTAGCGTTTCTTTATACACAACCAAAACTCACTTATTTTTGTTCCTCTCCATACTAAACATTACCCCTTGCTTATTCATTCATAAAAAAGTTTATCGAGCACTGTCCATGCGCCAAGCACTCAGCTGTGCTAAGCCCTCAGGAAACAACGTGGTAAGGAGAACTGACTCATTCCTTATCCTCATCAAGCTTCCATTCTAGTGGAGAGAACTGATAAAATGTGTAAGTGATGACACAGACAACTGTCAGCTTACAATTATGGTGCATTTTATAAAGATATGCATAGTGATAGGGTGGTGTATAAAAGGATAATTATGTGGGATGTGCTAAAGATGTTTCCATAGAAGAAGTTTTCAAGGTGAGTTCTGAAAAGCAAATAGGGATTAGGTAGTGAATTTATTTTTTCCAGAAATTATGTTATATAATACATTATTTTTAAATTAGAAAATAAATTTTCTAATTTAATTTTTTCCAGAAATAATGTGTTATGTGTGAAATACTGTGTTATTTTCCAAAATGTGTTATGTTAGAACACACTTTGTTTTTGTACAGACTGAATCAAAGCTGTACATGTAAGTGTGCCCTTCACCCAGATAGTGTGCACTGGACCCAACAGATATGACTTTACCCGTAGTCACCTCTCCTCTAAACCCCTGCTCAATTGTTGTTGAGATTTAATCCATATGTGCACTTAATAAAATGTGTTGTCTGTATATTGTGGAGTGTGACTCAGCCATAAAAAATGGCGAACTAGTATCTTTTCGGATAATTTGGAGATAACTGGAAACGATTTTTCTAAATGAAATATCACAAGAATGTGGAAAACCAAACACAAGTACTCAATACCAAATTGGAACTGATGGGTCAACTCTCAAGTTGCTGAAATTTTTGAGTAAGCTCATACAGGAGCAAAGACCTTAAACAAGAAAGAACAGCTGTGATACCAAAATCATTGAGAAAGAAAAGAAAGATAATGAAGAGATAAAGAGTACTCATGAGGCGTGTCAGCGTGCTCAGAAGTCACGGTGCAAGGTAGTGACTGAGGAGTTAGAGTTTAAAGGCATTCAGAAGCCAGGAGAGAAAAATGAGTGTTCATGTCTTTCATCAGCTTTTTAATGGCGTTTTTCGTTTTGTTTTGTTGTCTTGATGATTTGTTGGAGTTCCTTAGATGCTGGGTATTAGTCCTCTGTCATGTGGATAGTGTGTGAAGACTTTTCCCCCATTCTGTAGTTTGTCAGTTTAATCTGTGATTTCCTTTGCTGTGCAGAAACTTGTTTATTTCTTATGTATATATTTTTGTTTTTATTGTACTTGCTTTTGGGATTTTACTCACAATTTTTTTTTGCCTAGACGAGTTACTCCAGAAGAGTTTCCCCAAATTTTTTTCGGGAATTTTATTTTGGTGTCATGACTTATGCATAAACTTTAAATCTCTCTTGAGTGAATGTTTTTTTATGCAGTCAGAGGAAGGAACCCAGTTTCATTCATTCACGATCACACATTTTTTTCTGTTGTCATGTCTTCATATTTTCCTTCAATTTGGAACAACTCTTCACGCATTTCTTTCCTTTTTTTTTTTTTTCTTTCCAAGCTGGTATTTTTTTGAAAAGCACAAACCAGTCATGTTTTATAATGTACTTGAATTTTGCTTTGTCTGATACTTTCTCATGTTTAAATTCAGTTAATAAATTCTTGACAAAATGGTGTTTTCTTCTCATTATTTTATGTTAGGAGATGCAGGGTATTGGGCTTGATTAAGATCGTTGACACTGACTTTGATTATTTGGTTAAAGAAGTTATGAGGGGAGTTAAAAATATGTAGATAAATAAAGAGAAACACTATATATAATCTTTTATCCTAACCTACATGTTTATTATTTTACTTTCTGTAGATCCCCTTCCTATTCTGAGGACCTTCATTATGCTTGTCTTTCAGCACAGATCATTTGGTGACTAATTCTTTTAGTTTTCCTTCCTCTGAAATTATCTTTCTCTTGTCTGTATTTGTGAAGGATAAGGTAGCTGGATATAAAATTCTAGACTGACTGTTTTTTTCTTTCGGACATTTTAAAGCTGGTCTTACGTGATGCTCTGGACTCCATCACAGTCCATTCCCAGTGTTGCCATTTTCCCTCTGTGTGTATGTTGCTTTTCTCCGGCAGCTTTCAAGATATTTTTCTTTATAAGTGTGTGCTTTTTATCTTATATTTTTGTTGTATTTATTTTGCTTGAGATTTACAGGGAATCTTAAGCATCCCTGTAGGAATGTGTGTGTTTATATGTGTACATATTTAGAAACATTTCCTCCATGATTTCTTCAAATTTTTTTCTAGCCTAATTTTTCTCTTCTTCTCCAATTATACCTATGTGAGTTATTTTCTCCCAATTACTGAGACTTTTTTTTTCAATAGATGTATTTGTATTTTAAAGTTGAATAGTTTATATTAAACCATCTTCAAGTTAACTGATCCATTCTTCTGCCACTTTAAATTTTCTGTTAATCCCAACTAGTTATCTTTTATTTATTGCGATTTTACTTAACAAATGTAGTGTAGAATTTTATCTATTTTCAAAATATGGGTCATCTAAACTTTAGATTCTACTGGTTGATTTTCTTTTGCATAGGGACTATTTTCTGGTTACTGCACATGACTACTATTTTACTGTTTTATCCTGGACAATGTCATGATACATCCCAGGAACTCTGGAATCTTTTATTTTCTTCTGAAGAAGGCTGTTGTCATTTTCTTAGTGGGCAGTTGACTGGACTCAAATTCCATCCTCCGTCTCTCCTAGGGGTGCTTTCTACCAGGCTGTTTGTGTTACTAGACCGAGGAGTCCACCCTTGGCCTGTCACCCAAGTCATTCAACCAAGAAGTGAATGAGAGATCAACAGTTTCACTTTTGTTTACAGAAAAGCCAGCGATTCCGGAGAACAGCCAGGATACCTCCTTAAAGAACTATTCTCTTCTCTCTTTCCCTTTCTTACTTCGTATTCTCACATCAGTGACATTATTACACTTCACACAGATTCACCTTCATAGGTTACAAAGTTACACACTATCTTCCTATCTTAAAGTTATATCTTCAAAGGATTGTTATTCTAGACTAAATTTATAGTTAGTCAACACTTCACTGAGTACACACAGTGCCCTGGGTCCTTGACTGGTATCACGGAGTTCTGTTCCCCAACTTATTTATGACAATAGGCCTTGGAAGTGAATAAAAAATCTTTACTCAGCCCTACTATGAAACCAAATTATATCTTTCATATGAAAGCTGTAACCCAATTATAGCCCAAGAATATGGGTAAAGGAGAGAGGGAGGGGAGGGGAGGGGGGAGGATGGGTGGAGGGAGGGTAATTGGTGGCACCACACCTACAGTGCATTTTACAAGGGTACGTGTGAAATTTACTAAATATAGAATATAAATGTCTTAACCATAACCAAGGAAATGCCAGAAGGTTATGTTAACCTGTTTGATGAAACCAGTACATGATACCCCACGATTGAATTAATGTACACAGCTATGATTTAATAAAAAAAAAGAGGAGAAAAAAAATCTCCAGCAGGTATCAGTGTGTGGGCTCATCCAGCCTCATTAGGGCCTGAACAGCCAGGCCGAACAACAGGGTCCTGCAGGAAATGGCCATTCAGGTGGACAGTGGCTGGTCACACTTGGATTTTTTCCATGCACGCACAAGTTTAGGACTCCCCACATATTTAGTTGGAGGGTTATCCAAGTGTTTATCTTGTGGTTGCCCGATTATTTAGTTTAGAGTTATCCGAGTCATCAAATTATATGTATAGCTTTTTGAGGATTCCCACTCTCTGACTCCCTTCCTGCACTTCCCCCTTGACTTGTTGGCTTTTCCAGCAGCCCTGAACAAACTCTTGTCTGACTCTCTGAGCCACAGTGACTGATGCTTCCTACCTGAGTTCCAGCATCCCCACGGGTCCTAGCACCCTTCTTGTTCCTCCCCCTGGACTTCTAACAAACCACTTGTTGGAGGGAATGTTCTCAGGTAAAATATCAACACACAGAAATCTTACCTGGTGCAATTTCTTCTTCCAGTTATTTATTTTCTACACAATAACCATAAATTATGCTAATAAAAAGGATTTAAATCCAGGGGTAGTACATCTGTGTGTTCTTAGGTGCTTTTTCTTTTTTCTTTCTTTTCTTTAGGGCTAATGCAGCAATTTAGCATAACCCTTTGTCAGACAGATTTTTCTTAGACTCCTTTCAGAAGATTCAGAAAACACTTAACAATATTAAAAAATGTCTCAGTTCAAGCTATCCTTTACGTTCAGTCCACTGTTGCTTTTATGACTCAGTGGCATTGGTTTTCTTTTCCAATTCAACTTTGAAAGACACTGTTTTAATTCCTTATGACCATACTTCCTCCTTTAACTTTAAAATGAACAGGTGTTGTTACAATCTATATTTTTAAATGAGAAAATTTTGTTTAAAATGATATATTTTCCATTGTTTCCTACAGTATTTCACGTCTGTAATTTTCTCCTCACTAGCATGTGTACACTTTTGCTTCAACAGCCTAGGGAAGGTATCCAACAAGTTAAATTTGCATTTACTACTTAGTGGAGTTTAACCACATTTCAGAGAAGAAATAAAACAGGTAGAAAATGTGCGATATTTCTAAAATGTTATCAAGAGAAGGATTAAGTTTATAACGCAAGTGTAGACCATGATTTCAAGGGGAAAGAACCCTTTCTTTTTTCATTTAAAAACTTAAAATAATTCATTTTAAGTAGTCTTTCAACTTAATTTTTTTTTTCATGAAGATCTACAGTCTCCTTTATTTTGCCTAGGTTGAGTGTAATGGGAGCTATCAGAGGGCCACTTATGCTTGTTTTAAGCCAGTCCAGCTTAAATCCATTAAAACTTTTCAATGCTTCTTATCTCCTGCTGCTAACACTAGAAGACCACTGCTAAATCTCTTTTTAACAAGATCTACTTCTATATCAGTTAAGTGTGCACTCTTCTTGGGGCTAATATTCTCTTTGTGAGAGAGGACGTCCAGAAAAAGTAAGGTCTGAAAGAACAAGCCTTCTCACAGGAGCCCCAAAGACACTTCTACAGTCTTCCTCATGGTGACTCAGCTCTTAGGAATTTATGGAAACTTAACTTCCTGGGACCCTGAAACAAACACCTGCTTTGCTTCTGTAAATGCCTGCCTTCTCCAGCTTGATTCATACTGACCCATGAGAAGTGAACCGTGGACAAGAAGACCTTAGCTGGAGATAAAAGGGAAAAGACAAACTTCTATTACAGAATACCCTAGACTGGGTAGTATAAATAAAAAACACTTTAACAGTTCTGGAGGCTGGAAGTTTAAGATCAAGGTGGCTGCACAGTCAAGTTCTGGTGAAGGCTCTTCTTCCATTTTGCAGACTGCAGCCTCCTTACATCCTCATGTGAGAGAAGGAGAGAAGGGAGCTCTCTGGTATTTTCTTACAAAAACAGCAATCTCATTCATGAGGGCTCCACCCTTATGACCTAATTACCTCCCAAAGGCCCCACTTCCAAATACCACCACATCAGGGTTTAAATTTCAACATATAGATTTGGGGAAAAATGTAAACTTTCAGGTCTCAACAGTGATGACTGAAAACTAGCGTGGGGGTCGGTTACAGAGGTAAATGTGCGGCTTTTCTGAGCCACTCTGTGGCCTCAGAAATTCTGACATCTTTCAAATTCTCTCTAGCTGGAACACTAAGAAGGCATGAACACCATGAGAAGATATCAATAAGCCTTGCCACCGTCCTGCTTTCTTTGATAAGAATAAGATTATGGTGCCTGGTTTTATCTGATTCAGAGGCTATCTTTTAAAAATATATTTAATGGCATACATGTATTTCCAACTTCTTCCAGGCATTATATATTTAAAAGCACAAGGTTTTGAAACTCATAATTCTTGCATATTTCCCTCAGTGCTGTCTCTAACATAAATTTCAAATGGCTAACTTAAAAAAGTAAAACCTCACACATTCTCAGTATTTTTTCATTCTGCTGTGATCATTTCTGAGCAATAAAGATAAGAATGCCTTTGCATTTACCCAAATGCGTATTACCCAAATGAAGAAGATCGGCCACCTATTAACAGAAAGTATAGTAAAAACACACATTAATTACTGTAATAAAATATTTCATTATACCGTATGACTCCCTAGTTGGCTCTCCTTACTCTCAACATTTCTCCAGGTAGTAACTTTGTAGTAAACTTTCTGTACTTGTGTGTATATGCATGTATGTATATGCATATGTATATTTTCATAATATACACTCACACATACTTGTATAAATCACCCGTAATTACCACTTTTATCGTATGAAACCACCCCTTTCATCTAATTATATAAGTGTTCTTTTGCTTTCCATTTCTTAGAGAATACATTACAAAATCCTTAGTTTCTTAGTTTGTCTTTCAGGACCTAAAAGACATCGTCCCAATTTACTTTCCCTTCCTAATTTCTTACAAGTTGTCTGGAAATGAATATTCACCTTCCTTGCAATGGCCTAGTCTCTCTTTTTCTCCAGTTATCTGAAAGTCACCGAGCTTGAACATTCCTTTCAAATCCTTTCTTTTTCCCCAGAGGCCCTCTTCACTCACGTCCACTGAAGGATGATTTCTTCCCACTGGAAAGAATTATAATGTTCTCCTACATCGCAACCATATCTCGTGCTGTAGTAAGTCTTGACAGTTTCTATTTTATTATTACCATGCAGTGTTTTCCCAGAGTAGGAAGTTAAAACTTCTGGAAATAACGTGGCCCAGGCCTTCTCTCATCTTTACACAGAGTGACCTGTTGAAGAAATGCTGTTTTATAGATTTCTATGTATCCCCGGGCAAGTACAACTTAAATCGAGAAAAATTTTCTTTTTCTTTTTTTTTTTTAATAATTTCAAAATATGACAGGGCTACACAGGTTTTAATTACATAATGTCTCTAATTAATTATGGACGTTTGTAAATCTCTTGAGATAAATAATTCCAGGTAATGTCTGTGATAAATATTTTAATGTAGATACCATGATTTCACTTGTGACTCCAGTGCAACAAAAATCACAACATAAACAAGAGAAACAAGAAAGTACCCAAGCCTTCAAAATTTCTAAAGAAAAATACAGATTCATTGTTACTTGCTATTGAGAACTGAATATCATGCTCACTTCGGGCTTTAAAAAAGAAGATTTTTAATAATACAGTCTTTCATATATCCCCTAAATCTGAATATAAAGAGTTCATTTCAGTCTCTTTTTTTTCTGTCTCATGTAGCACAGTTGAAGGATACAACAGTGAACAGGAAAGCAAATATCAGAGGTGTTCCCGTCACTATTTTATACAACGTAGTCCACAAGAATCTGCAGAGAATGAAATTATTAATCTTCTCTTTGGGGCTTCTATTTAATCCCACATACACTTATAACGCAGCAATGTAGAACAGCTATTTCAAGCTCTACGTATTGTCATTTCTGGCCTGTTGTCCCGATTCTTTGGTTCCTGGATTGGAAGATTGACAAGCAGGGCTGGTGCGATGGAGTGATTGCAGACAGGAAGCAATTCCACACAAACAGACCTTACTGCAGGAAAGAAGGAAGCTATACAAAGTGCAAATGGGATCCACAGAGAGTCATTCTCCATTAGTGAAAAAAGACCTGAAGAACTCACAGGTTTCCTTTTACCTGTCTGATCTGGGGGCGGGCTTACAGCAGGTGTGGGGTGTTGCCAGATGATTGACATTCATGATTGATAGGTGTTCTGCGGTTTCCTGGATTACCCCCTGAAGGTCCCAGCCTTCTCTGTCCTTAGCCACCTCCCTCTGGCCTGCATCTGCCACCTGCAGATTTCGTCCGTCTAACAATATGTTGTTCTACCGGATGTTCAAGCTTCTTAATGAAATATTAACTGAATTTTACTTAATTCATATTTCATGTATAAGTATTATTACATATGCTTTAAAAATTTTGTTATTTTCAAACATAATGTTAACGAGTCCAAAGATCAAGCCATGGAAAACTCACGTATATTAATAGCTGTAGAAGTTATAAATTCTGACTAAAGCTTGTTTCTATGACAGACTCAATACTAAATAATACTCATAAACACTTGTATGCTATACATTAAATTCAAAATAAGTCACAAGTAGGCAATACGGTTTAGAAATACTAAGTTTAATTTTAAATATGCTAATTAAATGCACACTAAAAATGCACACTATGTCAACCGTTGTAAATTAACAGCTCTGGGCCTTTTATTATCCTTGAATGCTTTATTGGCTAGAATATTATTTTTTATTTTTTTATTTTTATATTTTTATTGTTAAATCATAGCTGTGTACATTAGTACAATCAAGGGGTACAATGTGCTGGTTTCATATACAATCTGAAATATTCTCATCAAAGTGTTCAACGTAGCCTTCATGGCATTTTCTTAGTTATTGTATGTAGACATTTGTATTCTGCATTTAGTAGGTTTTGCCTGTACCCATTCCAAGATGCACCATAGGTGTGGCCATGCCCATCACCCTCCATCCACCATAACCACCCCCTTCCCTTCCCCACCCTTGGCCCTTTCCCCATATTCTTGTGCTATAGTTGGGTTATAGCTTTCATCTGAAAGCTATAAATTAGCTTCATAGTAGGGCTGAGTACATTGGATACTTTTTTTTCCATTCTTGAGAAACTTTGCTAAAAAGAATATGTTCCAGCTCCATCCACATAAACATGAAAGAGGTAAAGTCTCCATCTTTCTTTAAGGCTGCATAATATTCCATGGTATACATGTATCACAATTTGCTAGTCTATTCGTGGGTTGATGGGCACTTCGGCTTATTCCATGACTTAGCAATTATGAATTGGGCTGCAACAAACATTCTGGTACAGATGTCTTTGTTATATTGTGATTTTTGGTCTTCTGGGTATACCTAGTAAAGGAATTATAGGATTGAATGGCAGCAGGTCTATTTTTAGATCTCTAAGTATTCTCCAAACATCCTTCCAAAAGGAACGTATTAGTCTGTATTCCCACCAGAAGGGTAGAAGTGTGCCCTTTTCTCCACATCCATGCCAACATCTCTGATTTTGGGATTTTGTTATGTGGACTACTCTTACTGGGGTTAGGTGATATCTCAAAGTAGTTTTGATTTGCATTTCTCTGATGATTAAGGATGATGAGCTTTTTTCATGTGTCTATAGATCATGCGTCTGTCTTCTTTAGAGAAGTTTCTCTTCAAGTCCCTTTGCCCAGCCTGAGATGGGATCACGTGTTCTTTTCTTGCTAATACATTGGAGTTCTCTGTGGATTCTGGTTATTAAAACTTTATTGGAGTTATAACCTGCAAATATTTTCTCCCATTCTGAGGGCTGTCTGCTTGCTTTACTTACTATGTTGGCTGTGCAGAAGTTTTTTAGTTTGATCATGTCCCAGTAGTGTATTTTTGATACTGCTTCAATTGCCAGGGGAGTCCTCCTCATAAAATATTCACCCAGGCCGATTCCTTCAAGAGTTTTCCCTGCACTTTCTTCAAGTATTTTTATAGTTTCATGTCTTAAGTTTATATCTTTTATCCAGTGAGAGTCTATCTTAGTTAATGGTGAAAGGTGTGGGTCCAGTTTCAGTCTTTTACAGATTGCCAGCCAGTTCAGCCAGCACCATTTGTTAAATAGGGAATCTTTTCCCCACTGAATGTTTTTAATTGGCTTGTCAAAGATCAAAGAATGGTAAGTAGCTGGATTTATCTCTTGGTTCTCTATTCTGTTCCAGACAGAATAATACTTCTCTGTTTTTGTGCCAGTACCATGCTGTTTTGATCACTATTGATTTATAGTACAGCCTCAGGTCTTGTAGCGTGATTCCTCTTGCTCTGTTTTTATTTCTGGGTAATGTTTTGGCTATTCGAGGTTTTTTCTGATTCCATATAAAATGAAGTATTAATTTTTCAAGATCTTTAAAATATGACCATGGAGCTTTTATAGGAATTGCATTAAAATTATATATTGCTTTGGGAGTATAGACATTTTAATGATGTTGATTCATCCCAGCCATGAGCATGGTATGTTTTTCCATTTGTTAACATCTTCAGCTATTTCTTTTCTTAAAGTTTCATAGTTCTCTTTGTAGAGCTCTTTCACGTCCTTTGTTAGATAAACTCCCAAATATTTCATCTTCTTTGGCACTACTGTGAAAGGAATAGAGTCCTTGACTGTTTTTTCGGCTTGGCTATTGTTGGTATATATAAAGGCTACAGATTTATGGGTGTTGATTTTGTAGCCTGAGACATTGATGTATTCCTTGATCACTTCTAAAAGTTTTGTAGTGGAATCGCTAGTGTTTTCCAGATATACGATCATGTCATCTGTGAAGAGTGGAAGTTTGAGCTCTTCTGACCCCATGTGGATACCCTTGATCGCCTTTTCTTCCCTAATTGCAATGGCTAAAACTTCCATTACAATGTTAAAGAGCAATGGAGACAATGGGCAACCTTGCCTGGTTCCTGATCTAAGTGGAAATGATTTCAATTTAACTCCATTCAATATGATATTGGTTGTGGGTTTGCTGTAGATGACCTCTATTAGTCTAAGAAATGTCCCTTCTACACCAATTTTCTTAAGTGTTCTGATCATGAAGGGATGCTGGATATTGTCAAAAGCTTTTTCTGCATCAATTGAGAGAATCATATGGTCTTTAGCTTTTAGTTTGTTTATGTGCTGAATTACATTTATAGATTTACGTATATTGAACCAGCCTTGAGACCCTGGGATAAATCCCAGTTGGTCATGGTGTATACTTTTTTTGATGTGTTGTTGGATTCTGTTTGTTAGGATCTTATTGAGTATTTTTGCATCAATATTCATTAGTCATATTGGTGTATAATTTTCTTTTCTTGTTGGGTCTTTCCCTGGTTTAGGGATCAAGGTGATATTTGCTTTGTTGAATGTGTTGGGTAGTATTCCTTCTTTTTCTATATTTTGGAAGAGGTTTAGTAACATAGATACTAGTTCTTTAAAGGTTTGGTAGAATTCTGACATAAAGCCCGGTCCTGGGCTTTTCTTTTTAGGGAGATATTGTATAGTTGATGCTATTTCAGAACTTGATATAGGCTTATTTAACATTTCTACTTCGTTCTGGCTAAGTCCTGGTAGGTGGCGTACTTCCAAGTATTGGTTGATTTCTTTCAGATGTTCATATTTCTGAGAGTAAAGTTTCTTGTAATATTCATTAAGGATTTTTTGAATTTCTGAGGGGTCTGTTGTTGTTTCATCTTTACCATTTCTGATGGATGAAATTAGAGATTTTACTTTTTTTTTTTTTCTGGTTAGGTTGGCCAAAGGTTTATCTATTTTATTGATCATTTGAAAAAAACAACTTTTTGATTTATTGATCTGTTGTATAATTCTTTTGTTTTCAATTTCATTTAGTTCTGCTCTGATTTTGGTTATTTCTTTTCTTCTGCTGCATTTGGGGTTGAAGTGTTCTTCTTTCTCCAGTTGCTTGAGATGTTGTTCCATTAAGTTATTGACTTCCTCTCTTTCCATTTTCTTGAGGAAGGCTTGCAGTGCTATAAATTTCCCTCTTAGGACTGCCTTTGCAGTATCACAGAGGTTCTGCTATTTCATGTGTTCATTGTTGTTTTGTTCCAAAAATTTGGTGATTTCCTTCTTAATCTCATCTATAACCCATCTATCCTTCAGCATAAGGTTATTTAGCTTCCATGTTTTAATATGGGTATGCAGATTCCTGGTGTTATTGAGTTCAACTTTTATTCCATGATGGTCTGAGAAGATGCAAGGAATAATTTCTATTTTTTTAAATTTGCTGAGTTTAGATTTGTGGCCCAGGATGTGATCAATTTTTGAGTATTTTCTATGGGCTGATGAGAAGAATGTGAATTCAGTTTTGTTGGGTTGAAATGTTCTGTAGATGTCTGTTAAGTCCCGATGTTGAATGGTAAAGTTTAAATTTAAGATTTCTTTGCTTAGCTTCTTTTTGGAGGATCTATCCAGCACTGCTTAAGGGGTGTTAAAATCTCCAACTACTATGGAACTGGAGGAAATCAAGTTGCTCATGTCTATTAGAGTTTCTCTTATAAATTGAGGTTCATTCTGGTTGGATGCATAAATATTAATAATTGAGATCTCATCATACTGAGTATTGCCTTTAACAAATATGAAGTGTCCATCCTCATCCTTCCTTATTTTGGTTGGTTTAAAGCCTATTGCATCTGCAAATAGGATTGCAATGCCTGCTTTTTTCTGCTTTCCATTTGCCTGGAGTATAGATGACCATTCCTTCACCTTGAGTCTATATTTATCTTTTAATATAATGTGAGATTCAGCAGATATCTGGCTTGAGTTTTTGTATCCAGTCAGCCAACCTGTGCCTCTTTAGAGGAATATTTAAACCATTCACATTAATTGAGAATATTGATAAGCTTTTTGAGAGTCTGGTGGACATTTTTAATTCTTTTGCAACTGTGGAAGTTCAAATTTGATCAAAATTTTCTGGGTGGATTTACTTTTTTGGTGGAGGATTACGCTGGTCTTTATGGAGGAAAGATCTGAGAATATCCTGGTGAGCTGGTTTAGTTATGGCAAATTTCTTCAACATGTGAATGTCATTAAAGTATTTAATTTCTCCATCATAAATGAAACTCAGTTTAGCTGGTTACAGGATCCTGGGTTGAAAGTTATTTTGTTTTAGGAGATTAAAAGTCAATGACCATCCTCTTCTAGCTTGAAAGGTTTCAGGAGAGAGATCTGCAGTTATTCTAATATTCTTCTCCTTGTAGGTAGTGGTTTTCTTTCATCTGGCTGCTTTCAGAATTTTCTCCTTCATATTAAATTTAGTGAAATTGATTATGATGTGTCTGGGGGATGTCTTATTCGGGTTGAGTCATGCTGGAGTTCTGAAACTGTCTGCTATCTGAATTTCAGAATCTCTTGGCATGCTGGAAAGTTCTCCTTCATAATCTCATGGAGAAGAGACTCTGTGCCTTGTGAAGTCACTTCATCACTTTTGGGGATCCCTATAAGATGAATATTGGTTTTCTTCGAATTATCTCAGAGGTCTCTTAGAGAGTGATCTGTTTTTGCTCTCCATTTCTCTTCCTCTTTGAGAGTTTTGGAACATTCGAAAACTTTGTGTTCAATGTCAGAAAACCTTTCTTCTGCTTGGTCCATTCTGTTACTGAGGGATTCTACTGTGTTTCTCAGATCTTTGAGGGCTACAACTTCTTATCTCAACGTGTCAAAATCTTTGGTCATTTGGACTTTGAATTCGTTGAATTCTTGAGACATCTTTTGGGTTACTGCTTGGAATTCTAATTTGATCTTATTTGCTATCCAGATTCTGAATTCAATTTCTGACATCTCAGCTATATGTTTGTGCATGGGATCTTGTGCTATGTCTGCCCCATTGATCCTTGGGGGAGTTGATCTACTCTGATTATTCACATTGCCAGAGTATTTCCGTTGATTTCACCTCAGGATTGTTTTTCACCATTGCCTCTGGCCATCCTCAGAGTTGGGAGGTGTCTTTCCAAGATTAGACCCCAGTGGGATCACTCTATTGTTGCTGGATCTCTGTAGGGAGTTACCCTGTGTATCTCCTCTGAGGCTGCCCCAGCCATGGAGTTCTTGTTGTGGGAGCAGGTCAGGAGTGTGACACACCTGGATCCAGCAACAGGGCAGGGGGTGGTGCACATGGTTCTGGGAATGCCTGGCACCCAGTGACTTTGGCACAGATGGCCCAACACTCCAGCAGTCTCTGGTCAGGAGAAGGGCTCTGTGCAGAGGCAGAGAGGGCTCTGGAGGGCATGGGGCTACCAGAATCCCTGGCCAGACGAGTGGGCTGGTGTGGAGGCAGGGAGAATATTTGAGGGAGGATGTGAATAGCATGGCTCCCGGAGTTCATTGTCAGGGTGTGCGGAGGCCCAGTGGGCATGGGTCATGGGTCACAGGTCTTGGCACCACTTGTATGGAAGTCTGGGCAGGCACGTGTTGCAGGTCGAGGAGCAGCTCTTTCGGATGTCGCAGCTAGAATATTTAAATGAAAATCACACCCAGCTAATCATTGGAATAATGTACTTATGTTTCAAATAATTAATAGACAGGGTGATTTGATTTAAATGTGTTACGAAGGTCACTTAAGAATATACAAAAAGTCTAGGAATGATAGGAAATAGCAAAATCTCATTTTATATGTATACGAGAATTACAGATGATAGATCTGTAGAAGGGAAAATGGACAAACTAGAAGCCAGGCTCTTTCAGACACACTTCATTTCTACTTCAAAATTATGTTCACATGCACACGTGTGTGTGTGTGTGTGTGTGTGTGTGTAATTGCTTCTGGATTGCTCTCTGCCAGCCACAAAGGAGAATGGTTTATTAAGGCAATTATCTGAGATAATAAAAGGAACAAAAAACAGAGGCTATGTAAACATAGGTATTCAATTTAATTTTATTCTTTCTTTCTGGGAGCTATAGATCAGCCATTTGTTTGTCAAAAGAAAATTTTGAGAGTTTATCATTATTGTTTGTTTTATGACCATTATATTTGAGTATCAGGTGTCATTTTGGTTAAAATTATTTTTCTGAAGTATTAGGTCTCTGCAAATTAAGCTCAAACACTCTTCTCAATAATGCGTACCACTGCTATTGCCTTGGGACATCTGGGATATCTATGTGTATAACTTTTTAAAATATATATTCCAATTGAAATTTCAGTAGTTTTTATTTTTGGAAATTGATGAGCTGAGTTTTAAATTTTATGAAAAATTAAAAGACTAAGAATATTCAAAGCATTTCTGAAGAGAAAGTAAGGATGCATTTCTCTGTTATACTCTGTTGTGTATTAGAACTCAGACTGAATCTAGAGAATTACTTTTAAAAAATGGGAAAAATAGAAATGTACAAAGGCAGATCTTTCTTATTGTTTTTTTGTCTTATCCATGACGAAATGTTCTGCATTTAATTAGCTCTTGTCCTGCAGTCTGGTTCTTTGTTAATATATTCATTGCTTGCCTGCCGGTTTTAATACTGAGAATGCATAGTGTGTAATCTGGAGTCCATGCATGTAAATGTGCCTTCTCGTTCATTCATGGCTTCAGTTGATCCTTAGAATAATCCTGGGAGATAGGTAGGGCAGGCATTGTAATGTTCATTTTACTGATAAAAAGAAATGAGAGGCAGAGAGTTGACTTGGCAGTAGTTCCATGATGGGACTGCAGGAAGAATTCAGGACTCCTGCAGGTGAACTTTTAAAGTAATATTCTCAAGCAATTCTAGATTTTAAATATGAAGGTGAATTTCATTTGCTCCCTCTAGGCATATTTCCCCACTCTTAATTATCTGAGTCTGGGCTAATCTGTCAAAACTTTCTACAATTGATTCAGACTATATAAAGCCCCCGGAAGCTACAAAATATATTGTTGTGTCTGTCCAGCTTCCCAGTCAATGCTGACCTCAAAACTGCTGCCATGTCTGTGTACTGCCGTTTGTTTTACTAAATACTTCCTTCCTTTTAAAAAGAGGTATACTTTACTCCTCCCTGCATATCTAAGATATCAACAGTTTGATGTGCTACTTAGTTTTATGTATTTTTTAACATGCCATATATTTCTATATATTTATAAAATGTTTGCTACTAATACTACCAACATCATCTTTCTTGCCACCAATGGTATGTGTAACAATTGTGTGATTCAAGGAGGAGGAATCTGAGGATAAATAATGCATGAGTTATGACCCATTGCTTATTAGCTCAGGGTTTCTGGAAAATAGCCTTTTTAAATCTTCATTTTTGATGTATTTTACTAAAATAATAAAACCTGCCTGGTGTTTAGGTTATGAATCACACAGGCAGGTGCCTGGCACGTAGAAGATGCTCAGGATATTATCAGAGTATTTATTTTGCACATCTCAATATATTAATTCTTTTTAAAATTACACGTTGGTTTGATTTAGCTCTTTTCTTCTATCCTTCGCTATTACCATAATTATGGCAATTATGTATTCACTTCCTGACAAGATAAAAACCTCTCCACCAGGCTCTCTTTCACGTTTTTCTGCTCAATATACCCTAGAAAATGTGAGCAAAAATTTTATCATAGTTAAACATGTTCTAAACATTTTTAAGTAAAAAGACATTTCTTATCTTATGGCATCCAAAATATTCTGTAATATGACCTTTGTTTAACTTCCATCCCTACCACGACCTTCATCTCTGTACATACTTTCCTCTGTAGTGACGCTGGGCCTTTGTGCTTTTTTATTTTTATTTCACTTTTTTCAAGTAATTTTCTAGTTTTCAACTGATGTGAGAGTCCTAGCCCTCACATCCTGACCGCTCATC
This sequence comes from Nycticebus coucang, assembly GCF_027406575.1. Lineage (NCBI taxonomy): Eukaryota > Metazoa > Chordata > Mammalia > Primates > Lorisidae > Nycticebus > Nycticebus coucang. The sequence continues at coordinate 98,360,548 of NC_069793.1, read as the reverse complement.
AGAAATGCGTTTAATATTCTTGGCAATTTAGTTTTTCATAAAATTCAAGAATCATTGATTGCAAATAAAATTGTTGAAACTTCAAGTGGAATTCTATTGAATTTATAGATTGATCTTTTGATGAATAATATCTTTATAACTTTAACCATGTTGATCTTGTTGGTATATATACCTATTTATTTGTCTTCTCGAATTGTGTTCTCATCATAAAGTTATACTATATCTTTTCCTACAGAGGTCTTAAATATATTTTATGAAATTTGTGTGCTCTTGGATGTTCTTTTTCTATTTGTACATAATGTTTTTACTTTAATATGTAGTGATGGAATATTAATATGCTTTTCATGTATAAAAATTTAACTTTTTTTTTTTTTTTGTACAGAGTCTCACTTTATGGCCCTCAGTAGAGTGCCGTGGCCTCACACAGTTCACAGCAACCTCCAACTCCTGGGCTTAAGCGATTCTCTTGCCTCAGTCTCCCGAGTAGCTGGGACTACAGGTGCCCGCCACAATGCCCGGCTATTTTTTTGGTTTGCAGTTTGGCCGGGGCCGGATTTGAACCCGCCACCCTCGGCATATGGGGCCGGCGCCTTACCGACTGAGCCACAGGTGCCGCCCTTCAATTCCTTTTTAATGCTTCCATAATTATTCATGCTGTTTTTCTTCTTTGATTCAATTCCAGTAAGACATATCTGCTACAAATTTCAATGTAAGCAAACGTTTTCAAAATTATCAGCAAGATTATTGTTATATCACATCTAATGATGTAACTTTCATTATTAATATTATTTATGTATGTCTTTTTTTCTTAATCACTCTTGACAAAAGTTTGTCTCTTTTTTATTCAAACAATCAATTGGGCTTTGTTGATCTCAGTGGTATATTGATTTACATTTTAATAAATCGTGGTCTATTCTTACTTCATTTTCTCGCTTCTTCAAGTTTTGTCTATGTTTCTTTTTCTACTTTGTTATGATGAGCACTTAGCTTGTAAGTTTAGAAGTCTTCTCATTTCCTAATAAAAGTAACTAGATTATACATTTCTCCTAAAACGCCATTTTGTTGCACTCTACAAATTTTAATGTCTAATGTTTTCATTATAATTCAGTCTAGATATTTTTATTATAATTTCTCATTCATACCATGAATTGTATAGTAATGTTTCCATAATTTTTAAATGAGTGTGACTTTAAAAATTTATTTTTTGACATTAACTCCTAATAATTGCAAAAATTATAATAATTTAATTTTATAATGCCTCTCTTTCAAAAATTATAACAATTTAATTTTATAATGCTTCTCTTTCACATTTTCTAAGACTTTCTGTATGTATGTGTGCTTGAAAAAATGTCTCTTCATTTATAATTATATACAGAACTTTATATAAATATATATCCACAGGGCATTTTGTTGTGAGTGTCTACACACCCCTGTCCATTTATGTTCTTTGACAATCAGTAAGCAAAATATATGTATTGAATCTACTATTAAAATTGTGGATTTATCAGATTTTCTCTGTATTTCTCTCAATTTATGCTGCACTTATTTTTAGGTTAATTTATTGCATATATGCATGTTTGTAAAAGCTATGTAGTTTTGGTAAATTGGATTGTTAGTGGCACCACCACAATAATTATTTTGCATTTTGAAGTATATTTTCTCTAATATTAACAGAGCTATTTCATTGTGTTAGTAGGTGAAATGAAATGAAAAAGGCATATGAAATGTATTTATCTCTCTTTCTTCATCATATTTCTGCTTATCCATCGTGCTTATCCATCTGTTTTAGGTGTCTTTTGTAATCAGTATAAAACAAAATTTTGTATGTTTCCTCAATCTGTCAGAATTTTTTTTTTTTTTCAGTTTTTGGCTGGGGCTGGGTTTGAACCCACCACCTCTGGCATATGGGGCCAACGCCCTACTCCTTTGAGCCACAGGCACCGCCCAGATTTTTTTTAATCTATCAGAACTTGTCTTTGAACTGATAAGGTTATCCTTATATATTTATTATAATTAGTGACTGAGAGCTATTAATATTTCATCTTTGCATTATGTCCTATTATATTTTTCAATCCTCTCTTTTTTAATTTCATAAAATACATCTCTTTTTTAAAAAATCAGAAATCCTTTTGCAACATTTTAGTCTCCGTTTTCTGCCTCCTCTTCTAATTTAAGTTCTATGTGTAAAGTTCTAATGAGTTTCTCAGTTGCCATCCACACATTTGAGTTTGGTGAATATTGTTTTTCATCATGCCCTCATATTGGAATCACAGCTTGAATTTGATTTTTCTTCTCCATGTCTTGTTATTTTGATAGATGAACTCATTTCCCCAAGAGTATCATCTGTTTTGCAGGCAATGAGAATTAAGGAAGACCAAAATTCAGTATTTGTCAGCCTGATAAATCCAAAAGGCGATGTGTGGAAAAGCTCAAGAGTAGGGTGGCACCTGTGGCTCAAAGGAGTAGAGGGCTGGCCCTATATGCCGGAGGTGGCGGGTTAAATCCGGCCCCAGCCAAAAACCTCAAAAGGGAAAAAAAAAAGAAGAAGAAAAAAAAGCTCAAGAGTGGAGCCATCTAGGAAAACTAGACTCTGTCACTCTTCATCTCATCAAACAAACAATCCTATAATTGTTTTACTCTTCTCAGCCCAAGAAGAAGAAGCACTTGTTAAATATTTAAAATATCCTCCCTCTAGCCTGGGGTCTTGAATATTGATGTCAGGGGATGGAGAAGCAGTTGGCTGAAGTTAGCTTTCTTCTTACAAACCCAGAGGTGCTTCTTTGGTTGTTCCAAATATACTGAGACCTAGGTGTGTGGACTGGGCATTATTTGCCTCTGGATAATGGCCAGGAAGAGCAGAGCTCTGATAATTTTCATCATAGTTTAACCTCAACAGGGCCTGATTGCTTCCTGTCCCAAGACAAAGCCACTTGCCTCCACATGCTCATTTAAAAATTCTAGTTTCCCCAAGTGTTTGACAGTTTTCTCCATTTTCCCTGCTCCGATTCCCCTGAAACTGAACTTGAGAAAGGAAGCCAGGGCCGTGCCAGTTCAATCTCGTACTCCGAAGTTGAATGTATATTCTTTCTTCATTGAAATGGTGTGTAACATGATGCTGTCCTCTTGGAGGGAGGCTGTTTACCTTTCTTACTTCCCTATCATGAAAAGCTAGAGATCTCTCATCCCCAAGAAAGCCTATTATCTTTCCCAACCTTCTCTTTTCAATTTCATGTCTCACAATTGTATGGATCACCATGAGGAGCAGTAATATGCTATTAAGTAGTCTCTCTGAGAAAACAACAAAATTAACACCAAAATTCTGATTTGTTGTATTAGCAGATTTCTATATTATATACATCAAGGTCTTTCATCAAGGTCTATTTCTAGCTAAAAACAATTCGGCAACTGGCTGGCAACTTTAGAAAAATCTCTAGTATTTGCATAGGAATAAAGTTTGTATTGATGTAGGGATGAAGATGTATTTTCTTTAGAAGAAAATTCTTTTCCTTGACATATTTCCCCTGATGGCCTCATATTACCATTGCTCTCCTGCAACAGGACTGCTTACCAATGACACAGGTGCAAATATTATTCAAAGCAAAGATAGTTCCTGGTTTGATCACCATGAATTCACAAAAATATCAGATGGCAAAATCTATTTTCTTAGTTTCTTAGGGCTACTGTATCAAAGTACCACAAACAGGGTAGTTTAAAACAACAAGATTTTTGTGTCTCACAGTTATGAAGACTAGAAGTCTGAAATCATGGTGTCCTCAGGGCCATGCTTCCTCTAAGACTGCAGTTGAATCCTTTCTTGCCTCTCCCTAGCATTGAACAGCGATGGGCATTCTTTGCTTGCAGCTCTATCATCACTCTGTGTGTCCCCACATCAACTTAAGAATCAGAAGTCACCGGACTAAGAATCCACCCTACTCCAGTAGACCTCATCCTAGCTTAACTAATCACACTTGGCAATGGCCGTATTTGTAAATAAATTCACATTCTAAGGTATTAGGGATTAGGACTTCAATTGTGTTATGAAGGACACAATTAAATCCATGACATCTAACTTAACTTTCTTTTCATGATTTTTGAGGTCAAGTAAATGTCTTTCTCAGCACCACCTGCCCATTCAAATTACCAGTGAAACTCATAAAATACACCCATACAATAGTCCATAGCACAAAACAATGGAATTAAAATGTCTATAAAGGGCACCAGGGCGCCTCTATTTTTACAGCTCCCCTGGGTGATTCTGAAGCTTAATTATATGTAGGAACATGGAGAGAAGGCGTCTATGAAATCCATCAACCCCCATCGTGTCTATCAGCAGGTAATACATTAGTGCGGCAGTCCCTACACTTTTTGGCACCGGGGACTGGTTTCATGGAAGACAATTTGTCCATGAACAGGGTGGTGGGTGCAGGAGGATATTAGATTCTCATAAAAAGTGCATCACCTAGATTTCTGGCCTGTGAAATTTATAATATGGTTCCTGCTCCTGTGAGGATCTAATATCACCCTCATCAGGCAGGAGGAAGAGCTTAAGCAGCGATTGGAGAGATAAGGAGTGGCTGTAAATACAGATGAAGCTTCCCTACTCACCTACCTGCCACTCCCCTCCTCCTGTGCAGCCCAATTCCTATCAGATCATGGACCAGTCTGTAGCCTGGGACTGTGGATACCAGAGTCTTTTTTTTTTTGAGACAGAGTCTCACTATGTCACTCTGGGTAGAGTGCCATGGTGTCTCACCTCGCAGCAACCTCAAACTCATGGGCCCAAGTGATTCTCTTGCCTCAGCCTCCCAAGTAGCTGAGACTACAGGTGCCTTCCACAACACCTGGTGATTATTTTTGTTGTAGTTGTTGTTTAGCTGGCCTGGGCCAGGTTCAAACCTGCCAGCCTTGGTGTATGTAGTTGGCACCCTAACCACTAAAGTACGGATGCCGAGTCTGGATATCAGAGTCTTAAGCATGTGCTCTGTTTCTGTATAAATATATAATTAAATCAATTTAATTGGTGATACAAATTATTCATATGTATGAGAAATAAGGGCAAGTTGGAGATGCTGTGTATGGTAAGTCACAAATCAGTACCACAGGAGTTGATATATCCCTTAAGACTCAGGTACACACACACACACACACACACACACACACACACTCTTCTATTAAAATACAATCTTCAAGAGGCCAGAAATTTTTACCTGTGGTGTCCTGTCCTGGGAAGTATCATGCCAAAAAGGAAATAGAAAGTGGAAAGTGATGGAAGTGGACAGCCTCCATGGAGAGGATTATTTCATCACTAATTTTATTTAGAAATCCCAGCACATCATGATGACACACAGCACATTTTCAGTTAATTTTGTTGTTTTTAAATTCTCTAATCACAGAGCTTCCCTTATCTTTTGCTTCTAGGTATCCCATTTGCTATTGACTCCTGGCCCACCATAAGTGCGATATAAACTTTCATTGACCAAATGAATAAACACATATGAAGTGTTCAATAAACGCTTGTTACAAGGGCAGAAGGATGGTTAGACAGAGAGAATAAGGGCACAAATGTCTCTTTGTCCATGTAAGTGAAGGAGTCACCCCATAATTATACGTTTATTGTTCTTCTTTACACTTAGGGACTCTTAGGTCTGATTTCCTGAGCAAGGTTAAGACTTGCCTTGGTAAGAGAAAATATATCTCTAAACATGATAGTCCATAGGAAAATATCCCTTCAAACCTAGAAGTAAGATCAAAGCATTAAACAAAGTAAATACAAGCAAAAGACACAGGAGCAGTAAAAATTAATAGCCCCATATAAAAAAGTAGTAAAAGGCAACAGAAAAAAGCAGTCCTTGAGTCTGAATACACATAGGAATGAAATCACAGGAATTTTTTTCCTTCAAGAAAAAAAGAAGCACATAAAAGAGAATAAATGGGAAAGGGCGAATGTTATCAATAGCGGCAAAAGTAGGAAAATGAAAGCAAGGGAAATGGAATACCGTGGTGAAAGACAGGAAGAAATAGAATCCTCAAGGAAGGAATAAAGCAAGCCAGCAAAGAAGCAGACTGCGGGCCTCTGATTGTATTTCATTTATAACTGCTCTTACATTTTATTATATTTCTCTGGCAGGAGTCCCACATCTCTTTAAGTCTGAAGGAAGGGGGTGGCAGAAAAATGTTGCTCCAGGGACTTGAGATTTATTGCCTCGTACACTTAGTGTTAGACTGATTTTTTTTCTTTGAATTACATGCCATTGTCATGTTCGAAATAAAAGCTTAAGATGGACGGTGTTGTATGTACCTCTGGAAGGACTACTTTTATTAAGAGTGAAAATCATAAAGTTTGGTTAAATTCTAAGTACATCAGAAACCATTGATACCAAGTTTTATATTCTTTTTATTTCATCATAACTCCTGCCTCTAATGAATGATAAAGAACTGAATGGGTGATTTTCTAAATTAAGAAATCATCCTCTGGAAATGTATAAATCCAGCCGTGAAAGACCTGGATTTATATTCCAGTGAACTTGGAAAGTTACTTAAATTACCAAAGCCCCAGTTTTCTTAGGTGTAAATAGATATACTAATAGTAATTACTTCATCCTGGTTTTTGTAAGGATTACATAGTATAATGTGTATAACATACAGCCCTTAACACTGTAACTGGAAAGTATTCAAAATTATGACTAATTTTATTGTTATTAAAATGATAAATTTCTTTTCCATTCTAGGGTTTGATTTAAGAAAGATTAATTACATCTCAAATGTTTCTAAATATAGAGTTAAATTAGCTAATAAAAAGTATAACTAGCCATTTCCCCTATTCTCCATAATTAATTGAATGAGAAGTTACATTGACTCTATTCTCTCATTTTCTATATTCTTGACGTTATAACATTTGGACCTATGAGCTGAGACAGGCCTCACCTTCCAGGCCAGCTAATTCCTAGAGATAGCAAAAAACTTCCCTGCAAGAAAGCCTTTGATATACAAACTCACTAATCCAGAGCCCATTACCCCAGCCATCTCCTCTAGCAAATTCTCACACACCAAGCCAATATGTTCTCGGCTCTAAATCACTCCCGGGCCAGGTACCCCAAAACTAGGCCACTCCTATAGCCTAGAGCCTTCCAATATTATTCAAACTATCCAGTCATAAACTTACTCAGCATACCTACCTAGCCTTGCTGTGTTCACCCCAAAAAGGCTGTGGGTCACCCCTTTGCCTCCTGAATGTGACCCTTGATAGAGTGTGCATCTAAGGATCTGTAAGTATAAACATCTCCCTTGGTGGCAATCCTTTCTGGGTCTCTATGTCTTACTGTCCTTGATTAAAACAAATCTCAGGTACAAGTTAACACAGAAGGAAATGTACTCTGGCCTCATTTAAATAACTGTTACTTATTTAGATAACCATTGTTTACTTAGATGACTATTACTTATTTAGATAACCATTACTTACTTTGAAGTTCATTCTTTCATTTTCTAGTGCCTTCTTTACAAACTGAGACAGATCCAGTAGCTGGTAATCTTGAGTGCTCTGTCCTAGCTCCTCCAGCCACCTCTGTATCTGGCTTACAGATAACATTTACATTGAGCTTCTGCCATTTTCTTCAATAAGTTCTCTGTCCTACTTAGTATTCCTTTAAGTCTGTTGACATTGTTTCTTTCAGTTCTCATCTTAGAAACTTCACCTCTATCTTAGCTCCCCAGTAGAAGGGCTTCAACCCAGAACATCATGTACCTTGTTTTCCCGAAAATAAGACATCCTCTGAAAATAAGACCTACTTACAGGAAAGATAAGGCATCACCTGAAAATAAGACCTAGCGCATCTTTGGGAGCACACTTAAAATAAGACACTGTCGGGCGGCGCCTGTGGCTCGGTCGGTAAGGCGCCGGCCCCATATACCGAGGGTGGCGGGTTCAAACCCGGCCCCGGCCAAACTGCAACCAAAAAAAAAATAGCCGGGCGTTGTGGCGGGCGCCTGTAGTCCCAGCTACTTGGGAGGCTGAGGCAAGAGAATCGCTTAAGCCCAGGAGTTGGAGGTTGCTGTGAGCTGTGTGAGGCCACGGCACTCTACCGAGGGCCATAAAGTGAGACTCTGTCTCTACAAAAAAAAAAAAAAAAAAAAAATAAGACACTGTCTTATTTTCGGGGAAACAGGGTAGTATCATTTAGCTGTTAGTCAAGTTTCTGGAAACTTAAAATCTTCCACTCTAAACTTAAAATCTTCCACTCTGACAACCACTTCCTCTTACACTATGTCTTCTTTGAATTCTTTTCACTCTAGTGAAAACTTCCTCTTATACTTTGATAACTCTTCCCTTGGCTTATCACTTTTTATTTTTTACTTTTTTATTAGATTATAAACACACTCGCAGAGGTCCTCAAACTTTTTAAACAGGAGGCCAGTTCACTGTCCCTCAGACCATTGGAGGGCCGGACTATAGTTTACGAAAAAAAGAACTTGAACAAATTCCTATGCACACTGCACATATCTTATTTTGAAGTAAAAAAACAAAACGGGAACAAATACAATCACACCGCCTCATGTGGCATGCAGGCTGTAGTTTGAGGACCTCTGAATGTATACATTAATGCATTTATGGGGTACAGTGTGCTGATTTCATATGAAATTAGGAATTCTTACACCACACTGGTTAATATATACCTCATTACATTTACTTAATTATTGTTTTAAGGTATATGTACTCTATACTAATAGATCTGACAGGTATTATGCACCATAGGTGTGATCCCACCATTCGCCCTCCCTTGATCTGACCTCCCCTCTCCCCTTCCATCCTCCCACGCTTACCACCGTTTAATACTAAATATTATGCTGCTTCTTTTTGGGCTACAGATTCCTCTCTATCCACCTGAATGTCATGATTAGTTGTGTATTGATCTACATCTAAAAAACCCAGAATTTTTTATCAAAAAATGCAATATCCAGGAATATGTCTATCGATATTGTTGCATTACAAGCCTCATTACCTGTATTTTTAATTCTTACTTCTGAGATGATCACTATTTCTAGTATATATTGACCTCATTTGGAAAAATAAAATTGAAGAACTAACCCACTGTGCTTGCCTGTAATTAATTAGTTAATCATTTTTTCTTGGCTCTCTTGTTCACACAGTAACTAGCTCATAATTTTCCATACTTTTTCAATGCTCAGTCTAACTTTCACTACCTTCATCTGTAGCTGCCCTTTTCACACAATCTATCAAAGAAGGTCCTCTCTATGCGTGCACATATACATACATGCACACACATGCACACACGCACACACATGCACACACATCCACATATGTGTACACATGTGCACGCACATGCACACACGCACACATGTGCACTCACACGCACAAACACACACACATGCACACATGCACATACATACACACGTGCACACACATGCACATACATGCACACACATGCGCACAAACACAAATGCACACATACACACATGCACACACGTGCACTCACACGCGCACACATGCACATACGTGCACACACATGCACAAACGCATACACATGCACACGCATGCACATATAAATCTCCATTTTCTTCTTTTTCTTCTGAGCTGGGTAAGGTTTCTTCCACTGTCTCAAAACCCATACTCCAATTTTATTCATTTCCCTCACCCTTTATGAGATCTATATATCTTCTACTGTTTCAATGGCAAGTGATTAAAAACCCCAATTTAAAATATTAAGCAATAATAAGGGAGGCGCCTGTGGCTCAGTGAGTAGGGCATTGGCCCCATTTGCCGAGGGTGGCGGGTTCAAACCCAGCCCCGGCCAAACTGAAACAAAAAAATAGCCGGGTGTTGTGGCAGGCGCCTGTAGTCCCAGCTACTCGGGAGGCTGAGGCAAGAGAATTGCATAAGCCCAAGAGTTAGAGGTTGCTGTGAGCCGTGTGACGCCACGGCACTCTACTAAGAGCAGTACAGTGAGACTCTGTCTCTACAAAAAAAAAAAAAAAAAAAAATTAAGCGATAATAAAAATGTATAGATTCATTTAAGTGAAAATCCCACAGGTATAACTTGCTTTAGAATAGCTAACTACAAGAACTAAATACTGCTGTGAGACTTTGCTTTTTCCTTCATTTTCCCACCATGCCTTCTGCTGACCTGACTTCCTTCTCAGTTCCCAGATGTAGGCCCCAGGAAACTTCATCAGCACTTCAATCCATCACTCTAGACCTAGGAGAAGTGTATGAGTTCACTTCCTCTGATAGCACAAAAACAACTCCTGGAATCAGGTCTCAATTTTCCTAATTGGATAGTTTTGGAATCATACAACATTTCGAAACCGGTCTCTCTCATCCGTTGAAAGAAGTGCTTGGATTGATTAAGTGCGGAAGTGTGAAGGCTGGAAATAGGAGAGGTGAGGGATGGTGTAGGTATAAATTCAATTCCACTACAACCACACACACCAAAAAGACAAGAGGTCATTTTTCAAATAGAAATTGGGTAAGAAGCAGGCAAAACAATATTAGATGAACAAAAGACAACAAAGAAGGACTGTATTTGTCTCCATTTCTTCCTCTATATACATGTTATTTTACATATACGTGAAATATGTCTCCTTTATGTGGGCCCACTCTATAGGAAAAAATCATTAGACATTGTTTCCCTTGGACCTACCATCATAGCACAATCTATTCTTTTGTCTTAAAGCTTTTGGAAATTCTGTCAGTGCCATTCTCTGCTTTTGGACCACTGTGGCGTCACTAAATCACTGCATTTTGATTTCTTATTTACACTGACATCATCCATTGTTATTAATAAATTCATCTTGCCATCTTTTATAGGTCAGTTTGTACAATCTTTGACATTTCTGCTTTATGATCTTGAACATCTTCTTTTTTCTTAGCTACCAAACATCGAAATGCCTGACACCCCTTCACAGTTCTCTTATAAAATGTCCCGCCTGTCTTACAGATATCTTTTTCCCCTTTCACAATATTCAGTATAAGGATATGATGTGAGGAGAGCTTTTTTCCATATGTGTCTATCTCATATACGCCAACCTCATTTTTTTCAACTGATTTTAGTATATCTCACAGCCATCTTTATTATTTAAGAAATGAAGTTACAATTCTGACGTACCACTACCCAATAAAATCTTTCTTTTTTTTTTTTTGGCCGGGGCTGGGTTTGAACCCACCACCTTTGGCATATGGGACTGGCGCTCTACCCCTTTGAGCCACAGGCGCCGCCCCCAATAAAATCTTTCAATCAAAGACCTTCCACTCTACTAGATATCTCAAAAAGTCTACTCATAATTCATATTTAAGTTCCTATATGGTAACCACTACTCTTGCCTTAACAAACAAGCCCTATGTATCTCTCAAACCCTATGTTCTCTAATTCTCTGCACAACATTTATTTCCTTCCTTACTGAGGTAGCGATGAGGGAAAACTCCATTATCCTCTTGGAGAATTGTGTCGACACCTCTGTTGGAGTCACTATTCTGCTCTGTGCGGTATTTTAGCTCTCTGTGTACATACGTATCTCCTCTCCTTACATTCTACCCTTTTGAGAGCAAAGGTCACTTCTATTCGGCCTTGTATCGTCCCATAGCATTAATCTCAAGAGCTTGAAGAAACAGGAAACCTATAAATATGCATGAAATGAACTGTATACTTGTGGTTTCAAATATTCTTATTTTAAAATACTGCTACTTTATTTTAAAAAGTTGTGTATGCTTCCCTAAAAATCAACATTAATAAATAATTGATGTTGTGATGACTTCCTCATTTTTGTGTTTCATGTTTATTTTTATTAAATCTAGTCGTTCTCCAATTCTTCTCTCCAGGGAAATTTTGGTATAACCTGTATATGTGATGGCGACATCCTTTTGCTATAATTTCATGTAGGATCTGCCCATTTTCTCTCTAGGGAAATTTGTTTTTCCTTCTGTTTGGCTGTTTAGGGGAGGAACACACACATTCCTGACATTTAGATGAAATGCCAGTCTCCAGATCTTAATAATGCCAGGCTAGCAGTTTCACCACAGAACTTAAATTCTCCAGCCACACAATATGGTAAGTAGGTGTTTACCGGCTCCTGAAGAACAAAGCCCAAATGGTGAAAGTCAGTTACCTCAGCGTCCTTTAGACAAGTTGATTGCCTTCTGTTCTGTTTGCTCAGCTGACAAATGTTTTCTTTTAAAATAAAACACTAAGTAAGCACATTCTAAGGACAATTCCCCAGAGATACCCTCAGCAAAAGACTCCACAAAGGGCCCCAAATATCCCAAAGCTAAGCCAACACAGGGCTGCTCATGGGATAATTTTTCTCACTGAAATTTTTCCTGTGCAACCGTTAAAAGGAAGACAAAATTAAAAATCATGGAGGTTTAACCCTGAGGCATGCTGGGGTTTCAGGGCTATAAACAATGAAGGAGAGGAAGTGAAAACAAACAAAAAAAAGATCATACAAATGAAATTGGCCCGGCTTTAGTGGGAATTCTCACCTGTCAGGCCAATATCAGGATCTTGCTGTATCCCTGAGATCCTTAAAGAGAAAGTGAGGGTCTGACAGCAAGAAGTCCTGTGCTCAGAAGCTCTTACGGAATTCCGGGAGTATTCTTGGAAAAAAATCTTTTCTTGATCTTCCTCTTTTCCATAAGGTGGTGACATACATGTCTTGAAAATCACCTTTCTAGGATGCTAGTAAAGATACTGAGAGTTAAGGAGGCACGTTAGATTTCAGACATCCCCTGGAAGAGAAGTTGAATCAAGGCTAAGGAGGTCAGCCTGATTTCCGACTGCACTTGCTGTTGAGGTCCAAGTCCTTTTGCTCTGGTCAGCTGTGAGCTTTATCTAGGCATATCCACACTCTATTCACCTTTGTGCCCACAGTGACCGTCTCAGCGCCTGCCACAGAGTAGGGATGAATAATACTTTTTACATTAATAAATGAATAAAAATGAATGAATGAATAAAAATGAATAAAAATGACTTTCTCCAGGCCTGATAGAGCTTAATTTGTGTAGCTAATTGCATTTAGAGGAGTTTTTAATGAAATGGCATCATCAAGCAGTATTTTTGTGTCTCAACTTTCTTGTTTGGAGGTTTCCTAGACAGGGAGCACAGCCACTCATATACCCTTTACCAAAGGTCCATCCTCTATGTTGGAAAGACGTCCTGGTCCACAGAGCACTCAGATTCAGGAGGGATACAGATGGAGTGGTGATAGGAAAAGGTGACAGTTGCCTCACTAGCCAGATCAGCCAAATCAACCCTGGCAATCAATGGGGTGGCAGATGTCACAACTCACATCCTGTGCCCCAACTTTCTTCAATAAACCATTAGAATAATGCCTAATGTTCATTCTTGCCTATAGAGAGACAGGAAGGAGAGGTAGAAAGAAAATGAAAAATAGCTCCAAAATTTCTTAAAGCAATATTTTCATAATTTCAGCCAATCCAATATGTTGACAGAAGATGAATTCATGTTAAACATGGAAAGTACCATGCTCTCAAGGTGCTGATGCTGTAAAATTATATTTCTAACATTAGAGCTGCAGTGACTATAACTTTCTTCCACTGTGTGCATGTCTTTCTCAGTTTGTACATACAGAAGACTATAATTAAGATATAAAAAAAGATTGAAAGAATAATATCTAGAAAAAATAATTCCATGCTTTGGAAGCAGAAAAGAACCTGAACAGCCAAAGTAATCTTAAACAAAAGAAACAAACAAACAAAAAATCTTGAGGCATCACATTTCTAGACTTGAAAGCTATACTAAAAAATAGTAATTAAAGCAGCATGGTATTGGCACAAAAATAGGACAGAACAGAGAACCCAGATATAAAATTATCCACACACAGACGGCTGATCTTTGACAAAGCAGACAGCAATACAATGGGGAAACGAAGCCATATTTAATATTTCATGTTGGAGAAATTAAATAGCCAAATGCCAAAGACTGAAAAAAGAATTCATGTCTCTCACCACTCACAAAAATTAATTCCAAATGGAGGAACGAGTAAAATGTAAGGCATAAAACCATAAGAATTTTAGATGAACATGTTAGAAAAATTCTTCTAGATGTTGGCAAAGCCAAGAATTTATGAAGACCCCAAAGATAAATACAGCAACACAAAAAATAAATAAATGGAACTTTATTAAAGAGCTTCTGTATGGCTAAGAAAATAATCAACAGAGCAATTAGACAACCTATATAATGGGAGACAATATTTCCAAGCTATACATCCCTTAAAGGGCTAATCACAAAAATCTACAAAGAACTCAAAAAAAAATCAACAAGGAATTAATAACTTCATTAAAAAGTAGATAAAAACATGAACAGAAGCTTCCAAAATGGCCAACATACACAGGAAAAATGCTCAACATCACTAATTATCAGGGAAATGTAAGTTAAAACCACAATGACATATCACGTAACTTTAATCAGAATGGCTTATGTTAAGAAGTCCCAAAACAATAGATGCTGGCATGGATATGGAGAGAAAGGAATTCCTATACACTGTTGATGGGCCTGCACACTAATAGAACCTCTGTGGACTACTGTATGTGAACTTAAAAGTTCTTTATCATTTGATACAACCATCCCACTGCTGGGTATACACCCAAAGGGAAAAAGGTCATTTTATGAAAAGGATGCTTGCACTAGAATGTTTATTACAGCACAATTCACAATTGCAAAGATGTGGAATCCACTGAAGTGCTCATCAATTCATGAATGGATTAACAAAATGTGATATACGTACACCATGGAATACTACTCACCCATGAACAAAGATGAATTAAGGCCTTTTGCAATTATTTGGATAGAACTTAGGACCCATCATCCTAAGTGAAGTATCTAAAGAATGGAAAAACAAATGTCACATGTACTTGCTATTAAACTGGAACTAACTGATTAGCATACTGTTTACAGAGGGAAGTAAAAGTCAGAGGAAATCAAACAGGGTGGAGGGGGCAGGAGGAGATGGATGAAAAATCGACCTCATAGCCACAGTGAACACTATCTAGGCAATGAGGCTGCTCAAAACCCTGACTGAAGCATAACAAAATTGATACATATAACCAAAAACATTTGTACCCCCATAGTATTTTAAAATTTAAAAGAGAACAATAATGTATCTTCACTATATAACTACACACACATTTTATAAATAAAACATCAATACATGAAGCTTCATTAAATCATGAAGCTCTTCATGATTTCCCATGAAGCTCTGGGTTCACCTTCAGGATTTCCCATGAAACACTGGGTTAATCTTCATGATTTCCCATGAAGCTCTGGGTTCATCTTCATGATTTCCCACGCATTCTTCTCCCTCTCCAACAAAGGTCACCACTATCCAAACTATTATTTTTAAGTGTTAAATATTATTTCTTCCTTTTTCCATGGTTTTGCACATTTTCATGTTTTATGTTTGCGTTTATATACACATAATACATGTGTGTATCTATGTATATACATATATACATTTCTGTGATTTTGAACTTTATATAGAGTAACATAGTAGAAATTCTTCTATGAAATGATTTTTCGCACATGTAAAATTTTCAGTGTGAATACATAGTTTGTTAATTTTCCCTCCTGTATAGTACTTAATTATGTGAATATGCCACCATTTATCATATGTTCTCACTGAACATTGCATTGATACCAGTGTTCTTTTAATTAAAAAAAAATATGTTTTCAGACACTTCTATGCGAATCTTTCCAAAAGTCTAGCCCTAGGACTGGGACTCTGATCATCAGTGTGTTCACAGTCAAAACACATCAGCCTGAAATAAATAGAAGTTTATTCAAATGTCATAATACCTTTATCTTCTGATCACACATTATATTGGATTAACTGACCATGTTTGCCAAAATGGTTGTTTGCTAAAAGTTGCTACATATCAGATATTCATAGCTTACTTAGAGAAAATTGCCAATATTCTTTTAAGAACAAATCTATAATTTGAAATAATATACAAGTCAGTGTTTCTAAACAACTCTTTCAAATTATGGTATCAAATTGTACTCAAACTGTACCGTGGTTTTATTTTATTTTTTTTTATTGTTAAATCATAGCCGTGTACATCAGTGCAATCGCCTGTACCCATTCTAAGATGCACCATAGATGTGGCCCCACCCATTACCCTCCCTCCACCAAAACCTCCCCGCTCCCTTCCCCTTCCTTGGCCCTTTCCCCATAGTCTTATGCTATAGTTGGGTTATAGTCTTCATGTGAAATCTATAATTTAGCTTCATAGTAGGGCTGAGTACTTTGGATACTTTTTCTTCCATTCCTGAGATACTTTGCTAAGAAGAATATGTTCCAGACCCATCCATGTAAACATGAAAGAGGTAAAGTCTCCATCTTTCTTTAAGGCTGCATAATATTCCATGGTATACATGTACCACAGTTTGCTAGTCCATTCGTGGGTCGATGGGCACTTGGGCTTCTTCCATGACTTAGCAATTATGAATTGGGCTGCAATAAACATTCTGGTACAGATGTCTTTGTTATATTGTGACTTTGGGTCTTCTGGGTATAAACCTAGTAAAGGAATTATAGGATTGAATGACAGGTCTATTTTTAGGTCTCTAAGTATTCTCCAAACATCCTTCCAGAAGGAACATATTAGTGTGCATTCCCACCAGCAGCGTAGAAGTGTGCCCTTATCTCCACATCCATGCCAACATTTCTGGTTTTGGGATTTTGTTATGTGGGCTACTCTTACTGGGATTAGGTGATATCTCAGAGTAGTTTTGATTTGCATTTCTCTGATGATTAAGGATGATGAGCTTTTTTTCACGTGTTTGTAGATTTTGCATCGGTCTTCTTTAGAGAAGTTTCTCTTTAAGTCCCTTGCCCACCCTGAAATGGGGTCATGTGTTCTTTTCTTGCTAATAAATTTGAGTTCTCTGTGGATTCTGATTATTAGACCTTTATTGGAGGTATAACCTGCAAATATTTTCTCCCATTCTGAGGGCTGTCTGCTTGCTTTACTCACTATGTTCTTGGCTGTGCAGAAGCTTTTTGGTTCGATCAGGTCCCAGTAGTGTATTTTTGATACTGCTTCAATTGCCTGGGGTGGTCCTCCTCATAAAATATTCACCTAGGCCGATTCCTTCAAGAGTTTTCCCTGCACTTTCTTCAAGTAATTTTATAGTTTCATGTCTTAAGTTTAAATCTTTTATCCAGTGAGAGTCTATCTTAGTTAATAGTGAAAGGTGTGGGTCCAGTTTCAATCTTCTACAGGTTGCCAGCCAGTTTACCCAGCACCATTTGTTAAATAGGGAATCTTTTCCCCACTGAATGCTTTTAATTGGCTTGTCAAAGATCAAATAACAGTAAGTAGCTGGATCCATCTCTTGGTTCTCTATTCTGTTCCAGACATCTACTTCTCTGCTTTTGTGCCAATACCATGCTGTTTTGATCACTATGGATTTATAGTACAGTCTCAGGTCTGGTAGTGTGATTCCTCCTGCTTTGTTTTTATTGCTCAGTAATGTTTTGGCTATTCGAGGTTTTTTTCTGATTCCATATAAAATGAAGTATTATTTTTTCAAGATCTTTAAAGTATGAAAATGGAACTTTAATAGGAATTGCATTAAAATTATATATCGCTTTGGGCAGTATGGACATTTTAACAATGTTGATTCTTCCCAGCCATGAGCATGGTATGTTTTTCCATCTGCTAATGTCTTCAGCTATTTCTTTTCTTAGAGTTTCATAGTTCTCCCTGTAGAGATCTTTCACGTCCTTTGTTAGGTATACTCCCAAACATTTCATCTTCTTTGGCACTACTCTGAAAGGAATAGAGTCCTTGACTGTTTGTTCGGCTTGGTTATTGTTGGTATATATAAAAGGTACAGATTTATGGGTGTTGATTTTGTAGCCTGAGACATTGCTATATTCCTTGATCACTTCTAAAAGTTTTGTAGTTTTCCAGATATACGATCATATCATCTGCGAAGAGTGAAAGTTTGATCTCTTCTGACCCTATGTGGATACCCTTGATCGCCTTTTCTTCCCTAATTGCAATGGCTAGAACTTCCATTACAATGTTAAAGAGCAATGGAGACAATGGGCAACCTTGCCTGGTTCCTGATCTAAGTGGAAATGATTTCAATTTAACTCCATTCAATACGATATTGGCTGTGGGTTTGCTGTAGATGGCCTCTATTAGTTTAAGAAATGTCCCTTCTTTACCAATTTTCTGAAGTGCTCTGATCATGAAGGGATGCTGGATATTATCAAAAGCTTTTTCTGCATCAATTGAAAGAATCATATGGTCTTTATTTTTAAGTTTGTTTATGTGTTGAATTACATTTATAGATTTACGTATATTGAACCAGCCTGGAGACCCTGGGATAAATCCGACTTGGTCATGGTGTATAATTTTTTTGATGTGTTGTTGGATTCTGTTTGTTAGGATTTTATTGAGTATTTTAGCATCTATATTGATTAGTGATATTGGTCTACAATTTTCTTTTCTTGTTGGGTCTTTCCCTGGTTTGAGGATCAAGATGATGTTTGCTTCGTAGAATGTGCTGAGTAATATTCCTTCTTTTTCTATATTTTGGAAGAGGTTTAGTTGTATAGGTACTAGTTCTTCTTTAAATGTTTGGTAGAATTCTGACGTAAAGCCATCTGGTCCTGGGCTTTTCTTTTTAGGGAGGTTTTGTATAGTTGATGCTATTTCAGAACTTGATATAGGCCTGTTCAACGTTTCCACTTTGTTCTGGCTAAGTCTTGGTAGGTGGCGTGCTTCCAGATATTGGTCGATTTCTTTCAGATTTTCATATTTGTGAGAGTAGAGTTTCTTGTAGATCCGTTAAGGATTTTTTGACTTTCTGAGGGGTCTGTTGTTATTTCATCATTACCATTTCTGATTGATGAAATTAGAGATTTTACTCTTTTTTTCCTGGTTAGGTTGGCCAAAGGTTTATCTATTTTATTGTTCTTTTCAAAAAACCAGCTTTTGGATTTATTGATCCGTTTCAATTTCAATTTCAATTTAATTTGCTCTGATTTTGGTTATTTCTTTTCTTCTGCTGCATTTGGGGTTGAAGTGTTCTTCTTTCTCCAGTTGCTTCAGATGTTCCATTAAGTTATTGACTTCCTCTCTTTCTGTTTTCTTGAGGAAGGCTTGCAGTGCTATACATTTCCCTCTTAGGACTGCCTTTGCATTATCCCAGAGGTTCTGGTAATTCATATCTTGATTGTTGTTTTGTTCCAAAAATGTGTTGACTTCCTTCTTACTCTCGTCTATAACCCATGTATCCTTCAGCATAAGGTTGTTTAGCTTCCATGGTTTTGTATTGGTATGCAGGTTCCTGTTGTAATTTATTTCAACTTTTATTCCATGATGGTCTGAGAAGATGCAAGGAATAATTTCTATTTTTTTAAATTTGGTAAGGTTAGATTTGTGGCCTAGGATGTGGTCGATTTTGGAGTATGTTCCGTGGGCTGATGAGAAAAATGTATATTCAGTTTTGTTGGGATGAAATGTTCTGTAGATGTCTGTTAAGTCCAGATGTTGAATGGTTGAGTTTAAATCTAAAATTTCTTTGCTTAGCTTCTTTTTTGGAGGATCTATCTAGGACTGCTAAAGGGGTGTTAAAATCTCCAAGTACTATGGAAGTGGAGGAAATCGAGTTGCTCATGTCTGTTAGAGTTTCTCTTATAAATTGAGGTGCATTGTGGTTGGGTGCATAAATATTAATAATTGAGATCTCATCATATTGAGTATTACCTTTAACAAATATGAAGTGTACATCCTTATCCTTAATTATTTTGGTTGGTTTAAAGTCTACTGCGTCTGCGAACAGGATTGCAACACCTGCTTTTTTCTGCTTTCCATTTGCCTGGAATATAGATGACCATCCCTTCACCTTGAGTCTCTATCTGTCTTTTAATATAAGATGCGATTCTTGGATGCAGCAGATATGTGGCTTGAGTTTTTGTATCCAGTCCGCCAACCTATGCCTCTTTAGAGGACAATTTAAACCATTCACATTAATTGAGAGTATTGATAAGCCTTTCGAGAGACCGGTGGACATTTTTAATCCTTTTGTGACTGTGGATCAAAAATTTTTGGGTGGGTTTACTTTTGTGGTGGAGAATTACACTGGTCTTTATGGAGGATAGGTCTAAGAATGTCCTGGAGAGCTGGTTTAGTTGTGGCAAATTTCTTCAACATGTGAATGTCGTTGAAGTATTTAATTTCTCTGTCATAAATGAAGTCAGTTTAGCTGGGTACAGGATCCTGGGTTGAAAGTTATTTTGTTTTAGGAGATTAAAAGTCAATGACCATCCTCTTCTAGCTTGAAAGGTTTCAGCAGAGAGATCTGCAGTTATTCTGATATTCTTCCCCTTGTAGGTAATGGTTTTCTTTCGTCTGGCAGCTTTCAGAATTTTCTCCTTCATATTAACTTTAGTGAAATTAATTATGATGTGTCTGGGGGATGTCTTATTTGGGTTGAGTTGTGCTGGATTTCTGAAACTGTTTGCTATCTGAATTTTGGAATCTCTTGGCATGTCTGGAAAGTTCTCCTTCATAATCTCATGGAGAAGAGACTCTGTGCCTTGTGAAGCCACTTTGTCACTTTTGGGGATCCCTGTAAGATGAATATTGGTTTTCTTCAAATTATCCGAGAGCTCTCTGAGAGAGTGATCTGTTTTTGCTCTCCATTTCTCTTCTTCTTTGAGGGTTTGGGAGCGCTTGAAAGCTTTGTCTTCAATGCCAGAAATCCTTTCTTCTGTTTGGAGCAAACAGAAGAAAGGATTTCTTCTGTTTACTGAGGGATTTCTTCTGTTTACTGAGGGATTGTACTGTGTTTCTCAGATCTTTGAAGGATGCAACTTGTTTTCTCAATGTGTCAAAATCTTTGGTCATTTGGTCTTTGAATCCATTGAATTCTTGAGATAACTTTTGGAATTATAATTTAATATTATTTGCTATCCAGATCCTGAATTCTATTTCTGACATCTTAGCTTTTTGTTTGTACATGGGGTCTTGTGCTGTTTCTGCCCCATTGATCCTTGGGGGAGTTTATCTACTCTGATTATTCATATTGCCAGAGTTTTTCTGTTGATTTCGCCTCATGATTGTTTTTCACCATTGCCTCTGGCTGTCCTCAGAGTTGGGGAGGTGTCTCTCCAAGATTAGATCCCAGCAGGATCACTCTATTGGTGCTGGATCTTTGTAGGGAGTGACCCTGTGTAGTTCCTCTGGGTCTGCTCTAGCTAGGGAGTTCTGGTTGTGGAAGCAGCTCTGGTTTGTGACACACCCGGATCCAGCAACAGGGCTGGGGGTGGTGTGCATGGTTCTGGGAGTGCCAGGCGCCCAGTGACTTTGGCACAGAGAGCGCAAGGCTCCAGCAGTCTCTGGCCAGGAGAAGAGTTCTGCACCGGGGCAGGGAGAGCTCCAAAGGGCACACAGCTGCCAGAGTCCCTGTCCAGATGAATGTGCTAGTGTCGAAGCTGTGAGGACACAGGAGGGAGGACGCAGGGTTGTGTGGCTCACGCAGTTCCTGGTCAGAGAATGCAGAGGCCTGGTTGGTGCGGGTCACTGGTCGGGGGTCGCTGCACAGCTATTGTGGAGGTCTGGGTGGTGCCAAGCCCAGGAGTTTGAGGTTGCTATGAGCTGTGATGTCACGGCACTCTACCCGGGGCAACAGCCCAAGGCTCCAGTGTGTCAAAACCATCTCACTCTGTCCCTAAGGATTAAGGCTGTAAGGCAGCTCAGTCCCCACCTTTCGGCTGCTCAGTCACTAGGTTACTTTGACCCACCCAATCTTTCCTTTGAGACCCTGAGGGCGGAGCTTGCTGGGCCAGTTCTTTCATAATGGCTTCCTGCTTCCAGCTCAGTGACTCAGTCTGGGGCCCCAGACAATGCCCAAAGTTCTCTGCACTCATGCTCAAGCTCTCCCCAAGGCAGTTCAACTGAGTGCCAAGTCCAAGAACACCAAAACAGTTCACAGGTAAGGCTTTTCTGGTTTGCAGTCTCACTGCTGCTTGTACTTACGGTTGCCGGCGTGATTAGGTCGATGAACACACGCAACCACTTGCCAGTTTTCCACTGTTTTTGTCCTCTTCTTGGGATCCAGAAGTCCCTTGCTGGCTCCCTGTATCCTCAAAGGGATGATTATATGCAGATCCCACCGGCCGGAGATGCCTGGAGTCTTGTGTCCCCAGACTCGGTGTTCCCAGTTGCAGGGAAGTTGTTACTCGGCCGCCATCTTTAATCTTTCCCCCTCACTGTGGTTTTAATTAGAAATTCCATTGTTAATAATTAGGTTGAATATATTTATATATTCATGATTTATATAATATTTTAAAACTGTTTATTTGTATAAATATTTATATATTTATCACTAAATAAAAGAATCTTCGTATCTTTTGCCTTTTTATGTTACTGACTTCTTCGATGTATTGACTTCTAAGAATTTTAAGCAGATATATATGTATACATATATGTCTTGAGTATTCCCGTTATCCATTAAATATATTGCAACTATCTTTTCCTATCTTCTTGGTTTTGCCTAATTTGTCTCTTTTTATATTGCCTTTTGATAATAAAAATTTTGCTTTATTGTATGTTAATTTTTAATTCTTAATTTACATGACTATAAATATGTCTTTCTTAAGAAATTCTTGTCTAAGCCCTAGGAAAGAGTTTTCCATATTATTTTATTAAAAAAGTAAAGCTTTGTCCTTGATGTACCTGTAATTGATTTTTTTAATGTGGAATAATATAGATAATAACTTTTATACTTTTCCACATAATTAATTGGGTTTATTGGGACAAAATGTGTCTACTCAGAATTTCATCCTTCTCAAAATGCCAATGCCATCCATGTCTTACATCAGGTTTCTTTCTTTTTTTTTTTTTGTCAGTTTTTGGCCAGGGCTGGATTTGAACCCGCTATCTCCGGCATATGGGGCTGGTGCCCTATTCCTTTGAACCACAGGCGCCACCCACATGAGGTTTCTTATGAGTTGGTGTTTGGAAACTTTGTCCTATAACTTGGTCTAATTTTATATCTTGTCCTATTACTGCAAAACACTGACTCAATTAGTTTAACTTTTTAAGAGGTCTTGAATTCTAGAAGGACAACTGTCTCTCTCTCTCTTTCTCATGCACACATGCATATACATACAATCGTGGCTTTCAGGACTGTTTTGGTTTTTGAATTCTCTTTCCTCTCCGATATGTATTTTAGAATTAATGTATTGATATCTAGAAAATTATGTCTGTTGGTATTTGGTTAGAAATGAATTGAACTTAAAACGCATTTTCAGGAGAATTGAAATGTCATCTTATTTAAAAATGGCAAATATCTCTCTCTATTTAGACCTTCCTTCAAGCATTTAAAATGTTTTATATTCTTTTCCATAAAAACTCTATGTGCTTTATATTATACTGGTTCCTAGGCATTTTTCTTCCTATTATAAATAATATATTTTTGTAATGAATACAATGACTATATGTTGCTATAGTGTAGAAGTGCAAACCATTTGTGAATTAAATTTTTATCTCTCATCTTTGACAAATCTTATTAATTCAAATATATTCCCACTGTGTTTTCTTAGCTACTTCTTGTAGCAATAGCTACAATTCCATCAATTGCAATCAATTGCCAAATCATTTCATCTCCTGATTGTTTTTCATTCTTTACTTCACTGACTGAGACTTGTGGAGATTCTTTACTTCAGCTCTACAAACCTATTAGGAGTCTGCAGGTAAAAATGTGTCTCAGTACCATTGGTTTTCTTTTTAACTTGTATTTATTTTATGCATTAATAGAAAGTTTGTCTTGCCTGCTTTTGTATAGATTTAGGACTTAAGGTTTTATTTGTGCATGTCTTTTACCTTCAATTCTCCTCACCATACACAAACATACTTTCCACATATCGATGTTATATTTGACATTTCTGTATTTTAAGAGCTTTTCCTAGAAATTATACAATGTCTATTTAAATTTAAATCTTCATAATATTAATCGGTATACTTATTCTCTTGACAAGTAATATAATAAACTTATTAAACTATTCTGTAACTTATGTATTTTGCTAGATATTTCTCTTCTAACTTTTTTTAATAGCTGAAGGCTGAATTCTTGGGGACTTTATTTTTAGGTCAGCTTATGATTCAGTAAATTCTAAACTGTCTAATGTTTTTGAATGTTTCCATTGAGCTTTTTATTTTAATTAGAATATATCTGAATATAATATTCTATTTAACAACTCTTTTAAAATTACTCTGGTGATAGACTTTGTTACTCATAATTTTATTTTACTTTTCATTTCTCTAAACGTGTAAGATACATTATTTTATATTTTAGGCAGTGATTCCAAAATCACAAGTATTTTTGTATTCAAAATGTAGATTTACTAATTTCTGCTGATTCAAGTTGTTTTATCATCTGTCTGAGCTGGTTATGATTTTGAGATCATATTCACCAAAACTTGATTTGTGGAATTTATTTGAGGTCTTGGTTGTGGGGTAACATCCCAGAGAAGATTTATTTTAATTTATCTTAGTTTCTACAGGTACGTGGGACCTTTATCATTGTGGACTACTTTAAATTGAATTCTTAGTCTGTTCCTGTGAGCATGAAAGTAGTTTGAATCTATGTTTTAAACATGTGCTAGAGTTTTCTTTTTTGTATGTGTGTGTGTGTGTGTGTGTGTGTGTATTGGAGACAGAAATATTGTTTACTATTCCTCATTTCTGACTTTTTGTTTCACTAGTCCAAAATTTCACTTACAGTTATTGCCTTTCAAGTTCTTGATTTTATTCAGGGATCGCCAAACTTCTTATGTTGTGAATCCTATCTTTTTACAGCCAAAATTTGGCAACATTGGAGACTATCATATGCCTTTAGGCGGCCATCTGCTTTGGAATTTACATCCTTCTTGGGTTTATGATTTTCTTATCCTTTTTTTTTTTTTTTTTTTTTTTGTAGAGACAGGGTCTCACTTTATGGCCCTTGGTAGAGTGCCGTGGCCTCACACAGCTCACAGCAACCTCCAACTCCTGGGCTTAAGCGATTCTCTTGCCTCAGCCTCCCGAGTAGCTGGGACTACAGGCGCCCGCCACAACGCCCGGCTATTTTTTGGTTGCAGTTTGGCCGGGGCCGGGTTTGAACCCGCAACCCTCGGTATATGGGGCCGGCGCCTTACCGACTGAGCCACAGGCGCCGCCCTTCTTATCCTTTTTGCACCTGATAGTTTGTTGTTATCCACTCATCCAGGCACTCATGACAATTGCTTATTTATTTATTTATTTTGGAGACAAAGTCTCACTCTGTTTCCCCAGGCCCAGGCCAAAGGGCCATAGCATCAGCCTAGCTCACAGCAACCTCAAACTCCTGGGCTCTGATGATCACCCTCCCTGAGCCTGTCCAGTAGCTGGGATGACAGGCACCCTCCACAACATCCAGCCAGTTTTTCTATTTTTAGTAGAGACTGGGTCTCACTCTTGCTCACGACTCATCTCCAACTCCTAAACTCAAGCAATCCACCTCCTTCAGCCTCCCAGAGTGCTAGGATTACAGGCAGGAGAAACGGCATCCAGCCAGAGTGCTAGGATTACAGGCACAAGACACGGCACCCAGCCCACAACTCTTTATCTAAAATTACATTTTACATGTGTTTTGTAGTAGCAGAATTTTAATCCTATCTAATTTATTACCACAATAAGAGTATATTTGTTTGCATGTATAAAACCAAGATATTTTTATGAGTAGAGGTAGATCATGGTCTAGATTCACCCCAGTACTACAAAGGCCTGTATAGTTAGAAGGGCCAACCAGCCTGTAGTACTTTCCCAACAGATAATCTCTCTTGGAATGCACCCTGGGTCAGACCAAAGCAAAGTCAGGCTGGCAGGTAATGATTTTTATAGGTATCAGTACAGGGAGTTTCACGTGGAGTGTAGTTCAGGATAACAATGGAAAAAAAGCCAACTCCCGGATGTTACAAGAGTATCAAAGAAAATATAATCCGATTTTGTGGCATCCAATACGGACTGTAACTACAACGGTTATGGACCCCTTCAAGGAAAGATGGACTATTTTTAAAATGAGTTAGACTGACAGATAATATTCTTGTTCTAACACTATGCTGAAAGGCATGAATCTGTTTATTGTGTGGATAGTTAGGTATTCACCATTATATCCCATCCTTGGCCTTAAATTTCAATGTCTTGCACATACAGTTTCCCAAGCTTCGAGGATAGACTTTTCTTCAACTTAGGAACTTCAGATCTTATACTCCAGTTTCTATTTGGACCTCTAGAAATAACAACTTTGTTGTTTTTCTCCTGGGTCCATCTCTTGGGTTTTGTGCCAGATGAAAATATTGGCAGAATTGAGAATGATGTTACTTATAAAAATCATAACTTAGACTTTCTCCACTTTGGAGAATGGAGGAAGAAAATTTTGTATCAATGTATACCATACTTTCTTTGTCACAGCTAATTTATAGTGATTAATTCTAACAGGATAGTTTCCTGTTAAAGTCTAATTTACTTTTTAAAAAATCCCATTTTACATACAGAGACAGTGAAGTGTTGTCAAAATACAAAATGTTACTGAAAGGAAACCTATTTTAGGCAATTATCCCATATAATGACTAGGTTTTTCAGTGATTTTAAGACTTAATATTTTAATTTATTTTCTATTTTCATGTCTTTCATGTTATTTAGTCACTAATAGACTCATACTGTTAGACCATATGTGAAGGAGGACAGAATTTCAGTGGATTCATTACACTTAAAACATATTCAAGTTTTAATAAAATAATCCAAAAACCAAAATTATAAATATTTGAGGAAGGCCACCATTTTAGCAACCCTTTTGGGCACTTCCATCTACTGAAGGTATGAGATGAAAAGTCTCATAGGGTGGAGAGGGGCATGACACCCAAAGGATTGTATCAGAAATTCAACTTGAGTGTGTGTAATTTAAAATATATGTATCCAAAATCATTATTGTTTAATTTTGTTTTTTTTTTTTTTTTATTTTTTTATTAAATCATAAGTGTATACAATGATATGATTATGGGGCATCATACACTCACTTCATAAACCATTTGACACATTTTTATCCCAGTGGTTAACATAGCCTTTCCGGCGTTATCTCAGTTACTGTGCCAAAACATTTATATTCTACATTTACCAAGTTTCGCAAATACCCCTGTAATATGCACCACAGGTGTGATCCCACCGATTCCCCTCCCTCTACCCACCCCCCCCTTTCCCACTTCCCCCTATTGTTAAGTTGTAGCTGGGTTATAGCTTTCATGTGAGAGTCCCAAATTAGTTTCATAGTAGGGCTGTGTACATTGGATATTTTTTCTTCCATTCTTGGGATACTTTACTAAGAAGAATATGTTCCAGCTCCATCCATGTAAACATGAAAGAGGTAAAGTCTCCATCTTTCTTTAAGGCTGCATAGTATTCCATGGTATACATATACCACAATTTATTAATCCATTCGTGGATCGATGGGCACTTCGGCTTTTTCCATGACTTAGCAATTATGAATTGGGCTGCAATAAACATTCTGGTACAAATATCTTTGTTATGTTGTGATTTTTGGTCTTCTGGGTATATGCCCAGCAGAGGAATTACAGGATTGAATGGCAGATCTATTTTTAGATCTCTGAGTGTTCTCCATATATCCCTCCAAAAGGAATGTATTAATTTGCATTCCCACCAGCAGTGCAGAAGTGTTCCCTTTTCTCCGCATCCACGCCAACATCTCTGGTCTTGAGATTTTGTGATATAGGCTAGTCTCATTGGAGTTAGATGATATCTCAAAGTAGTTTTGATTTGCATTTCTCTGATGATTAAAGATGATGAGCATTTTTTCATATGTCTGAAGGCCGTGCGCCTGTCTTCTTCAGAGAAGTTTCTCTTCAAATCCCTTGCCCAGCCTGCGATGGGATCCCTTGTTTTTTTCTTGCTGATGCGTTTGAGTTCTCTGTGGATTCTGGTTATTAAACCTTTGTCAGAGTTATACCCTGCAAATATCTTCTCCCATTCTGAGGGCTGTCTGCTTGCTCTGCTTACTGTGTTCTTAGCTGTGCAGAAGCTTTTTAGTTTGATCAAGTCCCAGTAGTGTATTTTTGAAGCTGCTTCAATTGCCCGGGGGGTTCTCCTCATGAAATACTCACCCAGACCAATTTCTTCAAGGGTTTTCCCTGCATTCTCCTCTAGTATTTTTATAGTTTCATGTCTTAAGTTTAAATCTTTAATCCAATGAGAGTCTATCTTAGTTAATGGTGAAAGGTGTGGGTCTAATTTCAGTCCTCTGCAGGTTGCCAGCCAGTTCACCCAGCACCATTTGTTAAATAGGGAATCTTTTCCCCACTGAATGTTTTTAATTGGCTTGTCAAAAATCAAATAGCGGTAAGTAGCTGGATTCATCTCTTGGTTCTCTATTCTATTCCAGATATCTACTTCTCTGTTTTTGTGCCAATACCATGCTGTTTTGATCACTATCGATTTGTAGTAAAGTCTGAGGTCTGGTAGTGTGATTCCTCCTGTTTTGTTTTTATTTCTGAGTAATGTCTTGGCTATTCGAGGTTTTTTCTGATTCCATATAAAACGAAGTAATGTTTTTTCAAGATCTTTAAAATATGACAGTGGAGCTTTAATAGGGAGTGCGTTGAAAGTATATATTGCTTTGGGTAGTATGGACATTTTGATAATGTTGATTCTTCCTAGCCATGAGCATGGTATGTTTTTCCATTTGTTAACATTTTCAGCTATTTCTTTTCTTAGAGTTTCATAGTTCTCTTTATAGAGATCTTTCACGTCTTTTGTTAGGTAAATTCCCAAATATTTCATCTTCTTTGGCACTACTGTGAATGGGATAGAGTCCTTAACTGCTTTTTCAATTTGACTGTTGTTGGTGTATATAAAGGCTACCGATTTATGAATGTTGATTTTGTAACCTGAGACGCTGCTGTATTCCTTGATCACTTCTAGGAGTTTTGTAGTAGAGTCCCTAGTGTTTTCCAGATACACAATCATATCATCTGCGAAGAGCGAGAGTTTGATCTCTTCTGACCCTATATGGATACCCTTGATCGCCTTTTCTTCCCTAATTGCGGTGGCTAAAACTTCCATTACAATGTTGAAAAGCAATGGAGACAATGGGCAGCCTTGTCTGGTTCCTGATCTGAGTGGAAATGATTCCAATTTAACTCCATTCAATATGATATTGGCTGTGGGTTTGCTGTAGATAGCCTCTATCAGTTTAAGAAAAGTCCCTTCTAGACCAATTTTCTTGAGTGTTCTGATCATGAAGGGATGCTGGATATTATCAAAAGCTTTTTCTGCATCAATTGAGAGAATCATATGGTCTTTGTTTTTTAATTTGTTTATGTGCTGAATTACATTTATAGATTTACGTATATTGAACCAGCCTTGAGACCCTGGGATAAAACCAACTTGGTCATGATGTATAATTTGTTTGATGTGTTGCTGGATTCTGTTTGTTAGGATCTTGTTGAATATTTTTGCATCTATATTCATTAGTGATATTGGTCTATAATTTTCTTTTCTTGTTGGGTCTTTTCCTGGTTTGGGGATCAGGGTGATATTTGCTTCATAGAACGTGTTGGGTAGTCTTCCTTCTTTTTCTACATTTTGGAACAGGTTGAGTAATATAGGTACTAATTCCTCTTTAAAGGTTTGGTAGAATTCTGACGTGAAACCATCTGGTCCCGGGCTTTTCTTTTTAGGGAGGTTTTGTATAGTTGATGCTATTTCTGAACTTGATATGGGTCTGTTCAACATTTCCACTTGATTCTGGTTAAGTCTTGGAAGGTGGCGTGCTTCCAAGTATCGGTCTATTTCCTTCAGATTTTCATATTTCTGAGAATAAAGTTTCTTGTAATATTCATTAAGGATTTTTTGGATTTCTGATGAGTCTGTGGTTATTTTGTCTTTGTTGTTTCTGATTGATGATATTAGAGATTTTACTCTTTTTTTCCTGATTAGGTTGGCCAGAGGTTTATCCATTTTATTGACCTTTTCAAAAAACCAGCTTTTTGATTTATTGATCTGTTGTATTATTCTTTTGTTTTCAATTTCATTTAATTCTGCTCTAATTTTGGTTATTTCTTTTCTTCTACTGGGTTTGGGGTTGGAATGTTCTTCCTTTTCCAGTTGCGTGAGATGTCCCATTAAGTTGTTAACTTCCTCTCTTTCCGTTCTCTTGAGGAAGGCTTGCAGTGCTATAAATTTCCCTCTTAGAACTGCCTTTGCAGTGTCCCAGAGGTTCTGATAGCTTGTGTCTTCATTGTCATTTTGTTCCAAAAAATTGGTGATTTCTTTCTTAATCTCATCTCTGACCCAGCTATCATTCAGCATAAGGTTATTTAACTTCCATGTTTTTGTATGGGTATGCAGATTCCTGTTGTTACTCAATTCAAGTTTTATTCCATGATGGTCCGAGAAGATGCACGGAATAATTTCTATTCCTTTAAATTTACTGAGGTTAGACTTGTGACCTAAAATGTGATCAATTTTGGAGTAAGTTCCGTGGGCTGATGAGAAGTATGTGTATTCAGTTTTGTTGGGATGAAATGTTCTGTAGATGTCTGCTAAATCTAAATATTGGATGGTTAGGTTTAAATCTAAGATTTCTTTGCTCAGCTTCTTTCTGGAGGATCGATCCAACACTGCCAAGGGAGTGTTGAAATCTCCAACAATTATGGAGCTGGAGGAAATCAAGTTACTCATGTCTGTTAGAGTTTCTCTTATAAATTGAGGTGCATTCTGGTTGGGTGCATAGATATTAATAATTGAGATCTCGTCATATTGAGTATTACCCTTAACAAATATGAAGTGACCATTCTTGTCCTTCCTTACTTTTGATGGTTTAAAGCCTACTGTATCTGCAAATAAAATTGCAACACCTGCTTTTTTCTGATTACCATTTGCCTGAAATATGGATGACCATCCTTTCACCCTGAGTCTGTATTTGTCTTTTAAGTTGAGATGTGACTCTTGTATGCAACAAATATCTGGCTTAAGTTTTTGTATCCAGTCAGCTAACCTATGCCTCTTTAGAGGACAGTTTAAGCCATTCACATTGATGGAGAGTAAGGATAAGTCTGGTGGAATTTTGGGTATCGAGTTTTTCAAAGGTCCAGTGGACATTTTTAATCCTTTCGCCAGTGTGGAAGTTGGAGTTTGATCCGAAGTTTCTGAGTGAGTTTACTTTTGTGGTATAGGATTGGGTTGGTCATTGTGGAGGATAGGTCTGAGAACATCCTGAAGAGCTGGTTTACTTATGGCAAATTTTTTCAACATATGAATGTCATTGAAGTATTTAATTTCTCCATCATAGATGAAACTCAGTTTAGCTGGATACAAGATCCTGGGTTGAAAGTTTTTTTGCTTTAGGAGATTAAAAGTTGATGACCAGCCTCTTCTTGCTTGAAAAGTTTCAGCAGAGAGATCTGCAGTTATTCTAATATTCTTACCTTTGTACGTTATAGTTTTCTTTCGCCGGGCTGCTTTGAGAATCTTCTCTTTCATGTTAACTTTAGTGAAGCTAATTATGATATGTCTGGGAGATGGCTTTTTGGGGTTGAATCGTGCTGGGGTTCTGAAGCTGTCTGCTATCTGAATTTCAGATTCTCTAGGCATGTCTGGAAAATTTTCTTTCATAATTTCATGTAGAAGGGCCTCTGTGCCCTTGGCTGCCACGTCATCAGCCTCCGAAATTCCTATAACCCTTATGTTATGTTTTTTCGAATTATCTGAGAGCTCTCTGAGTGAGTGATCCGTTTTTGCTCTCCATTTCTCTTCCTCTTTGAGAGATTGGGAGCGTTCGAAGACTTTATCTTCAATGTCAGAAATCCTTTCTTCTGCTTGCTCCATTCTGTTACTGAGGGATTCTACTGTATTTTTCATATCTTTAAGGGCTGTAAGTTCTTGTTTCAGTGTGTCTAAGTCTTTGGTGGTTTTGTCTTTAAATTCGTTAAATTCTTGAGACAGTTTTTGAATTTCTCCACGAATTCCTATTTCCATTTTATTAATCTTGTCTGCAAACCAAATTCTGAATTCGACTTCTGACATCTCAGCCAGTTGTTTATGAATGGGATCTTCAATCACATCTGCCATATCTTTTCTTGGGGGGGTTGATCTATTCTGGTTATTCATGTTACCAGAGTTTTTCCGCTGATTCCGCCCCATGGTTTACTCCCTTTGGTTTTTCCCCTGGGGTTTTATCGAGGGCCCGTACAGTGTTGTGGCCTGAGAAACTGGGGCCCTGTCTGGTGTGGTGGAGCAAAGTGGTTCTGTCTTGTTTTCAGCTGGTTTCTGTTCGATCCTATTGCAACTTCTACTCTGGCTTGAAGTCTCAGCTGTGTGGAAAAATCAGCAATTAAGTCACCCCGCCTGCCCACCTCTGGCCCCAGTTGGAAAAGGAGAATCAAACCTTCCTACAATCGCACACCCAGGGCACCACCTGAAAAGTCCTCAGTCTATTAGCCCAGTTCAAAAGGTCCGAATCAACTGTCTCAATCGGCACTTGTCTCAGGTGGAAGGGTTCAAGAGGTCTCTGGGAACTGGATCACAGGGGCCTGGTGACTCCTCTGAGACAGCTCACTCCAGTGCAGCATGGAGTCAGGAGGAGCCACCCCGCAAACAGAGCAGTCTGGGAAGGTTGACGTCTCCTTCCCCACTTTGCCCCTCCGTCGGACCCAGTCACTGGTATCTCTGCAGATGGCTAACCCAGTTGCCTGCAGTGAACAGACACTCCAGGGGTTTGCACCTGCCTGAATCGCGAGGAAGTCTGCCAGGCCCCCGCAGACTGCCGCTATCTAGCAGGAGGAGATGGGGCCTGACATCTTTGAGTGTTTGATGCAGGTGATGGGAAGGAGGTGTTCACTCAGGCTTATCCCCGTCCCTGATGGATGCTGCTAACAGAACAGAACAGAACAGACAACTTTGTGAGGTTCTGTCTCTGTTCCTGTCGTCGCCTACAGGAGACGGGCTGTTTTGAGTTCAAACGTCTTTGCTGCTGGAGAATTGCGTCTGAACACCTCTCTGGGTCGGCCCCGCCCTGGAGGCTTCTGGGTTTGTGAGCCGTGACACAGGTGGCCTCCTCTGGTTGCCCAGGGAGACAGGGGGTGTGGCCTCAGAATATCCAGAAGTGAGCGTTCTGCCGTTAAAGAAAAAACGGCTGTTGATCTACCTCCAGGGAACTGCTGCTCTGGTGTGGGCACTCAGGCGACCCTTTTCTCCTCTGTCCCGCGCCCCAGAGTCAGCACTGAGCGGCCGCAGTTTGTGCTGGGTCCACACCCCTTAAGAGATCCCCCAAGAATCAGAACTCTTGGGGGATGGGCGCCCAGACCCGGATTGGGAGTGGGGCGGGGGGAAGCTAGAGTTTCATTCAGTTTCACGCAATACTACGGTCCGGGGAGGGCTCCTGCACTGCACCGCAGGGAAGTGCCGCCAAGGCTTGATTTCCCCTCAGCGGAGTGCCCTCTCCTCGCTCACGTATCCCAGAGTCAGCGCTGACCTGACGCAGCTCCGGCACTGTGCACTCCCCTCGAGAAATCACCCAAGGAGCCGAACTCCGGAGGGATAGGCCCTCAGACCCCGAGTGAGAGTAGGGGCTCTCAGCTCTCAGCGGGGAGGCCAGAGTCTTATTCAGTCTTGTGCCCGGGGAGGGCTCCTGCACTGCACTGCAGGGAAGTGCCGCCAAGGCTTGATTTCCCCTCAGCGGAGTGCCCTCTCCTCGCTCACGTATCCCAGAGTCAGCGCTGACCTGACGCAGCTCAGGCACTGTGCACTCCCCTCGAGAAATCACCCAAGGAGCTGAACTCCTGGGGGATAGGCCCTCAGACCCCGAGTGAGAGTAGGGGTTCTCAGCTCTCAGCGGGGAGGCCAGAGTCTGATTCAGTCTTGGGCCCCGTATGCCCGGGGAGGGTTGGTGCACTGCACCGCAGGGAAGTGCCGCGAGGCGTGACTCCCCCTCAGCCCGGTGCCCTCTCCTCACTCGGCGCGCCTCAGAGTCAATGCTGACCAGACGCAACTCGGGGACTGTCCACTCCCCTTGAGAAATCACCCAAGGATCCGAAGTCCTGGGGGACAGGCCTCCAGACCTCAGTGGGCGGGAGGGGAGCGCCGGGGATTCAGGGTTGCCGGCAAAGGATTCCCAAAGTTTTATTCAGCCCTATGTCCGGCAGGAGAACGCCACGGCACCCCAGTAGGGGAGGTAGGTCCAGTTTTTAGAAGGTCTCTCCCGTGGAGTGTAGTGGGAGGGGCTTTAATTTCTGCCCACTTGTTCAATTGTGGGGCCACAGAGCCGGTCTCATGGGGGAGGGGGACTCCCGTCCGCTTGGTGGTGGATTTTGTACCTTTTGTTTGCGTCCTTGTGATCACAACTTGCCTCAGCGGTGTTGATGTGCGTTCTTCAGCCTTCTCTCTTGGTGAGGCTCAAGTCCACCAGGATACTTACTAAATTCCTGTCCCTTAACTCTCCTTCTGGACGGGAGCCTTTGTTGAAAGCTGGCTTCAGTCCGCCATCTTGTCTCTCTATTGTTTAATTTTGGTTTCAGATACAAACAATTTGAATAATATGGAAGGATGGTCAAAAGTTTATATGCACCAATCTGATGCACATAATTAGAAGAAGCACGGATAAAGATAAAAATAATTATCAGGAAAGGTCCTTGAGTAATCCTAATACATGTAATTATAGTAACTTGTGATTCCCACCACCCACCCAACCCTCCTCCTCCTGTGGAGAAATTGGCTTCCATTAAATCTGCCCCTGGTGTCAAAAAGGTTGGGAATGATTGCTATAAGTTACAGACTTTTACATATCTCTGAGACAATTGCTTACAGTCCAATGAGTCTTTCATTCTCTCTCTCTCTTTTCTTTCCTTCCTTCCTTCCTTCCTTCCTTCCTTCCTTCCTTCTTTCCTTCCTTCCTGTAATTTCTTCAGGGGACTACTTTACTTGGTTTTTATCCACACACTAGAAACAGAAATGTCAATTTGTGCCAAACAGAAGTGGCCAGTGATCTAAGTTGATTCACATATATACAAATCAGGTACACCAAACACTAGAGAAAATTCCTTGCTTTATAAGCTGCGTGCATGTGCATAATGGATTTCATTTCATGAGAACAATTGTTAAGACACTGACTAATTAAACTCTTGAGAGGGCATTGTGGAACGGCAGCTCATCCCTTCACATATCACGGGGAGGACTCACCCAGGAGACTAGAAGAAACTAAAGTGTACAATTACAGGATCAGATAATTTTTTGAAAGGATCCTTATAATAGACATATCATTTTATATATATTGAAGTTTTTAGAAATGTCTTCTTAACTTAATTAAATCTATATTCCAGTACCTTTATTTTAAATTGTTCTGAAGTCCAGGGGTTGAAATGGAGAGTAATCTGAGCTTTCTCCTCTTGGCTATGTTTGTGGTCTGTTTTCAAAAGCAACAGGAAGACAGATGGGCTTAAACTATGTACATTGAGAGAAGAAGAAAATATTTCAGAAAATACATAAACAGCTTTTTGTCATATGTTCAGCTGGGGTGGCAGAGAAGTACTACAGAATAATTTAGGAGTAAGAAAATAAAATTGCAATGGTATATTCCTTCTGTAAAAGTACATCTATAAAGATCTGAATAGACTTCTATTTCTAGGGCTTCATACATGATCATACTAAACCTCCAGTGTGATGAAAATAAAACACCAAGAAATATAAAGAAAATAAGAACACCAAGAAAAATAAGAAAAAAGACTTAAAAGATATCCTTAAAATCGCAGATAGTAAAGAATTATCAGATCAAATCTAAGTGAAGATAGGACTCCAGAAAGAAATATGAACCATGAAACCATGTTGTCAGGTAATCTGTCAAACCTGGGTAACTGAAATTATAGTTTACATATGTTAGAAGGATATGGGAAACCGAAAAGCAAGTCTATGTCCTACCAATTTGGAGAATCTGCCCCATGAGTTCGATGCCCAAATATCTATAAATGTGGTATAAGAATAAATCTAAAATAACCCAACCAAATAGAAACTTTGACACCTCACACTTAAGGAAAAAAAATGTTGTAATATCAAGTAGGAACAAGTGTGATTTTGCATTTCAGTAAATATAAAAATCAAAACAAAACAAGAAAATACCTTAAACATGAAATAAATTTGAGTTCAATTTTTCTAGTAATGTTGTTTCCTTAAGCACTTGATAAAAATGAAGCAGACTAACTCTAGAGGAAGACAACTTCATTCTTTTTGTAAATGATGCGTTCATTTTGTAAATGACTACGAAAACTAATTTTCAAGGAAAATGAGTAGCCATTCTCAATTATTAAAATATTATTACCCACGCAAGAGAAAAAAGCCCAAATACTATGAGCAAGAACCAGCAGAAAAAAATAAAAAGGAGAAATCGAGATGCAAATATTTCAGATACCGAAGTGACCGGGAACAGAGTATAATGATGCTTCCTGTATTACAATAAAAATAAAATACCTACAAAAAGTATTTGATAAAAATCATTTAAAAAATATTTTCAAATCCTTGGTACAATTTTTAGGAAAAAAAGTAAACAATTAAGTTTTAACTCAGTAAAAGGATTTAACAATGGTTAAAATAGCTTTAAAAAATCAAGGACATATGTTTGTCATTTCCCCTTTTTAATAATATATTTTTTCCAATTTTGATCTCAGGTATACCCAGATCAAGTAGAATGATTTTGAAGTATTTCTTCTTTTTCTGTTGTCTATAAGATGTGGCATGATCTGTTTTTCAAAATTATCTTTTACTTTTATTTATAAATATTAGTTGTCTATTTTTTGATAATAGAAATAGTAAAAAATATAAGAAGTTAACTGATGACTCCATATTGAAGCTCAGAGTCAAACCATTCTAATTAGACATACTCTTATTTGACAATGTGAACGTTACTTTTTTTGCATCATTATTATTATTATTACTTAATATTTCTATGTAGCAATTGATTCCTTTTCTGAATGTATGTATGTTCGTTTGTTCTTTAGGATTTTTTTTGTTTCTAGTCCTTATCTTAAACATTGTTATTGTTATTAAATTTTAAGCCTCTTTAATTTTGTGAAGGCAAAAAAATGGAAACCTTAAAGCACATGTATATGTAAAAATAAATAAATAAATAAATAAAATCAGGGAGTGAATTATTTTTAAAAATACAAAAGGATAAGAAGAATACATCCAGAGTAGAGCATAAACAGATTAAGATATATTAAAACTAGAGTAAATTAAGAAATAGCAACGTCAAGAAATTCTAACTTACATGTAATCAAAGTATCAGAAATATATGAACTAAGGCACAGAGATAACAAGTATTCGATGACCCAATGTCAGGGAATTTCTTATAATTGATGAAATACAGTATTTGATGACCCAATGTCAGGGAATTTCTTATAATTGATGAAATATACCTATTAATTTAAGAAGCTAAAGCCACAGAAAAGTAAATATAAATACACAAATACCACATAATAAAGACTACAGAATATTAAAGACCAAAATGCAAACAAACAAACCAAAATTTTTAAAGAAATCAGAGAAAAATAGAAGAGTATCTTCAGACTTAGACTGACATCTGACTTACTAACATTCACCAATCAGATCCAGGAAACAGTGGAATAATACGTTGAATGAACAAAGAGGAAAAGGACTGTTAAGCTGCTTATCACTACTTAACAAGTTGTATTTCATAGCGAAAAGAACAATATTTTTAAATAAAGAGAAATTGAGTGTTCTACCTGCAGATCCTCACAGGTGAAAATGATAAAGAATTTTCTGAATGTCAGGAATGTTTAGTTGGGAGTAGTCTGCCTGGAAGAGTAATTTTTTTTTCTTTAACCCCAGATACTGTTTAGAATTTTTGGTACAAAGTGATAACAAAAAGTAGACAGATATTTGGCTAGACTTTTATTTTTTAACTCTTTAAAAATATTGTCTTTCTGCTGCCATTATCCGTCATAAATGGATTCTAATGTGCTCAGGAAAAACCGTCTGTTCTCCTGGTGTGCTGGACAGTGACTTGAAAACAACCTGCTCTTCACCTCTTCACCCTTTGAACCCACACACACACATGCTCTCTCTCTCTCTCTCACACACACACACACAAGCACACTCAGATATGCAGCCTAAAAGTAGATCACTCTGACATTATTCAAAGATCCCATCATTAAAATCTGGCTGTGTAAATAAAATCACATCAGGATCAAACACTCTGTTCTTTTTTCTTTCTTTCTGACCACATAAGAGAACGATAAAATAGATTATGGAATCCCCCTTCCTGCTTCTCCCTTTGTTATTTATTATTATTATTCTTTTTCTTTTTTTTTTTTTTTGCTTATACCTGGATATTTAATAAAATTCAAGGTGCTTGAGGTCACCAGTTCTACATGGTACATCCTGACATTCAGTACTTTTAAATGGCACCCCTGACAGTGGGCCAGGTTGGACCATAACATATCTATGGTGAGTAGATAGGAGATGAAGGAAAAAATACATAAAGAGGTGACCGTGCAAGTGAAACTAAACAAATATTAATTGCACCCACACTATTAATCAAAAGAGAGAACTGGTATAATTATATTAAGATTAAATAAAGGAAAAAAGTTTATAAGATAAAGAATGCCATGTCATAACAAAATTGATTTATTTAACCAAGAAGCTAGAGAAATCTTAAATTCACATGCATTTAAAAATGTAGTGGCAAATATATAGGAGGCAAAACTGATAAAGCTATAAGAGGAAAAGAATAAGTCTAAAATCAGGGTGAATTTTAAAAAATATATATATATATCACACAAAATAAATATATATATCACAAACACATCTCCAACAACTACAGAATGCAGTCTTTTTAAGAATTCATTGAACGTTTAAAAAACTAGATCAGGCAGGGCATGGTGCCTCCTGCCCATAATTCCAACAGTCTTAAAGACCAAGGCTTGTGGATCTCCAGAGCTCACTCATGAGTTCAACACCAACCTAGGCAAGAGGGAGACCCCTGTCTCTACTAAAAATGGAAAAACTAGCTGGGCATCATGCCCAGTGCCTGTAAATTTCAGCTATTTGGGGGTGTTGAGGCAAAAAGATTGCGTGAGCCCAGGAATTTGAGGTTGTTGTGAGCTATGACACCATGGCACTCTACCCAGAGTGGCAAAATGAGACTCTATCTTAAAATGAATGAATAAATAGATAAATAAATAAACTTGATCAGATATGTGGTCATCCATCAAGTTTCAACAAATTTCAAAAGGCCAGAATTATACGGTGTATATTCATTGACTGCAATACAATAAAGTTGGATATCATTAACTAAAGGCAAAACAGAAAAACACACATATTTAGAATTAACACACTTTATAAAACTCAATTTGTGAGGTCATGCATGGGTTGGGCTGCCCTAAATTTCCAGATCCCTTCCCTGCATTTCCAAACACCAACTTCTCTGCATTTCATAAGAATATTACCAACTATTTGCCCCTCATACAAATTACATTCAGCTTCATCATATTAATTGTTTATAACATTCCACAGACTAATAGTGGGTTTTTGTTTTGTGTTGTTTTGCTTTGTTTTTCCATGCTGGAGCTCATGATGTCACCCAGGCCCGAGTAGCTGGGACCACAACTTACTACGCCCAGCTAATTTTTTAATTTTTGTACAGACAGTCTTGCTATATTGCGAAGGCTGATCTCCAACTAACAGTGTTTGGTTTGGTTTTGTTTTTTTTTTTTTAATATTTTGTTTGTGAGCATTTCACATGTGAGGAAAGCACAGAATAACCAGCTGATGTTCTGCTGTAGAAA
Organism: Nycticebus coucang; assembly: GCF_027406575.1. Classification (NCBI taxonomy): domain Eukaryota; kingdom Metazoa; phylum Chordata; class Mammalia; order Primates; family Lorisidae; genus Nycticebus; species Nycticebus coucang. Next base: position 98,320,678 of record NC_069793.1, on the reverse strand, counting down.
AAAAAAAAATCTCTGTGCCTCTCTAGACTGTTGCTGGGGATAAGAATCTCAAAGAAACAGGGCAAGTCACTCTTCCAATCAGGACTACTATGGTTCCATCAGGAAGTACGGGAGGCAGCTTGGTTGATTGTAAAGACGCACCAAACACTTTCTCTCCTGGAAAACTGTTGAGAGTGGATAACTCTGTTCTGCTTGTTACATGAACTTCAGAGATGACTGCTATGGGTCGGGTTTGGGAACCCCAAGAAACCACGGAAATAATTAAATGATATCTTTTTAAAAATAGAAAGTGCATGATAGAGACGAGAATAAACAAATCCAAAAACAGATTTTTAGAAATGTCTCATTTCTACTGAGACAAAGGGAATGAAGGACAAGAGAAAAACGAAAATTAAAGATAAAATGAGATTATCTGTAGAGATGTTAACTATGTTAAATAGATACCAAGGAGAGATTTAAAACAACAGTGTGAAATAATTTAAGCATCTCAATACAATGGAAAATAAAACTTTAACTGAACAAAAATAAGCATAGAAACGCTAAATTTCCCCATATTTATTAAATAAAGTTAATTGTCAATTAAGAAAAAATAAGTGAGATAAAAGAAAATATTTCAGAAAAAAAAGAAAGGAAAACATTCCAGGTCAAGCTGTCTTCATAACGCTGTTTTACCAAATATTTAAAACGCCCCCCTCAAAAATCTGATTTCTTTTCAATTTGACAGATTGATTCTAAAATGTATCTGAAATGGACACCATCAAGTTATGTGTTGCCTTAAATATCAAGATTTAGAATAAAGTATCGTAAAGAAGGTAGAATTAGAGAAGATACTCTGGGCAGGTGTGGTTAAGAAGATAGGGTTTATACTCGTCCAAGTTCCCTGTCTAAAGGGACAGCTTCTTCCCAAAAGGAGCAATCTGCCAACATTTCTTAGCTCTGTTTTGTAGATGCTCTGTTCTAGGCAAGCATAAGAGAGAGACAGGGCTTGTTTCTCCTATCCAGGTCCAGATACTAAGGCAAAAACTCTACCTCAGTAAGAGCAAGCTGCTTGCCCTCACCACAGCTTATGTGAAGAGGGAAAGTTCCATCCCAGGAAATGAAGGTTGAGAAGACAAGTCTACTACTGAAACAAACACCTTGTTCACAGAGCAGAGTGTAAGTCAAAGGAAGCCAGCCATTCTTCTGTTGCCAGTTTTGAGAGAATGGTGCAGGTGTTCTGCCCAGAGGAGAGGTGGGTTGCAAAAACAAAGAGATTCATTATATTCCCTGGACTGACCAATGAAATGCCAGACCAGCTAGAAGCTTAAAAAAGAGAATGAGGGAGACAGCTGAGAACATTCCTGGGATTGGAATTGAGCCTCAAAGCCTGGCATCAAAGATTATACCTGCAAAAAGTCCCAACTTTATTTTGATTCAGAATGTGGAGCGATTATACCACAGATTGTTGTGAAAAACAATAACAATTAACAGAGGGTAATTTGATATATGATATCAATGTAGGGGGGAGAAGCTAGAAAATTAAGATGATCAAAGAAAGAAACACTCAAGAAGAAACAAAATAAAAGCTGCTGTCTTTCCTTGGAATGGAGTACCCCATATTTGCACCCTTCAAAAACCAAAATTAGGCTGGGCACAGTGGCTCACGTCTGTAATCCTAGCACTCTGGGAGGCCGAGGCGGGTGGATTATTTGAGCTCGGGACTTTGAGATCAGCTTGAGCAAAAGTGAAACCTCATCTCTACTAAAAATAGAAAAATCAAGGCAAGAGGATCGTTTCAGCCCCAGCTGGAGGTTGCTGTGAGCTATGATGCCACTGCACTCTACCCAGGTGACAGTTTGAGACTCTGTCCCCAAAACAGAAAGAAAGAAAGAAAGAAAGAAAGAAAGAAAGAAAGAAAGAAAGAAAGAAGAAAAGCAAAATTAGAGGCTGCATAATGAGGGAGAAATGAAAGAATGTTATTGAAATAGGCAACATCGTTAAACAAACAAAATTCAAACAAGCAAATAGCAAAGCAAGCAATTTATCAGGGAAGGGTAGTAAGTATCAGAGTTATTACCCTATATTATATAATGTCTCTAATTTTCAGCAAAAACATGATTTATGTAAAGACACAGGGAAGTATTAGCTACACAAAACAATAAAAAGCAGTCCACAGAAGCCACTTTTGAGAGTGAGTAGATGTTGGACATAATAGAAAAATACATCAATATATCTGTTATACATACAGAAAATTTTAACTTTATGTATGATACTTTTATAATTTTAATAAGCATTAAAAGTAAAATAGTTGAAGCTAAAAATTCACTAGATGATTCAACAGTAGATTTGAGTTAGAGGAAGAAAGAATCTGCAGACTTGAAGAAAGATTGACAGAGATTAAGGAATGGAGAGTAATGGAGACAAAAAAAATTAAAGAAAAACAATCTTTAACAAATATTGTCATTAATTGTACGATACATGTAATGAGATCACTAGAAGGAGAGAAAAGAAAGAAAACAAGTGAAAAATAATTTAGTCAATAAAGAAAAACATCCCAGATTTGATGACATATGTTAACGTTCACATGTAAGAAGTTCAATAGATGCCAAGTAAGATGAACATTAAGCATGCACATACACACACACGCACCCAAATACATTCTATACAAAACACTGAAAGCCAAAGGCCAAGAGGAATTGTTGAAAGTAGCAAGAAAAAAATGACTCCTCACAGCCAAAGGGAATGTAATAATATAGTAAGCTATTTTCTCACCCCACACAATGAAAATCAGAAGAAATACTGACATATTTGAAAGACTGAAAGAAAACGAATAAAACCCCACAAAAATAAAGCACTGCCAAGTGAGAATATTATATCTAGCAAAAATATGTTGCGAATATCCTGGTGAAATAAAGCTAATCTCAGACAAATACAAAGTGAGATGGATAGTTGGTAGTGGATCCATTTTACAAATGAAAATTATTCGGGCTAAAATCATGTACACACACTGCGTTTGTGTTTACTATGTCCAATGAAAATATCCTTCAGGAATGGTCAAGACATCAAGATAATTCTGGACATTTCCATCAACAAATCAAGCTTAATTTTTTTCACCAACATACTCTCCATCTCCAATAATTAAAGGAGTTTCTATAAACTTAAAGGAAAAATACTAACTAAAAATCTTGGGACATGGGGAAAGAAGAAACCCAGTAAGCAAAGGTGCAGAAAGTTCATGACTTAGGATGGTTTTACTTATAAATTTTCAACTTTATGATGATGTGAAATACATCAGTAGAAATTGGGCTTTAGCATGGCAGTGAATAAGTTACGTGAACTATTCAATACTTCATTATGAAAAAGGATTTGTGTTGGAGGATTTTTCCCAGTGTTTGGCTGATGTAAATGTACATTTAAGGTAGGCTGGCCTGAACTATGATGTTTGATAGATTAGGCATATGAAGAGAATTTTTAACTTATGATATTTTCTTTTTTCTTTTTCTTTTTTTTTTGGCAGGGGCTGGGTTTGAACCTGCCACCTCCAGCATATGGGTCCAGCACCCTACCCCTCTGAGCCACAGGCGCCACCCTCAACTTATGATATTTTCAATGTATATTCAGTTTATCTGGAAGTAACCCCATTGTAAGTTGAAGAGGATCTGTATAGGTAAATATAATAAACGTTCCTTCCCCTCTTGAGTTTTCTAAATTATAGTTGATATTTGAAGCAAAAAATTATAACTCTGTCTCATGTAGTTCTATATGTAGAGGGAGAAAACATTTAACACAAACTTTTAATCAGGGAAGGTAGATGAGTAAAATGGAGCTAACATGTCTATGTTTCATCTTAACTGATAATATGACAGTACCAGGAGAAATGCAAACTTATATTGTGATAATCATTTATCTGTCATATATGACAAAATAGTTATCACCAAAAAAATCTACACAAAGAGATACTTTCAAAATTCTAGAGATAAATAATCTAAAATATCTAGAGATAAATATTCTAAAAATATTCAAGTATGTTAGAGTAAGGCAAGACAAAGAAAACATAAAAAGTGAAAGGAGAAAATATGCAGAAAATAAAAGAAAAATGGTGGACTTAAGCCTTAAAATATCAATAAATAGGTATGTTAAATGTGAATGATCTGAATTCATCAATGACAAAATGGGCATAATGAATAAAATATAACCCAAATATGAAATGTCTACAAGAAAAAGACTCCAAATATAATGCTATAGGCAAAATGAAAATAAAAAGCCATGTACAAATATCAGTGAAAGGAAGGAAGATATAGCTATATTAATATAAAAGTAGACTTCAGAGCAAAGAAAATTATAAGTGTAGGAGATCATGGCACACTGCAGAGGTCAGTCCACAAAGAAGACCAACATTGTAAGTACCAAACAACAGAGCTGAAAATATATGAATCAAAAAATATTTAAGAATTTAAATAATAAAATTACAAATGCAAAATTATAGTTGGAGAGTTATGTATTCCTCTTTCAACTACTGTTGAAACAACCTCAAATAGTAGCAGAGCTATAATAGGAAAACTCAATAATATTCTCAACAACATGCTTTAATGACTATAGGATACTCCAATCCACAGCAACAGAATATACATTTTATTCAAGTGCCCAGAAAAAATGGACCAGAATGGACCATGTACTCATTTTTTAAATTAGCCTCAAAAATTTTTAACAATTCAGCCAGGCATGGTGGTTCATACCTATAATCCTAGCTCTCTGGGAGGCCAATGTGGGTGGATCACCTGAGCTCAGGTTTTCAAGACTAGCCTAAGCAAGAGTGAGACCCTGTCCCTGGTAAAATAGAAAAAAACTACCTAGGCATGGTGGTGAATGCCTGTGATCCTAGCTATTCAGGAGGCTAAAGCAAGAGTATCATGTGAACTCAGGAATTTGAGGTTGTTATGAGCTAAAATAATGCCACAGCACTCTACCCAGGGCAACAGAGCAAGACTCAGTCTCAAAAAAAAAAAAAAAAAAATTAAAAATTGGAAGAATACTGGTTATGTTACTTGATCACAATACAAACAAACTAGAAATCAATAGTGCAAAAGTTATAACAGAAAATTCTCTGCACTATTGCAAACAAATGCGCATATTTTTACATAAAGCAGGGGTCAGAAAGGAAGTCTCGGGAGAAATAATAAAATGAGCTGAATTAAAATTAGATTATATTTTGTTCAAAGTAGTGGGACACAGATAAAGCAGTGCAATTTATAGCACAAAAAACAAACATCAGAAATGAGAAGTCTTATTTAACTAATATAGGTTCTAATTTAAAAGTCATAATAAGAGTAAGATAATATATCAAGTAGAACAGAAAAATAAAGATTAGAACATAAATCAAGACATCTGAAAGATAAAAATAGAAAAATATTGATGAAAAATTGATCTAATTCTTTGAAAGATCAATAAAACTGTCAAAACTCTGGCAAGCTCTGACAAAAAAATAAAGAGAAGATTTAAATTGTCAATACCAGGAATGAAGCAGAGAATATCACCTAAGCCTTCAGACATCAAAAGAAAAAAAAAAAAAAGAAATTACTACAAAACATTTTATGCATATAGACAAGTTAATTGAATTGGACTGATTTCTCAATGAACGCCAACTACAGCAGCTAATACCATAGGAAGTGGTAGCCCTATAATGGTTAACAACAAACTCATAATTTTAAAACTTCTCCAAAAGAAATCTCTTGAACACAATTCTTTCACTACTAGACCCCACCAAAACTAAAGACATACTTTTTGGTCTGATGGAGAGTAAGCAGGTGGTAAGGAAGTGACTAAAGGCAGTGAACAGGAGCTAAGTGATAGCTGGGAACCAAACTGTGGCTGGTGGGAACACAACCCAGTGATCTTTACCTGACCTAAAGCTCAACATCTCATCAGCATAGCATGGGTGGAGCTTGCTTGAAGAATCTGGAGAGAGGCAGAAAGAAAAGGTGTTGCATAACTATCACATTGTGTCCCCTGTCATGATCCCAACCTGTCAATCACTTCAGTGAGAAACAGTAACCAATCCTGCCAGGAGAAAGGTGAAACAAACCAGCGAGTTTATAAAAGGCAGCTGCTGAGTGTGCTGGCTTCAGCCTGTAATCATGTCACTTTGGGAGGCCTTTGCAGATGGATTGCTTAGTTCAGGAGTTCTGGCCATCCTGAGTGAGAATGAGACCCCGTCTAATACTAAAAAGAGAAAAACTAGCCTGTGTTGTGACCTGCACCTCCAGCCCCAGCTGCTTGGGAGGCTGAGGCAAGAGGATAGCTTGGACCTAGGAGTTTGCTAAGAGCTATAGGACTCCCAAGTATTCTACCCAGGGCAACAGAGGGAGACTATCACAGGAACAAACAAACAAAAATACCATCCCCCCCACCTCCTGTCCCCCTACAAAAACGTAGCCTGGCTCAGACTTTGGAGTCGTTCCCACTCCTGGGAACGACTGGCCCATTCCTCTCTGTCTCTCTGGAACCTATTTTCACTTTAGTTTTGCTTTGTGTAGCTTCCTTCTTTACTGTCATTGTTATTTTCGGTGATAAACCGCCTAAGATTGCTTTGTGTTTTGGATCACTCTGTCATTGGCTCAACAACTCAGTACCAGCACTCTTCCTTGACACTGGGAATTGGGGGTCCAGGGAACATGCAGAAAGATGTAACAATGCTTACACCAATTCTACACAATCTTTTCCAGAAAATAGAAGAGGGCGAGCGTTTCCCAATTCATTTTATAATTCAGTTTAAATGTCTGTCCTCTCCAAATCTCACATTGAAATTTGATTCTCAGTGTAGGACGTAGGGCCTGGTAGGAGGTATTTGAGTCAAGAGGACAAATTCCTCATAGTGGTTTAGTCCCTTCCTCAGGGTAATACACATTGTTGCTCTGTTAGTTCTTTAAGATCCAATTATTAAAAGGAGACTGGCACCACCTTCCTCTCTCTCTCTTTCCTTCTTTCTCATGGGACACACCTGCTCCCCGTTCATCTTCTGCCACAAATGGAAGCTTTCCAAAGTCCTCATCAGAAGCAGATGCTGGCTCTGTGCGCTTACACAGCCTACAGAACTGTTAAGCAAATAAACCTCTTTTCTTTATAAATTACCCAGCCTCTGGCATTTCCCTTACACCAACACAAAATAGACTCTCTCTGCTTATTCTAAGACAAAGTCAGTAGCAAAAGAAAACATATAAACCAATATCTGTCATTAAAATAGAAGTAAAATCTTCATAAAATATAAGCACATAGAATTCAGTAATATATAAAAATCATGTGTACCATGACCAAATGGGTTTATTCCAGATGCAAGTTGATTGAATACTTGAAAATCAGTTAATATAATCACTATATTTAAAATATAGACAACAGGTGGGAAATATCATCATATATCAATCCATGAAGAAAATCTATAAAATTAAACAACCTTTCAGAATAAAAGATTTCAAAATATCAATGTATAGGAATATAGGAGAACATAATTTTATTTATATACAGAAGATAAAAGAAGGAAGGTGGGTGAAGGAAGATCACTACAGCTAACATTATAATTAATAGTAACAAATTGAATGCTGCTCTCCCCTAAAATCAGGAACAAAGCAAGAATGTCTATTATTCAATATGTTTCTAGAAGATCAACCAAAACTCTTTCTCTATTTGTAGTATAGTTATCTAAATAGAAAATACAAGGAAATCTGAAAAACAAACAAACACACACACAAAACTAGAACAAAAATGAAAGCATAAGGATATAAGAAATAAGATAAATAAATATAAAAGGAATCAATTTCCATATGCAACAATGAACAGATTAATATGAGAATTTAAAATTCAATTCCATTTATAATATCCCAAAGAAATGAATCCTAGGTATAAATCTAACAAATTATTTAGTATTTAAATATTGAAAGTGGAAAAATGTTGATAAAACAAAAATCAAGGAATCCTAAATAAATGTGATTACACGCAATGTATTTGAAGATTCAACATCACTTCTTCCCAAATAAGTATTCTAGTGTAACACAATTCATAAAATTCTTGAAATGGGTAATGAATTTTGAAACGGATTTTAATATATAACATAAAACTAAAACCTTAGGAAAGTGATAAAGACATCTTTGGGCTAGAAAGCAAGGCAAAGCGATCTTAGACTTGACACAAAAATCAATGCATTAAAAGATTGATAAATTGAAATGCATCAAAATTAAAAACTTTCTTTGTGAAAAGCCCTATGAAAAGACAAAATGAACCTAAATAGAGCCCAACTATTTTCAACGCCTATCTCTACCAAAGAACTAGTATCTAGAATGTATAATCAACATGCAAAATCAACTGTAAAAAAGGAAACAAACCAAGTAATAAATGGGTGAAAGATGCCAAGAGATATTTTCCAGAAGAGAATATATAATGACGAGTTATACTCTGAAAAGACATCCAGCCTTATTAGCGAATTAAGATAACACCAAATAAAACCAGAATAAGATATCACTATGTACCTATCACAGCACCAAATGCTGGTGGAATATGGAGAAACAACCTGATTCATACATTGATACTAGTAATTGAAACTAGTAAAGACACTTCGGAACATGTTTTCTTTAAAAAAAGTTAAACACACAAGTGCCTTGTGATACAGCAACTAATTTCCCTGAAGTGTGTCAGAGAGCTGAAAATTTATGTTCATACACAACCCTCACATGGATGCTTATGGCAGCCTTCTTCATAATAGCCGAAAACTAGACACCACGCTGCTGTTATTTAATGTGAGAGCTGTTAAACGAATTGGTGTGTCTACACTATGGGCTACCACCAACCAATAATAATGGAAATTAATATGGATACACACAACAACTGGATGATTCCTTAAAAAATTATGCTTCAGGGCAGCACCTGTGGCTCAGTGGGTAAAGCTCTGGGCCACATATACCGAGGGTGGCGGGTTCAAACCTGGCCCCAGCAGAACTGCAACAAAAATATAGCCGGGTATTGTGGCAAGTGCCTGTAGTCCCAGCTACTTGGGGGGCTGAGGCAAGAGAATTGCCTAATCCCAGGAGTTGGAGGTTGCTGTGAGCTGTGTCACCATGGCACTGTACCCAGGGTGACATAATGAAACTGTCTCTACAAAAAAAAAACAACAACCAAAAAATTATGCTAAATAAGGATTCTGGTTCAAGATGGCTGACTGTACAAAGGTGTGGGAAAAAAAACAAACACAAAATTAGCAAAGGAAAAAAATAAAAAAGATCAGAGCAGAACTAAATGAAATAGAGACTAAAAAAAATACAAAAGATCAATAAAACTAAAAAGTTTGTTTTTGAAGAGATAAGCAAAATTAATCAACTGCTAACTAGACTAAGCAAATAAAGAAGAGTAAAAACTCAAATACGAAAAATTAGAAGTGAAAAAGAGACAGAATAACTAAGACCAAAGAAATGCAAAAGATCTTCAGAGACTACTATAAATAACTATGCAATAACAAACTGGAAAATGTAGGGAAAATGGATAAATTCCAGGACACGTACAACATGGCAGGAAAAAATGGCAAATGTGAACAGACCTATAATGACTAACAAGATCGAATCAGTAATAAGTAATTTTAATAATGCTGCATGTTCTCACTCATAGATAGAAGCTAAAAAACTCAATCTTATGAACACAGAGAATGGAACAATAGCTATAACAAACTGGAAAGAGGTGATAAAGAGAGGTTGGTTATGGATACAAACACACAGATGCACAGGAGAAGATCCATTGTTTTATAGCAGACTAGGGCAAATGTACTTAACAACAATAATATGCATATTTCAAAGCAACTAGACATGATAACTAGAAAGAATAAAAACATAAAAAATTATAAACACTCAAGGTGATGGAAACTCAAATCCCCTGACTTGGTCATTACACATTCTATGCATGTAACAGACACCTACATGTACCCCATAAATATGTGAATTATTACATGTCAATTAAAAAGAAAAGAATGAAACAAAATGTAAGACAGAAAGAATAATAATGAGTTAACAAAGTCAACACCCTAAGATTCATACTGTATTATCCCAATAATATAACATTCTTGAATAGAAAAAAAAAAAAAATGAACATTGAGATCAGATGAGTGGTTGCTAGCGGTTAAGGAATAGGTGGGGATAAGTAGTGGTAGATTTTGCATTATTTCTTACAAGTATATGTGTATCTAAAACTATCTCAAAATAAAATTTTAACTTAGAAAACTCCGAGAATAAAACATGATTTAGAGAAACCTGTTAGACTGAGATATATATATGTTGATATATATGTAACTTGTATACTATAAAATTTCTGAAAATCCCATGAAAAAAAATAAAAGGGAAAAATCACCTCTCACTTAATGAGAAAATAAAGATAAATGACCCAATTAATAAATGGTCAAAATCTCATAGATAGCTCTCTTAAGAAAATACACAAATTGGGCGGCACCTGTGGCTCAGTGAGTAGGGTGCTGGCCCCATATGCCGAGGGTGGCGGGTTCAAACCCAGCCCCGGCCAAGCTGCAACAAAAAATAGCCGTGCGTTGTGGCGGGCGCCTGTAGTCCCAGCTGCTCTGGAGGCTGAGGCAAGAGAATCACCTAAGCCCAAGAGTTAGAGGTTGCTGTGAGCCATGACGTCATGACACTCGACCCAAGGGCTGTACAGTGAGACGCTGTCTCTACAAACAAACAGACAAAAAAAGAAAATACACAAATTTGGGGGCAGCATTTGTGGCTTAAAGGAGTAGGGCGCCAGCCCCATATGCTGGAGGTGGTGAGTTCAAACCCAGCCCCAGCCAAAAACTGCAAAAAAAAAAAAAAAAAAAAAGAAAGAAAAAGAAAGTAAAGGAAATACACAAATTTTCAATTAATACATGAAAAAATGAGTAACATTGTCAGGTATTAAAGATTTATAACTCAAAAACAAAATAAAGTACCACTCTAAATACATCAGGATTTCTATAAAAAACAAGGTAAATAAAAGCAATCATTGGCAAGGGTTTAGAAATACTGGGGCTCTCATGTATGCTGGTGGAAATATAAATTGCCACAGCTGGTTTGGAAGAGTTTTGAAGTCCCTTAGAGTGCTAAACATAGAGTTATCACGTGATTCAACAATTACACTCCTGCATATGTACCCAAGAGAAATGAAACACATATTCAAACAAAGATACAATACATAAGCAAATGTTCATACTGGTATTATTCATATAGCGAATAAATGAAACAATGCAATTATTTATCACACAATAGATAAACTGCAGTGTAAATGAACAATAAAATTTATTCTTGCTATTCAGGAATAAAAAGAATGAAGTTTTGATACATGGAACAATATAATTAAACCATGGAAACATTTCCTAAGTGAAATAAATCAGTCACAAAAATAGACTATATTATTATTATTCCATTTACATAAAATGTCAAGACTGGAAAAAACTATAGAGAGAAACAGTGGATTAGTGTTTGCCTGGGGCTGGGTGCTAGGATGAATGGGAATTGACTATTAATGGCTATAGAGTTTCTTTTTGGAGTGATGAAAGTATTTTAAAGTTAGATGGTGCTGATGATTGTGCAATTCTGTGAATAGGCTAAAAATTACTGATCTGTACTCATTGATGGGTAAATGCTATGGAATTGGATTGTATTATAATAAACTGTTTAAAAGAAAGAGTAAAAGATGACAATATTGAAATAAATGATTTCTGTTTATGACTGAAGAAAACTACATAAGCAACACAAATACAAATTACAGAGCAAGACAAGATATTTACAACATACGTCCGCAATAAAAGTCCACTGTGCAGAACATATAAAAAACATGCTTAGAATAGGAAAATGCAGTATAAAAATAGGCAAGAAAAAAACAGGAGATTCCAATAGAATGAACATGAAGAGTTACTTAACCTTATCAACACTAATGGAATTGCAAATTAAAACCAATTGAAATAAATTGTACTGTTAGCAGATTTGCAAAAATACTAGTCGCACAATATTGTTGTGTTTTTCTGTATGTTGGGTTCTTTGTTGTTGTTGTTGGTTGGTTGGTTGGTTGGTTTTTTTTTTTTTTTTTTTTGTAGAGACAGAGTCTCACTGTACCGCCCTTGGGTAGAGTGCCATGGCATCACACGGCTCACAGCAACCTCTAACTCTTGGGCTTACACGATTCTCTTGCCTCAGCCTCCCGAGCAGCTGGGACTACAGGCGCCCGCCACAACGCCCGGCTATTTCTCTGTTGCAGTTTGGCCGGGGCTGGGTTTGAACCCGCCACCCTTGGCATGGTTGGTTGGTTTTGAGTCAAGGTCTTCTCTGCTGCCCAGGTTAGAGAGCAGTGGAAGGGTAATAACTTCCAGCAATCACCAACGACTGTGCTGAAGCAATTTTCCCACCACAGCCTCCCAAGTAGCCAGGACAACAGGTGACTGCCACGAGGCCTGGCTAATTTTTAATTATTTTTTCGTAGAAACAGGATCTCACTACATTATATTGCCTAGGATGGTCTCAAAGTCCTGTTCTCAACCCATCCTGCCAACCTCAGACTCCCAAACTGCTGGAACTACAGACGTGAGCCACCACTTCCTCAACATTTGGTATGAAGATTAAATAAATCAATATTTTTAGAGCATGTCAAATACTGTCAAATATTCATTAGGCGTGTAATGAATATCAGCTGGTGTTTCAGGCCTCAATGTGGCACTTGTCGTGGCCTATTGGGGTCTCAACATAAGTATCACATCTTCTTTCCCTGCATTTTGAAAATAATAAAAACAGGAAGTAACCGTTGAAGCATAATGAACATTTTTGTTATTGGTAGAGCTCAGGTTAGAGAATGTGGTTTATGTTTTTTTGGTGCATGTAGACCTGTCCCTGGTGTGGAAGGTCCTTGCTAATATTGCAGAAAAGGATTTCAGGAGGCACTCACTAAGTTGAACAGTGGCACGTTTACGAAAGGAAAAGTACAGCCTCAGCAGAGAGGGGAGGGAAACCTGGAAAGGGGCTGTGTGAAGTCACGGAGGAGCCCTCAGGTTCAGAAGAACATCTGCCTGGAAATCTGGGTGTGAGCTACCTTTTAGTCTCTGGATCAGGGAAGGTGAAGGTAGGCGATCTGTGCTTGTATTAGCCAATTACCATCCTCACCTGGGCCTTTGCATTACTTGGTCATTTCCTGTCTGCCATCTTAGTTTTTACCCACAGGTGGGTTTATACCACACTGCTAATTTATTATAATTTTGATATAATGAGGGAAGGTCCTAGGGCTGACTTGGGTCCTGTACCTGCATGTGCTCAGCGTGGGGAAATCCCCATGTTTGCCACAATTCCTGCTTCTACCTTGACCTTGACCACACATGAGGCTGTTAAGGTGATCACAGATGTGGCTGTTTTGTGGAATCAGCTGATTGAGGTCTTAATCCCCTCCTTCCTTCCTCGCGTCTCACTGACCTGGTAGTAATGAAGTTCGTAAAGAAGACAGGTCCATTTTCTCCCAATTGTGACCCTGCCAAACTTGGCATTTCTATATGAGACAGTCAATAAGAAGCAAAAGGACATGGAAGCTTCTTCAGAGTTCCTTGAAAGAGGAAAGTGGAGGAGTTAAGCTGCACCTGCTCTGTTGTTCTTCCCCAATTTCAGTCGGTTGAGTCATACCCAGGATAACTCAGTGTAGTCAAGGAGCGAGGCCGCGAGCAGACTGAAGTTTGTATGGAACCAAAACTTCTGCCTGTAAAAATAATTGCTATATTTGTTGATGTTGTTAGTTATAGGCATTTGCCAGATTTTCTGCTTGTTGATGAACTACCAGAGACTTCTAGTAACTTTTTTTTTTTTTTTAATAAAGAATGAGAAATCTGATTGTGTTGAGGCTGGACTCCTGGAGTTGACAGCTGTTAATGTGATAAACACACTATACTCACAACATGATTGTACTGTAACTAGCAGGAATACTTGGGGCAGAGCAGGCACTCAATCTATCAACAATAATTGGCAGAGTACCATTTTGGGTTTCTGTAATATCTAAAACTTGCTGTGCAAATTTTCTGTGTTAGCACTTGCTGTATTAGATAGCAAAGCACAGGGACGTCTCAGTACATTTCTTTTGATTCAATAGTCATGATTGGATACACGATAGCAATCTAAACCTGAAAAATTGGCAAAGAGAGCCACAGGAGAGAAAAAACAGGATGGAAGAATAGTATCACTATAGCCACGTCTAGCTCTGATTTTTTGAATGTGTGTGTTGTTTTTCTCTTATCCATGTTATTTGTTGCAAAGAGGTAAAAGAGTAATTCTGTGTAGCAACTTGGGATGCCCTAAGTAAAATTGCAGCATCATTAATAATTACACTCAGTATGTTTTCATTTTTTTTTCCTTCGGGGCTCCATTCCACCGTCCTCAGATTTCACAGAGTATTCAGAGATGACCTTAATTTCTAAAAGAAAATGTTAATGCTCAACTCCAAATATGCCTGTCCTTTAAACTATCATCGTGGCACCCTGCTCTTTGATAGGGAGTCTCAAACACGGTGAGTCACCTGGCGGTTTATCGTATAAGACTTTAAACAAATACTCTGCCCAGTCGGGATAATGTTTGCCCTTTAAATATTGTCTTCAAACTAATTTATGGGTTTCACATGAAAGCTATAACCCAGTTATAATCCAAGAATAGGGGGAAGGGGGAGAGGGAGAGGAGAGAGAGGGGAGGTGGGCAGAGGGAGGGTGATTGGTGGGATTACACCTGCGGTGCATCTTACAAGGTTATATGTGAAACTTAGTAAATGTGGAATGTAAATGTCTTAGCACATTAACTAAGAAAATGCCAGGAAGGCTATGTTAACCAGTGTGATGAAAATGTGTCAAACGGTCTATAAAACCAGTGTATGGTGCCCCATGATCGCATTAATGTACACAGCTATGATTTAATTAAAAAAATTAAAATCGTCTTCAATGTTTTAGGCCAAAGGAAACTGGAATTTAAAGACGTAAGAGAGACTAACAGGAGAGTTTTAGGAGAGGGCCTTTCCTGGTATTTCTCAAATCACATCCTGTTAGAGATTCTAACTTTATCCATAATGAAAGTTGGACCTGAAGGGTACAAGTTTTCTTAAAAACTTTCTTAGGCAGGTTAGAGATAGAAACAAACAAACAAAAAAATCTGCTGGTGAAGCAGTCCAGAGAAATGACCATAAGGGCCTGAACTAAGTCAGGGATGACAGGAGCAGAGGAGACACATTTGGAATATGTGTTGAATAGCCCCAGTTTTCTAGTTTGGTAGACTAGTGAGTAGCAGTACCCCAAAGGAAGAAACAAAACCAAGGCTGATGAATAAAGTGACTATATTGACAAGATGTGGATTTGTATATGCTATACAACAGGCTGATAGAGCAGTTAAAATTAAGCCTAAATTGTCATAAAATATTATGACAGTTCCTGAGCTCATTATAGGGATTAAAGATGGTCTCCTTCAACCACCAGATGCCTTTCTATTAGAGAAAATCCCTATTGTTTATAAATCAATAGTAGCCTCTTCTAATGAAACTCAGGGTTTGCTGCTCAGCACAAATAAAATTTTGGCTATTGTTTTGCTTAAAAAAAAAAAATCTGCTTTATGAATCACCTATTACTAATTTACCTGTTAATTATTCCACCTATTACTAACTTACCTATTCATTATTCTATGAGTTTTATAAAAGATTAAAAGAATGTTTATAAATACCTACAAAATTCGGGCAGCCCCTGTGGCTCAAAGGAATAGGGCACCGGCCCCATATACCAGAGGTGGCGGGTTCAAACCCAGCCCCGACCAAAAACTGCAAAAAAAAAAAAAAAAAACCTGCAAAATTCAATTTTGTTGTGTGTCATCCAAAGAAATCTTATAGGTATTAATTTGTGTCACGTTGAAAGCATATGCACACATTCTTAAAGCAGTATATATAAATAGCAAACGAAGTCATTAGGACAGATCTTAAACAGACAAATCGAAGGGTATATATTTTTGGCTATACCTCTTTACTTTAGAAAAGTTTCTGTTATCCTAATCAGAAATCTTCTTGAGAAGAAATAGTTTAGTTCTTAACTCAGTATATGCTGAGTGAATTGATACATTTACAATGGCAAATAAATGAACTTTTAAAAGGGAAGCTGTGGATAACCCCTGGGAACCAAACTTTCGATGGAGCATATCTACTCAAAATTCTCTCAACCAATTTTTTAGGTGCCTCATCTTGTTATATACATGGTTTAGAGGAAAATAGGATACAACTTCTGTCCTTAGGAAACACCAATTCTCATGAGACATTTTCTTCTACATAAAACCCCTCGGCTTGCCTCAGCATCGATATCACAGCTGCTCAAAACCACCTTATGCTTCTCTTCACTACATTTAGAGTAGTTCTGAAAAGATATCTTGCCAGTTTCTGCAGGGACTGACCATTTTGGGTCAAGCCTGTGTCATGGAGTCAGGGGCAAATCTAACCTCACGGAAGAGGATAGAGAGTATTGACCTGCTAAGCAATGGAAGATATCAGTATTAAAGAGAGAAATTTCTCAGTGAAAGTACTAAGAAATTGACTCCAAAGTATGGGTATAGGTTTTCCTCACTAACTTGTGAAGGAATCATAGAATTACTGGATAGAAACTGATGTGCCAATCACGGAGTGTGACCTGGGGGAAGAGGATGTTTGGTGACCATTCCTTCTGAGCCTGAGCATATGACAAGAACATCGCACGCCCACATGCCTGGACTATTTTTAACCAACTACAAATAATACCCCAACAGTATACTGTCTTTTTAAAAAGAATGTTCTGCTCCTTCCCAGATGGTTGTATAGAAATATAGATGTTATGCAATGGTCACAATGGTAACCCCATATCTAGCAGCAAGAAATCACCATGTCACTTATTCTTAACATTCACTTGCCTTTTTCTGAGCAACAAAATTTTATTCAATATATCTTTCTTTTGTAGCACTACCAGAATTCTTTGCTTCTTGTTTCTATTACTTAATACCACACACACATTAAAGCCATACTTAGGATTTCATGATAACACAATGTCACACAAAAATATTTATTTCTCAATAAGTGAATCATCTATTCAGAATCTGAATTTTACAAAAATCAGTCAAGAATTGATTTTAGGAACTGCTAAATAAATGTTCAGGTAAAATGTCCAATATATATGAATTTCAGGAACATGACTGCTCTAGGAGTCACCATGACTGGTATCAAGGAGTTACCATTACAAGTTCATTACTGCAGGACAGTGTGGCACCAATATGAGATTAACTGGCAGAAGCCACACATGGAAACACACATACATCTCTATGGGCATTTCTTGTTACCTGAGTCCAGCATCCATGTGATATGCTTAGAGAATACTGTGATCCTTGGATCGTGTCTTCTGTAGATGCAATAGTTATAGTTTGTTCCTTTTACAAGTACACATATGATGTAACATTCAGGTAGAATTATTTAACCTGCATCAAGTAATACTTTCGAGTTTATCTATCTCGATGAACTGCTCTACTTTTATACCTGAGCCCACACCCTTGTTTTTGCCCTTCTTTCGGTACTCAGCTGGTATCTGTTGGTGTGTAATAGTTATCCTAAAACTTAGTTGCCTAACACAACTAACATTTATTATCTCACATTTCTCTGAGTCAGGAATCTGGACATGGTGCCTCTGACAGAGGGTCTTTCACAAGGCTGTGTGCTGTCAGATGGGGCACGGGGCTAATGGTAGTCTTCAGGCCTTCGCTGGCTGTTGCACAAAGACTCCACTACCTTGCTACATGAACCCATCTATGTGATTATGAACAATGTGACAACTGAAATACCCAAAATGAGAACGTGGGGGGTAGAGAGAAAGAGAGAGAGAGAACATGCAAAAGCCAGAATGGGGCTAGAAAGAGAGACGGAGTGGGAGAGAGAGATAATATGCAGAAGCCAGAGTTTTATGTAACTGCATCTGAGACGTGACATTCCACCGTTTTTGCCATGTTTTATTTGTCAGACACCATGTGCTAAGTCTAGTCCACACCCAAGAGAGACGGTTACACGGGCTGTGGATACCAGGAGTGGGAATCACGGAGACCCATGGCAGAGGCTGCCTGTCACAGATGGCTTCTGAGATTGCAATTAGAAGTGAATGTTGCATTTTAAATTTATCTCCACCAAAAGAATTTAAGAGAGAGTTTCCTGAGGAAATTATGCAATGTATTCTGATGCTTAAACATAAACGATTTAGAAGTTACTGGATGTTCATTTTAATCTTACCGTCACTATCCTCAGTTAGGACAATCAGTGAAGTTAACTTAGATTTTACGCCTCCATATGCTGATGTTCACACACAGAGAAAGTTAATTGTATCTCAGAGTCTGACATGTGGGTGATGGAAGGATTTAGAGTAAGAATTGTTTTAGATTCTAAAAATACTTAATCTCCCTATGTAAAATAAAATGTCTTTGTTATCTGAAGGAGTGAACAGCTACAGAAAGGATGTGCATGAAGCAGAAACAAGCTCACTTAGTCAAACGGATCCAATCAACATAGTTAATCATTAGTGCTATCGACACACAGATCACTTTCTTTGTTCTAGTTTTCTCAAGGAATCATGACCTAAATGACCTTTAGGTTCTACTTCCATGACAGATATTAATTGGAGGCACCAGAGAATATATTAAAAAGATTGAATTCATATTTTAAAAACTGATACTTAATCTGCAGCCCTCCTTCGCTCTATTGGACTGGAGAAAAATGATATATTAGTCATCTGGAGGTTGACTGCCTCCTTTTCCAAAGTTTTAAAGAAGTCTGGAAGGGTTTACATAGTCCATGTATTTAGGAAATCCCTTCCGGCCTCTATTCAGGCTGGTGACTTTTTAATGTATTCATTTTTTCAAGCAACCTTGTGCCTTGAAAATGAATGTCATATCTGAAAATCTGAAGCTGTATCTTGGAGGCCAAAAGTTCCAGTGAATAAGGTCTATTCTCCACAGGTGTACTGCTCAGTCATTTCCTGCTGAGAAGCTCACTGTGCTGAGGGTTAACAGATTTCAAACTCCAGGGACAATCAGGCTGGGCCACTTATTCTTCATTTTCTAAGTCCATTGGTAACATCTACATTTCCTCCATCTCCTATTCCTCCACTAACACAATTCTTCTCTTTTCCACATAAACAGTTTTTGTTATGGAACAAATTAAATGAAGCTCATTAAAGTATTTCACTGGTGTGGTCCAGAATAGGATAAAATCAAAAGTGGCCATCATTTTGGATTCATTCTATGCCATCATTTCTATAGCAATATGAACTAAATGTAAATTAATACTTGGATAAATTTTGATATCACACATTCTAAATAAGATACTCCTTTTCTCATAGTGACTGGATGCTTCCCATCAAGTCTGATATTTTTCAGGAAGTGGGCAAAATTTCAGGTGAATCTCTAATTAGGACACTCCTATCCCCATCTGCTGGGGAAACATCAATCCTGGTTTGTCCCTAAATCTAAGACACACAAGGGTCCCTTTGTATTCTTCTAAAGCAAGTTGTCCTTCATTCTGTAAGTCTGGCTGGCTCTAAATAGAATAGAAGACTGAACCTTGGGGAAGAAAGAAATGGCAGGGTGAATTAAAGGGAAATATAGAGTTGTTGGCACTTGCTTTTTCATATCATAGTTAAAAATAAATTCATAAACACTCCTTCTAGAGCAATTCTAGAAGAAATGTATGTTGCTATTAGTTAACCTTACAAGCCCTCTTCCATGGCTTACCTAGAAAATCAAGTGTATTCATAACTATAGCACCGTACATTACAATAAAGTTTATCAAGTAAGAAACTTGTTCTTTCCAATCTAGGCAGAGTTATTCACGCCTTGCTATGTAGAACTTGTCATAATGTATTATAACTATTGCTTAAACCTTTTTATTTTTAATATTGTACATTCTTACGGGCTGCAAAGGCAGCAAACATGTATTGAGAATCATATAAATCCAATTTCTGAGTGGCTGTTCAATAAATATGCCTCAATAAATGATGAGAAGGGAGGATATGTGAGGTGTAAAGGCTGTTGGTGAGGTAGGATACAGTGTTCCAGGCCTTTTTTTTTTTTTATTGAAAATGAAGTTCCAAAAAAGTAAATTTTTACCTTTACCGTCCCATTTTTTAAATTGTATGGAAGTAGTCTATATTTGTGACAATACAATTTTATCCTAAACAAAGTCATTTTATGAGTTTTGCAATCAATATGGGCTGGATTCAGGGTCTAAATTTACCATTGAATAAATTTTTTAGTTTGGGTGAGGTCAAACTTAACCACATTAAACCTCAATTTGTTTACAGTAAAATGTTCATTATGACCGGGACCCAGTCACAGGGATGTCCTGAGAATGGAGAAAGACAAACTTTTTATAGCACTTAACATAAGGCCTGTTATAGGGTAATAGAATGGTAGCCATAAAAATATCATCACTTCACTTTGCAGCCATGTTTTTGTTTATATTGCCTACTTCTGCCAAGGAAGCAGAAAGCTCTGAGGGGATGGGGAACCAGAAGTCAGTAGTACAGTATGACTCAGAATTATACTCACTTTAGAGTAACTCTGCTCTTGAATTTCCTGAGTGGCCTGAGAAGTTATTAGTCCCACATGGAAGGGAGAGGCCCTGCCTATTGATTAGACTGATTATGGAACATATAGGGATTTTCCAAAACCAATGTCTCATTGCTTGTTATAGTAATAACCTGTAGTAGTTATAGCTTCATGCGCAGACTGATAATATTGTCATTAGTATCAAGAAAAACGTGATAACAGCTACTTTTTGAGGACCTGCTAAGTTCCAAGTTTATCTCTGCAAGCTGAGTTTATTTATTTGCATTTTCAATAAAGAAATTGATGTAAATCTGGTTATGTAATGTTCCCAAAGTCACCCAGATGGTGTGGTGAAATGAGGGTGTGACAACGGTACATCTGCCTCCAAAGTCTGTGCCTTTTTTTGTCTAATCCTGGGGTGGGAACCTGTCACCTGGGGTCACATGTGGCCTTCAGGATCCTTGTGTATGGCCTTTTCACTGAACCAAAATGATATAGAACACGTGCTATTAATAAATGGTTTTTTTCTGGGACATTTTGATTCAGTTGAGGGGCTACCCTCCAGGGTCTGGAGTATTACTTCAACGATATGCACTGGTGACATCACAAGGATGAAATAACGCTTCTACGTACCTCAAATGAAGTTTGTTTCCCTCATATTCATATACGTAAGCATACCTATGGTTTTTGTTTCATATTTGTATATGTAAACTTAGTTGTGGAAAGATGTTTAGCTTATTTAATTAGAGTTTACTCTAAAATCAGATTTAACGTCACATGTGCTAAACTGGTGTCACCTTTAAGGGACCTGAATCTTCGGCTGTACCAAACTACCTCCCAGTCTGAAAAATGATTATTCTTTGCTTTTGTCTGAAGACATTTGGTTCCTCCTACTGGAATCCCCTATTTACTTTGTTGGATATGTGTGTTTATTTTATTGTTTCAGGGCTGAGGACACACATCTTCTCTGTAGAGCTTCTGAAGAAGTCCTTATGCCACTCCAATCAGGGTGGCTCTCCTTTGGATCCCAATTCCCCTCAAATACACCTTGACTACACTATTTGATCGTACTTTATAGTCTTTTTTTTACTTGCTGCTCTTCTTTTTTTGCCACACTTAACTGTGATTCCTCTTGTAGAGAAATATCACGCTTCCTGGATCTGCTCTGTGCTCTTCTAGTGTTTTACACATAGTACACTCCCCACATTATTAATGAATTAGTTGTCATCATTAATAAACATATTCTCATATTTTCAATTTTCTTCTAGTCTTACAAATGACTTCTCTATAGTTTAATAAAACTGTGTTTGTTACAGTTTTCTATGTTCTATGCCATTTTCTATGACAGGGCCTAATCCTGAAACATTGTCTAATACCTGCCCTGTGTCTTGTCTAAAGTCTCAGGTTCTCTAACACAATCCACATTAAATATTTAAAATTCAGATAAATATAAACTTTCATTAAAAGAAACCCCCCTAAAATAAGTTACTACTTTATTTTCTTTTAATAACCGGTCACCGAAGGATGTTACCATACTAGCCTTAGTTTTTCAAAAGCTTCCTGATACTATTGATCCAAGGACGACCAGATGGCTTTTTACAAATAAACTCCAGGTGGAATGGTATTACTTGATTTTTAATCATTCCTGTTCTAAATATATTTCATTTTCTTTCACAGAACAAAGAATTGAATCAATTCCAGACTGACTGGAGCCGGTAGAATGAGGAAAATGATGACTACCCGGGAATATATTTTAATACATGTAGTATGGTTGACCATCAACCATGTCTCTAACGATCAAGCCTGGCTCTATGGGTAGTACAATACTGATATGCGAAGAATCATCCTGAAAGAGTACTGTCCATTCCTTTAACTGTCCTTCCCTTCCTTTCTTAATGCTTCCAGTAAATTCAGGAAATGTTCTGGTCACAAAAGATATAGAAGTTAGTGATGGCATTATCAGGGGTGGGGAGAAAAAGGCATGTAAATAAACAACTATGACGATGTGTGAACAAGTATGTGTACGATTGTCTATAAGCAGAGCCAGAGCCGGCCCAGACAGGGAGTGTCTCCTAGAAAGCTTCTGGGAGGAGATAGCATTTGAGCTAAAAAGGTGATTACAATGGCATTCCCTTCTAAAAACATGTTCTCTACAACTGCTCAAACTATGAATGAGATAACACAGCACATAATGGCACCAGAGAAAGAGTTTCTCCCTAAAAATAGAGGGGTCAAAAAAAGGGACTTTTTCTTTATTTTGTGCAAGAGCACTAGGAATTTAACCTGGTAGGCAGGTTGGGGAATAACATTCCAAGAAAAACAATAGCTCTTATGGAAGAGAAAAGTGGGCCTCTGGGAGGCTTCCAGTTTTTAGACTCATTTTACATACCACAGACTTGTTCTTTTCCCTAGTGCCTTAAGTTGATGCTGCACCTAGGGCCAAATATGACGGCAGCAGACAACAGGGATTTTGCTCTACTTTTTGTTATTTGGTTGACTTCTAGAAAATGAAAACTTCTCCAAGTTTCTCCATCTGCAATATGGGGGTAAAGATGATCAGCATTCCTTTCATATGTCCTTTTAAGGTTGAAAAATTTATTAAAACACATAATTTATGTGAAAGGACTAAGAAAATTATCATTCATATGTGAGCAATGTTTTCTGTATTAAAGATTAAGATGAGGAATTAGAACTAGTGAATGCATCAAATAAAAGGGACACATGATTAGTTAAAAAAAGTATAAATAATATCCTTAGTCACCATATATGCCATATTTACAAGACTGCTATACAATGTATTCAGCAATCTGAGATGGGTAATGTTAATTTTTCAGAGATTCATTTGACTGTGTGCTATATTACATCTTATCATAGCAGAACAGGGTTAAGGAAGAAATTTACCTTAATATTTACTTTTCCTTTATATTAATTCTATTTATTTTTCCTCTAGTTGATATCAGGAAATTTTTATTGTCACAATATTTTTGTCAGAAAATAATAAAACTAAGTTATTTACATATCATTTGGCACTTGTTGAAAAGAAGTCCAGACGCTTTTGAACAATGCATTCTTACTTTTATATTCAATGGTATTTGTTTGTCTTGAGTCAGAAGTAGCAGCCACTGATTTTTTTTTTAAATTTATATTATTACTTGTTTCATCAAAAGAGAATGTCAAGGTGACAGTATTATAAACCACACAGGAATAGTAAATTATCAGAGGCATCTTTTCTTTTATGTTATAAAATGAACTAAAAAATAAATAAACAAATAGACTGAAGGAAGAGAGAGAGAATGATTCCATTTTCAGATAAATTTTTTAAAAAAGAAAGACATCGCTAGCAATGTCTAAGAACTCAGCAATATCCAAAGATGTGTCTATTTTCCATGGGAATTTGGCTTATAAATAAATGCTGGCAAACTATTTTAAAAGCAGGTGCAGTGCTACAGAAAGTGTTTTTAAGGGATTGGGGAAATTCAGGTAAGATCATTTTTGTGAAATTTGAAGGGAATGGCCCAAAATGACCCATTAAACTAATTCAGGAAAATGTTGCCCTTTGGTGAGGATCGTTGTGCTCTGCACAGCCAAGGCCGTTCCTCACGGAGCACCCTTGCTCATCTGTCTGTGCTCCCAGGCCAGCAGGGCCCATGGGACAAGTGAATGGATTTGATCTAATGTTGTATTTCTACTCCTCCTCACTGAAAGAAATATGAAGGACATGATTGCATTCAATATTTCATATCATACAATCTCCCATAATAAATCCTCATCCCTAAAATTTTGGTTATGTAGAAAAATCTTAGAGCCAGAAGAAAATATTATAGATAAAATAGATAAGGATTAAAGCCACCTTTCCTGAAATGTAATTGGGACTATGAAGCTAGGTAGTGAATGCCTAGCTCTTTGTTTTTTTTTTTCTAGTTTGTAAACAAAAGTATCAAATGCTATTTATGTGCATAACAACAGTCACTAACATGTGCTGATCTGCTACTGTGTGCTGGGTAATATCTTACGCTTTACATGGATCTTATCTCCCGGGCCCCTGTTATACAAACAAGAAGTGTGAGACTTGCCCAGATTAGATAACTTGAGCTTCGTGTCACAGCCAGCCAATGATGGAGAATTTAGAACCCAGACAGTCGGGCTTCAAAGCCAATATTAAACTACAAGTTTTGCTGCCTCCGTAAAAACTTGTCACTGCACTTAAGTTACAGGCCACTGATCCAGGCCATCCAATTGACTGAGATCAATGGAAGTATTCCCAGATAATACAGAAATATCTGAATGAAAAGAGAGTTATGCTAGTACATTATTCTTTCTCTTAAGACCATAATGTGTTCAGTTTTAATTTCATTTGTAGGACCAATTCATTAAGCACACTTCAAAATGGGCTGTCTCCAAACACCGTCAAAGACTTATGAAGATTCAAAGAATTCTCCTTCCGAGCAACTGGGAATTCATAGACTATCTGAAATAATTATGCTTACTTCTCCCCACCACAATTCTGAAATGTTTTTTTCTTGAAGCAAGTTATTATGGTGTTTCTTTCATGTTCGTGACACTTTTAAGCTGCAATGATCTCATTCGCATCTCCCAAGGAACTCCTTGTTACCAAAACCCGTTAAGGATAAAAAAGAAACAAAAGAACTTGCATTCATCGTACCGCTCTTCCTTAACCTCGTGACATGAGGTGATAAACCATTTATTCATCCTAGGAAATCATACCTTTCAGTGTGAATAATATCAAATTAGAAAATTTTATTTCTCAGAACTCCATCATCCGCACTATGCTTCATTAACACCTGCCTTTTATCAAGTTCTTCCCAACTCCTAAAAACATGGGTCAAATAATCTACCTGCATTAACTCATTAGTCTTCACACATTTGTGCTCCAAGAATCTGGTGAGCCGCATTTCATAGAAGAATCTGTAACAAAAGAGACTCTTTGTCTCACTTGTGGCCCAATAATCAAGACTTGGTACTTTTGCTCATGATTCTCTCAATCCAAAGCTGCCATTCCTGATTGCATGGTCCCACTATATCTGCCTACCTGACTCCTTCAATATTTTACATTAAGATAATATAAGCACTTGTTGATAATTTCCTTATAAAATAATTTAACACTTGCTGCAATTTTTATTTCTAAGAATTTGTCTTTCTAATATAATGGTCAGAGAAGTGGGTTCATTATTACCATTCATTTGGATAAAGTTGTCTCGAAAGAACTTAGAGTTAAAATGATAGAATTTGAATTTTAAAATATTGTACCTTTTCCTCATTTTATTTTGCATTTTTGAGAATTGACACAGCTTCACATATGTACATATTAAAGTGAAATCCTAGAGTCCTACTCCCACGCATAGTACCCACTGAGGGAGAATGGAGGAATAACACCTGTCCCTCTGAATAATCAATCACCACTGCCTTTGCAAATGTTACTTTTAAGCATGTTGACAAAACCCAGACACTGTTAGCAGATTTCTCCTTCCAGACATTCAGACTACAGAAGTCTACTAGGAATAGACCATTTTTGTGAAGTAAGGGAAAGGACATTTCACACTCTTTAAAACTATTAACAGACACCTCAGCCACCGACAATGGCCTTGATAAAGAGGGCTCACTTTTGATAAATGTTTAAAATTCTAATGCAAGCAATTCTGTGTATACATGATACCTAATATTACTAATAAGTAGATAGAGGTTAGTAAATTCACCATTGAAAATTGTTTTTATATTTTTATTAGAAATGATGTCTGAGATTATAAACCATGTTTCTTACTAAAATTGTTCTTTTGTCTAAATATTAAGCAAAGACCTCTTCTTCTGGGGCTATTTTTATAGGTCTGACCTTTCCTAAGGATTCCAGACTCATCTTTTCCACTGTCTAAAACACAGAGGGACATAATTGCCTCTTACAAATCAATATATCCGAAGCCAACATCAGATTTTGCCCCCAAGCAGAAACTTCTCCTAAATTCTGTATTTCTTATATGAAGTCACTGTTCTTCAAAAATGTAAGATAGTTTAATTGTCTCTAAGTCTTCTGTTTAATCTATATTCTTTCTTCCTTTTTATATACATGCAGGCAGTTCATCTATTCGACAAAGACATTGATTTCCTAATATGTGCCCCGCACTGTCATGGGGACTGTTTTGTAGCCATAGCAGGGAAAATAAATTAATAAACAAAACTTAGACTTTCTGCCCTTATTGAATACATTGTAGTTGGGGAAGTGAGACAACTCAAGAAATAAAATATGTAGAATATCATCTGGTGATAACAAGCTATGAAGAAAAATAAAGCAAAAAATCAGAATAAGTGTGGTAGAGGAGACTTTACAGAGCAGGCACAGAGGAGAAGGGTAGGAGGGAGGGAGAGGCAGAGACACTTTCCATCTCTTTGTCTTCTTATAAGGACACCAAAGTACAGTCACACAGGATTAGGATCCCACCCTTGTGCCCTCATTTGACATTAATTACTTCTTTAAAGACCATATTTCTGACAGAATCACATTGGAAGTTAGGGCTTCAAAATTCATATTGATATGAATTTGGGGGAACACAATGATTTCATAAAACTCCCTAATGTAAAAATGCAGTAATGTTAAATAAACTTTTTATCCCGTATGTCTTGACTTAGAATAAAAATGAATGATGGGATAGGCTATAGAAATCCCCTGGTTCAGAAGTTTCAGCTGTTAGTCATTACTTACAAAAAGTGAAATCCTTAACTCATCCTCTAAGCTTCTAAATCAGGTATGTTTCTGCTTTGACCTGGCTGTCATATTTTTCCAAATAAACTATACTCCATCTATACTGAGTTTGTTTCTGTTTCCCTAACCCAATCAGATGAGTTTTCAACTCACTCAAATTCTTCTCTGAGCCTGGTGTATGACCCTTTTCTCCACCAGCATGGCCTTTTTTAAAATTTCAAATTAATATGAGGGTACAAATTTTTAGCTTACATCGTTCTCACTTCAAAGTAGGAGAGCCCTTTACCCAGGGGGCATGCTGAACATCCTCACATTGAGCACATTAGGTGAGATATAGCCAGTTACCCTCCACCTTCTGCCAATCATCCTTACCCTTCCCTTTTGCTAGACTATATTTGTGCTTTATCATTTGTATGGGTGTGTAATTATTTATATATTGGTTTCATATTAGTATTGAGTACATTGGATTTTTTTTTCTATTCTTTAGATACTTTACGAAGAAGAGTATGTTTCAACTCCATCCAGGTAAACATAAAAGTTGTAAAGTCTCCATCTTTTCTTATGGCTCATAATATTCCATGATAGGTGTATGCCATAGTTTGTTAATCTATTCATGCATTGATGGGCATTTGTGTTGTTTCCACGATTCAGCAATTATGAATTGAGCTACAATAAACATTCTGGTGCAAATGTCTTTGTGGAAAAATGATTTTTGTTCATTTGCATAGATACCTAGTAATGGAATCACAGGATCAAATGGAAGGTCAATACTTAGTTCTTTAAGAATTTTCCATACTTCTTTCTATAATGGTTGTATGGAACCCAACAGCAGTGCAAGTGTTCTCTTCTCTCCACATTCACACCAGCATCTTCAGATTTGGGACTTTGTTATATGGGCAAATCTTACGGGAGTTAGGTGACATCTCAGAGTAGTTTTGATTTGAATTTCTCTAATGGTTAAAAACGATGCGCATTTTTAAATGTGTTTCTTGGCAATACTGTCTGTTTCAGAGAATTTTATTTTCAAGTCTCTTGCCCACTTATAAATGGGGTTGTTTGCTCTTTTCTCGTTGCTTAATTTAAGTTCTCTATAGAGTCTAATCATCAGGCTCTTGTCAGTTTCATAGCATTCAAAAATGGTCTCCCATTCCCAAGGCTGTCTTTTTACTTTAGTTGTTCTGCCATTAGTTGTGTGAAAGCTTTTTAGTTTGATCAAATCCTAGTTATTTATTTTTGGTGTTGCTGCAATTGCCAGGGGGCTCTTCCTCATAAAATCTTTTCCAGGCTAATATTTTCAACTGTTGTTCCTGCACTCCCTTCTACAATTTTTATTGTTTTTTTATCTTAAATTTAAATATTTTATCCAGTGAGAATCAATTTTTGTCAATGGTGAAAAGTGTGGGTCTAGTTTCAGTCTTCTACATGTGGCCAACAAGATCTTACAGTGTTATTTATTAGAGATTCTTTTCCCCAGTGTGTGTTTTTGTTAGGTTTATCAAAGATCGAATGACAATTTGTGGGTGGGTTAATTCCAGATTCTCTACTCTATTTGGTAGATCTATGTCTCATTTTTGTGCCAGTAACATGCTATTTTGATCACTATATTAGTAGAATAACCTGAAGTCTGGTAACATGATGTCTCCAGATTTGTTTTTATTTCTAAAGATTGTGTTGGATATTTGTTTTTTTTTTTTCTGGTTTCATATGAAACAAAAAACTATTTTTTCAAGTTCTTCAAAGTATGACATTGGTGCATTGATGGGGATTGCATTGAATCTGTAGATTACTTTGGGTAGTATGGACATTTTAACAATGTTGATAATTCTCAGCCGTAAGCATGGTATGTTATTTCCTTTCCTTATGTCTTCTGATATTTCTTTTCTTAGGGTTTCATGGTTCTCTTTATAGAGATATTTCAAATCATTTGCTATATATATTCCAAGCTATTTCATCTTTTTGGAGCTACTGTTAAGGGTACTGTGTCTTTGATTTGATTCTCAGCTTGACTGTTGTTGGCATATGTGAAGGCTACTGATTTGTGAGCAATGATTTTATAACCTGAGATGCTGCTGTATTTCTTGATCACT
Source organism: Nycticebus coucang (assembly GCF_027406575.1). Classification (NCBI taxonomy): domain Eukaryota; kingdom Metazoa; phylum Chordata; class Mammalia; order Primates; family Lorisidae; genus Nycticebus; species Nycticebus coucang. Next base: position 98,291,294 of record NC_069793.1, on the reverse strand, counting down.
TTTAAGAACTTTGTAGTAGGGTCCCTGGGGCTTTCCAGGTATAAAATCATGTCATCTGCAAAGAGCAAGATTTTGACCTCCTCTGTGACTATTTGAATACCCTTGATCTTTTTCTCTTGCCTAATTGCACTGGCCAGGATGTCCCGCGTTATGTTGAATAGCAGAGGTGACAGTGGGCATCCCTGTCTAGTTCCAGATCTGAGTGAAACTGCTTTCTGTTTTACTCTATTCAACATGATATTGGCTGTGGGTTTGTTGTAGATTGTCTCTATCAGTTTAAGAAATGCCCCACCTAAGCCTATTTTCTTAAGTGTTCTTATCATGGAAAGATGCTGGATATTATCAAAAACCATATCTGTATCAATTTAGAGAATAATATGGTCTTTGTTTTTAATTTTATTTATGTGGTGAATTATATTTATGGTGTTACATATATGGAACCAACCATGCATCCCTGGGACAAAAATGACTTGCTCAAGTTGTATAACTTTTTTTATATTTCTCTGTATTCTGCTTGCTAAGATCTTATTAAATAATTGTACATGGATATTCACTAATGATATTGGTGTATAAGTTTCTTTCTCTGTTGGGTCCTCTCCTGGTTTGGGGATCAGGGTGATGTATGCTTCATAGAATATGTTGGGAAGGATTCTTTCATTCTCTACTTTTGGGAATACATTATGCAATATAGGAACTAGTTCTTTGAATTTTTTGTAGAATTCTGGTGTTAAATCATCTAGTCCAGAGTTTTTCTTTTCTTGGAATATCTTATATAGTTGATGCTGTTTCAGTGCTTGATATAGGTCTATTCAAAATTTCTAATTATTTCTAGTTGAGTTTAGGAGGGTGGCATACTTTAAGGTATTGGTCCATTTCCTCTATGCCCATATTTCTGGGCATAGAGTTTTTTGTAGTAATCGTTGAGGATCTTTTGTATTTATGTGGTATTTATTGTTATTTCTACTTTATTGTTTCTGAATGATGTTATTAGAGATCTTACTTTTCTGTTTCTGGTTGGTCTGGCCAAGAGTTTATCTATTTTATTATTCTTTTACAAAGAACCAACTTTTTGTTTCTTCTAAATGATGCTTTTGGTTTCAATTTCATTTAATTCTGCTCTAATTTTAGTTATTTCTTTTCTTCTTCTGAGTTTACGGTTGGATCATTCTTCTGTTTCTAGTTGCTTGAGATGGACAATTAGATTGCTGACTTGATCACTTTCTGTTTTATTGATGAAGATTTTTAGTGCTAAAAATTTCCCTCTTAGGCCTGCCTTTACAGAATCCCATGGGTTTTGATAGTTTGTAACTTCATTATCATTTTGTTCCAGAAATATGATGATTTCCTTTTTATCCCATATTTGACTCAGCTATCATTCAACATAAGGTTATTCAGTTTCCATTACTTTTCTTCCTGTTGCTATTGAGCTCAAATTTTATAACATGATGGTCCAAGAAGATACAAGGACAAATTTCTATTTTTTTTAATTTGTTGATATTGGACTCGTGTCCTAAGATATGATCAATTTTCGGGTATGATCCATGAACTGATGAAAAGAATGTTTATTCATTCTGTTTTGTTAGGATGAAATGTTCTGTGTATGTCTGTTAAGTCCATTGATTCTAGGGTCATGTTTAAGTCCATTATTTCTTTGTTTAGTTTCTCTTTGGAAGATCTATCCAGTACTTCCAAAGAGGTGTTAAAATATACAACTATTATAGTGCAGAAATATATATTGTTCATATCAGTTAGGGTTTGTTTTATAAAATGAGGAGCATTCAGGTAGGGTGCATAAATGTTAATTATTGGAATCTCTTCATTTTGTGTGCGTCCCTTGGCAACTATGTAGTATACATCTTTGTTTTACTTCATTTTCATTGGTTTAAATCCAATTATATCTGCAAATAAGATCTCAACCCCTGCTTTATTCTGTCTTTCATTTGCCTGGATTAGTTTTTTCCATCCCTTCACCCTGAGTATTGTTTTATCCCTTGACATTAAATGTGTTTCTTGCAGACAACAGATATCTGGCCTAAGTTTTTATTTCCCATCAGCCAGTCTTTGACTTTTTAGAGGAAAATTTAAGCTTTCACATTTATTGAAAGAATTGATAGATATGGTGGAGTCTTGGTCATCTCATTTGTCAGAGATCCAAAGCTTAATTTTATCCCTTTCACCATTGTGGAAGTTAGGCTTAATTGTTTAATTTCTGGCTTCATTGTTTAACCAACCATAGTAATATGGTTCCTTATTACTGTGCTGGTGGACCATCCTGCTGGTCATTATGAAGAATGAGTCTGTTTACTTACTGTAAAGCTGATCTAGTTATGGAAAACTATCTCAATATTTGTATGTCAGGAAAAAATTTGATTTCTCCTTCACAAGAGAAATTCAGTGTAGCAGAATACAGAATCTTAGGCTGCAAATTGTTTTGTTTTAGAAGGTTAAAGGTCAATTAACATCCTCTTCTTGCTTGAAAAGTTTCAGCTAAAAGATCTGTGGTCATCCTGATATTTTTCACTTTGTAGGGAAGAAAATATTTTATTTATTTATTTTTTATTTTTTTATTTTTTTGTGCCAGGCTGGTTGCAGGATTTTCTCCTTAATAACTCTGTTGAAGTTAATTACAATGTGTCTAGGAGATGATTTGTTTGGATTGAGTTGTGCTGGAGTTCTGAAACTATCTACTGTTTGAATTTCTATGTCTCTTGCAATGCTTTGGAAATTCTCCACCATAATCTCTTGGAAAAGAGAATCCATGCCTTTTGGACCATCCTCTTCCCTTTCAGGAATCCCTATGATACGAATGTTTGATCTTTTGTAATGATCCCATCATTCTCCCAGATAATATTTTCTTTTTATTTGCCTTTTTTTCTGTCCTTTGAATGCTTGGGGTAATTTAAAAGTCTTGCCTTTAATTTCTAAAATTCTTTATTATCCCTACTGAACTATTACCTAGAGTCCTTGCTGTATTTTGAAGCTCCTCAACTGCCTCTTTCATTTCCCTAAGTTCTGCTGTATCTTTCCTCATTATGTCCATATTCTTGTTGACTTTGTCTTTGAATTCATTAATTTTTTGAGAGAACTTTTGAACTATTTTTTTTTTTTTTTTTGGTAGAGACAGAGTCTCACTTTACCGCCTTTGGTAGAGTGCCATGATGCCACAGGACTCACAGCAACCTCTAGCTCTTGGACTTCCACGATTCTCCTGCCTCAGCCTCCCGAGCAGCTGGGACTACAGGCGCCTGCCACAATGCCTAGCTATTTTTTGTTTCCTCCATTCCAATGATCTTATTTTCCATTTATATTCGGAATTCTATTTTTGGCATTTCAGCAATTTCTCCATGGATGGTATTTTTTTGTTGTATTCACCTCTGTAATCTATTGGGGGAGTTCATCTGCTCTGTTTTTTCACATTGCCAGAGTTATTCTGCTTCTTCCTCCCCTGAATATTTTCAAGTTTTTTTGAAAATATTTTAATTATATTTTTATCTGAAATGATAGGCTATGCTTGAATAATTAAGAGATAATCTAATTGGGTGCATTTAGGAAACTCTGTACTAACCTATTTGCCCATTAAAACTGGTGGGGTGAGATTGGATCAGAAGGACCCAGGAACGGGAGTTGACCATCCCTTCTCCAATGAGCTGGGGCTTGTAATTGTGACTTTCCCCCTTCAGCTTTTCATGAATTCTTTCCATGGCCCATCCAGAGACTCTGTGGGCCAGCTTGATGAGATAGCAGAGCTTGCTCTGTCTTGATGTCAGCCTACCCTCTACCCAATCTTAAGGGGTTGTGGTATTTTTGTTGGAATCTCTTCTGAACAAAGATACAAACACCCCTGGCTGGTGAGAGCTAGAGGAAGGGAATTCATGCACAGACCTTTTGAATCTGCCCCTCAGTGCTGTAACCCCAACCTTCCACTCAAATAAAGTTAAACAAGTGGTGAACTAGCAGTCCCAGAGAGCAGAGGCAGGAGATAAAGAACCCATGGAAGCCTGTGGCCAAGAGTTCGAGACAAACTCAGGCAGCATGAGTAATACCCACTCAAACAAGTTCACAAAGTGTTCAGATGATCAGAAAACAAAAATCCATGGTGATATCTATCTGAAAGTCCCCAGAGGACTGGAAAAGGGTCTTTTCTAGTGGGAAAGTGAGTTGGGATAGTTCACCCCTCTCCCTACCAAAGTCATAATTGTAGCATCACTGTTTCCATGCTGCAGCTCAGGGGCCCACTCAATGTCTCCACCTCTCAGCAAATGTGCCAAACACTCTGGCCTCTGCAGGGAGCAGTCTGTCAGGCAACCAGGATAGGGGGAAATGTGAAATGTGGGGTCAGAATTACAGACATGCCAGGCAGGATGGAGCATGGGCTCAGAGGAAGGAGCCCAAGTGTAGGAGAAACAGGATTTAGTGGCTCTCTCTCATGGAGTGAGATAAAAGGTCCTTTGTTCCCTGCTCACTGGCAGAAAGTTTGCTGTGGACCTTCCCAGGTTGGGGAGGAGTTTCCTGTCCCGTTGGCAATGGTTGCCTTCTGACTAGCTGCTGGGCACCTAAACTTTGTCATCTATTTTCCTCTTTCTTGCCCTTGCAGCTTGTCTCAGCAGGGGTGAGGTATGAGGTGCATTTCACTTTCCCTGGGCTCAGCTCCTCATCTTTGGCTTCTCCGAGTCCACTTTAGTCCAAGATCTCTCTCTCTCTGGACAGGAGACTCTGGGGAAAGCTACTTTTAGTCCGCCATCTTGACTTCCCCCCAAACATCGCCTTTCTAACTGACCATTCCACACCAATTCCAATGTTTTTTTCCCATAAGGTTTCCAAATATTTATTTTTATTCAGCAACTGTAGTTAACTATTTCTTCTTCCCTCTCACAGAATGATGTTAAAGAATGTATTCCATTTCAATGTAATTGCAATTAGTTGTTTGAATAATTGTCTTTCTCAACAATCTGATTTTCTTTCTTGCTTCTGCTAGATCTCAGAGGAATGGGAATCATATTCCTTTTAAATTGGAGAATTTTATAAAAAAAATTAAATATAACTTTTAAAATGGGGAAATTTCAAGAAGAAGAAAGAGCAGATTTAGAATTTGTTGTTTTGGTCTGTCATGTTCTCCAGCTAAATAAAATCACTATTGAATTGTAGTATATGCTAAGTACTTTGCACATACTACCAATAATATTACATTGTCATATACCATATTAACTGTTAGAGATGACTTTGGCGGGCTAAGAGCCATCTAGCAATATTGGTCAATTTTTCTTCTTTATTCTCATGACTTAAAAGGCTTATGTGCTCTTTAGCACCAGAAATTATAATTAGAGACCTTTTCTTTTAAAATATAAGTGCTCGAAATAATTTTGATTCTAAATACATCTTGAACGAAGAGTTGGCTAATTCTAGGCCTTCAATCTAAACATATTTTGCTTGTTCCAAATAAGAATAGAGGTGTGAATAGAGTCTAAGGCCGTAATTATAAACAACTAATGATGAAGCCCGCTGACCTGGTTGGAACTTAAGTAATGTCTTATCAATCACACTCCTAGCACTCCCTCATCCTTTCAACACTCCACTGTTTGTCATTTGAAACACTATGTCCATTCATACATATTATTTATCACCCACTAAGATGTGAGAACATGCAGTATTTATCTGTGTTTGACTTGTTTGATTTACAATATTGTCTTCCTGTTTCAACCATGTTAATACAGAAAATTGGTTTCATTTTTTTATGGCTGCACAGTATTACATTGTATATGTACATCATATTTTCTTTGTATAGTCATACTTTGGTGGAAATTAGGTTTATTCCATACATTTGATACAGTAAATAGTGCTGCTATAAACATATGAGGGCAGATATCTTTTTGATATAATGATTTCTTTTTCTTTGTGTAGATACCCAGTAGTGGGATTTACTGGATTTGATGGTAGTTCTCCTTTTAGTTATTTGAGAAATATCTATACTGTTTTTCATAGAGATTGTACTCATTAACATTCCCACCACCCTTTTCTCTCCATCCTCCCCAATATCTTTTATTTTTGTCTTTTTTTTTGTAGAGACAGAGTCTCACTTTATGGCCCTTGGTAGAGTGCCGTGGCCTCACACAGCTCACAGCAACCTCCAACTCCTGGGCTTAAGCGATTCTCTTGCCTCAGCCTCCCGAGTAGCTGGGACTACAGGCGCCCGCCACAGCACCCAGCTATTTTTTGGTTGCAGTTCAGCCGAGGCCGGGTTTGAACCCGCCACCCTCGGTATATGGGGCCAGCGCCTTACCGACTGAGCCACAGGCGCCGCCCTATTTTTGTCTTTTTAACAATAGCCATTTTGAATGGTATAAGATTCTACCTCATTGGGGTTTTAATTTTCACTTCTCTGATGATCAACGATGTTAAACCTTTCTTTCATAAGCCTGTTGATATTTGTACATTTTATTTTATTATTTTGATAAAATGCCTATTCATGTTCTTTCCCCACCTTATAATGAGATTATTTGTAGTTATTTGTTGTTGATGTTGAGTTCCTTGCAAATTCTGAGTTATCAGTCCCCATGGTTTGAAAATATTTTCTCCCAATCTTCAGTTTTTTGTTCACTGGGTTCATTATTTCTTTTGCTGTGCAGATCTTTTTAGTTTAATTAAATTCACATTTATCTATTTTTGTTTTTATTGACTTAGCATTTGAGGTCTTGGTCATTCATTCATTGCTTAGAGCAATGTCCAGAAGAGTTTTCTCTAAGTTTTCTTTTTGTATTTTTGAAGTTTCAGGTATTACATTTAAGTCTAGTATCCATCTTAAATTGAGTTTTTTATATAGTGAGAGATAAGGATCCAGTTTCATTATTCTGGATATCGCAATCCAATTCTCCCAGTACCATTTATTGAAAGGGGTGTCCTTTCCCCATGTATGTTCTTGCTGACTTTGTCAAATTTAATTTTGCTATAAGTAGGTGAATTTATTTTTTTGGTTCTCTGTTCCATTGATTTTGGGGCCTACTTTTATCCTACTACCATGCTGTTTTGTTTACTAGGCCCTTGTGACATAATGTAGAGTCTGGTAATGTGATGCTTCCAGCTGTATTCTTTTGCTTTGATTTGATTAGGCTCTTTTTTGGTTTTATGTGCATTTTAATACTTTCCCCTAATTTTTTGAAAAATAAGATGGGTATTTTGAAAGGAAATTGCATTGAATCTGTAGGTTGCATTATTGGGTAACATGGTCATTTCAGTGATATTCATTGTATCAATTTGATCTGTGACCATGGGATATTTTCCATGTGTTTGTATAATCTACAGTTTCTTTCATCTGTGTCTTGTAGTTTTCCTTGTAGAGATCTTTCAGCTCCTTGTTAAATCAAGTTTCATAATTATGCTTTGGAAAATTCCTTCCTCTGGATGCTAAATTTTGTTACAGAGAAGGCTCTGAGAGGATTTCATGTATACTTCATCTTCAGCACTTCATCAAATACCACTTAGCTGTCCCTAGCCTTTTATAATGGCTAATAGATTTTTTCTCCAGGTGATCAATTTACAGCAGCATCTATGAATATTGCTTTTTACCAGATTTTAAGAGATTCAGTTTTCCTTATAACTTTAGTTCTGTGGTGAGTTCAAGGTAAATCACTGATTTTAAGTTTGTTTAGGTTTTTCTTTTTGTGAGGATGGGAGTGATGACTAGCTCTTAACATGTTGCACCTGAAATTGGAAGTTCAAGGTTATCAGTTTTGCTTAAAATATTTTTACCATATGAACTCCTAAAATTTTGATCACCTGTGTTTCTTCTATCAAAGAGCAAAGAGCGGAGAATCCTGGAAAAAAGTAACAATATTATGACATTAAAACAGCCCATTACAGAGTTTATAATTTCAGCTATTATATTTCTAATGTTGAGGAACTAGAACACTAAAAAAAATTATATCTTACTAGTGCAGTAGAGTTTCAAAACTCAATTGCATTAAAAATGGGACATATACAAACAAAAAGCAAAAATATCTCCTTTATTCAATTTGTAATGAATCTGCTGTTACTTATAATGCCACTTACTGGTTAGTTAGAAAATTAGTAATTTAATTTAGTCTCCTTTGGTAAATTTTGCCTGCTAAGTGGTTTAAACCAGTCCCCTTTAGTAAACTTAGCCTGCTAAGTAGTTTAAAAGCCCATTAAGAAATATTATCACCAGGTAAAAAATTATCAGTATTTCTCTAGACCCCTAATGCTTTCCCCATGATTACATCCAGATTCCTAATTGGAGACATGTGGTTTATAAAATTTCATAGCTTGTTTTTTGGTTGAAAGGGAAAAGGTTCTCAAATTCTTCTGATGTATTTTACTGTATCCTACTTTGGTCACTGGGAGTTTTGATAATCTCCATTATGAAGTGTAAGATTGACATTGTCCTTTTTATGTTGCTTCCTTACAGCAGAGTGATACTTCCTTTGAAGGCCTTATCCTAGATCCTGCCTGAGTAATACTCAAGATACTTGAACAACTTCATTGTGGGCCCACTGGTCTCTAGGGTAGGGGTGCTTTTTCCTACCATGGCAGGATCCATAGCATCTGCTGTCTCTCATCTGAGTTTTCACATCATTTGGAACTGAGAACTATAGATAATTGCACCCTACTTCTATGTTAGAACTGCCAGAGAAATAATCTGTTTCCGGATTCCTAATCTAGAATTAGATAGTACCAAAATCCCTCTGCCAATGCTATTTCTGTCTTTATATATCCATAGACTCTCCATCTGAGCCTAAGCCAATATAAGGGAATAGAGAGATGCATCTAACTATCTAGATTTATATTTTCTCCCTCCGTATCCTTCTTCCATTCTCTATTTGGCCAGAAAGAATGACTCTTTCTTACATAATTCTACTTTTTAATTTCTATTTCTGGCTAACAAGAATCTGAGCCCTATATACTTAGCCTTTAATATTTAAAATATAATTTGGGTATTTGGATAAACCTTCCCCAATATAAAACCTGGAGGATTATTTTCTTGGATTATAAATTTCTTTTATTCTTATTTATTTTTTGTCACTTTGTTGCCTAAGTGACATCATCATAGTTCATAGCAGCCTCTAATTCCTGGGCTCAAGTTGATCTTCCTGCTTTAGCCTCCCAAATAATGGGGAGTACAGGTGTGTTCTCCCATGCCTAGCAAATTTTTCTATTTTCTATAGATACAAGATCTCTCTATGTTGTCCGGGTTCATCCTAAACACCTGGCTTCAAGCACTCTTCCTCCCTTGGCCTCCCCAAATCCTAGGATTACAGACACGAGCCACCATGACCAGCCTTGAGTTATAACCTTAAATTATATATTGTGTATTTTCTTTGTATTTCTTATTTTAAAATGTCTAAATTCTCCATAGTTAGATGAATTCCCAGATATGAGGAATATAATCATAAAGGTTGTGCATTGCAGAAGTTAAAAGAGAACATACATTTGTTGTTGTTGGTGGTGGTGGTGGTGAGACAGAGCCCCATCCTATGCCCTGGGAAAAATGCAGTGGCATCATAGCTCACTGCAACCTCAGACTCAGCCTGGGAGCATCCTGCTTTCTCAGGCTCTGGAAGCCGCTGGGATCACAGGCAATGGCTGTGATTCTGGCTGGGTTTTTTTGAATTTTTTATGAGTTGGGATCTCACTCTCACTCAGGCAGGTCTTGAACTCCTGAGCTCAAGCAATTCTCCCTCCTCAGCCTCCCACAGTGCTGGGATTATAGGCGTGAGCCACCGCACCCAGCAAGAACACTCATTTTTGACATCCATATGGTTACCACCATTAAACCAGCAACTCTCTGACTTAGGTTTGGCCTCCATTTTTAGATGAGGAAACTCAGATTCATAAAGAATAAGTGTTGTTCATGTTCACTCAAAGAATAAGGGAAATGGTAATGTTGGTACCTGTGGCTAAACAAAGAACCCAGGCTATTTTCTCTTGTCTGTCTTAAGATTTTATCATCTTCATGTGGTTCTCCATATCTGTAAAGTCAGAGAAGAGAAAATTCCTGTGTGCTTTCATAGCATGCATTTATCCTTCATCCAACAAATTTTATTGATCAAATACTATGATGCAAGCATAGTGCTTGTCACTGGGAATACAGCTATGAAAAAGGCAGAAGAGGTGTGTGAACTCAGAAAGTAGATAATCTTCCAGAAGATACAGCAATGTTGACAGAAAGTTAAATTTTCTTTTTGTAAGTGTTAGAATAAAGGAATGACAATGAATTCCATATATATATAAAACTCCATGTATATATACCCTGTTTCCCCGAAAATAAGACATCCTCCGAAAATAAGACCTACTTACAGGAAAGATAAGATGTCCCCTGAAAATAAGATCTAGCACATCTTTGGGAGCACACCTTAAAATAAGACACTGTCTTATTTTAAGGGAAATAGGGTATATACACTTTTATGTATAAAAGTATATATATACTTTTTTTTTTTTGCAGTTTTTGGCCAGGGCTGGTTTTGAACCCACCACCTCCAGTATATGGGGCTGGGTCCCTACTCCTTTGAGCCACAGGTGCCACCCCTTACATATATTTTTAATTCTCCATAGTCACTTTTTTCTTTCTACCTAATATCTTAAGCCTTTTGACAATTGTCTCATTTATATACAGGACTTTCTCCTCTTCTATTTTATCTCCTTGAAGGTTTAAAGACCTAGAATAAGACCTTTCACTAAACAGCCAGGGGGGGTTGAACTAACATTCCACTGACTGTCAAAGAAACTTAGGTGTCACTCTCAACTCAGTTGCTTAATTAGTTGAATGACCTCAGGAAAATCTGCTGACCTGTCTTGAGATTTATCTTTCTTCATCTATAAACTGAACATAATAACAACTTTTCCAAGTTGTTATGCTAAATGAGTTAATACATGAGAAAATATGTACACAGAGCCACAGAGAAATAAGGTGGTAAGGAATTCACTTTGCAAATATTTAATATTCTAGAGTTAAATTATATAATGCTAAACACTGTAAAACATACTGCATCTAAATATTAAAAGCCTATCTACATAAAAAATGATTAAAGAATTTTCTATAATTACAGGCCAACCTACCTTGGACACAAAATATTTTGCCATTCCAATCATAACTTCATATCCACAAAAGAGGTCCTTAAAATATCATATTCTTCAGGCAATTCAACACTCAGCTCTTTTTAGAGGCCCTAAATTTCATCTATGAAAAAATGTATAGGGTGGCAAGTTTCCCAGATATTGGAAATAAATTAAATGTTGAGGCTGACAAAAAGACCACAAGCTTTTAAAGACCAAATAACATATAAAACATTTTGTAAAGACAGTGGTGATGATAAAGAGAAACCATAAATGCCTTTAGACTAGAAGGACATTATAGTGAAACAATTTATGCAGTTTCAGAAGATTATGAGACTACATGACATGTTGAAATTGTACTGTCACGAGCTTCCTTGATTGAACTAAAAGAGAATGGCTGGATTCACAGTTACCCTGACAACAGATGTAGACAGACAAAAATTGAAACTCTGTCTTCAGGCTTATCCACAAATAGCCTAAAACTGGTAAGATTAATATCCAGAAACTAAGCTTGAAATTAGCTGTGAAATGTGTCGGTTGCTTCAAATTTCTTAATGAACATCAAGAAAAGTAATTTATAAGGTCATAGAGATGGGTAAACTGGCAAATTTATGAACATATCTCAATATTGCCTGCGGGTCTGGTAACTCCCACATGATTGGTATTACAGCAGGGGTGGCAGCAACCTGGTGCTTTATAAATTTAAAGAGTTGCATGGTCATACCACTGGTTCCAAAACATCAATATATAAATCAAGAGATCAACAGGAAAATTTCCATTTAATAACAAAGAATATACTGATTAACTCGAATATGAGGATCCTACAATTGAGTAAACATTTGTTTTTCACATACACACATGAAATACACCCTAAATTATTTATGAGATGCAGGCACAATATATTACCCTGGCGCCCTTTTTGCAGAATTGCAAGAAGGCTGGCTCAGGACAGAACTCGGTCTTTGACTGCAACGGTTATCTACTAAAGGATTGCACTTAGTTTCTGTGGCCTTAGGCAAGTAATCAAGCTAACCTACCATATCACTAGCAGAATATCTGCCAGTATCATATGCTTATCTGGTCATAAATATCTAACTGATTTTGAAATCTCCATATTCCTTAAAGAATTAAAAAATTGTGGTATATGTACACCATGGAATATTATGCAGCCTTAAAAAAGATGGGAGACTTTACCTTCTTCATGTTTACATGGATGGGGCTGGAACATATTCTTTTTAGCAAAGTATCTCAAGAATGGAAGAAAAAGTATCCAATGTACTCAGCCCTACTATGAAACCAATTTATAGCTTTCTTATGAAAACTGTAACCCAACTATAGCCCAAGAAGGGCGGGGGGAGGGAAGGATGGGTGGAAGGAGGGTAATTGATGGGACCACACCTACGGTGCATTTTACAAGGGTACATGTTAAATTTACTAAGTGTAGAGTATAAATGTCTTAACACAATAACTAAGAAAATGCAGTGAAGCCTATGTTAACCAGTTTGATGAAAATATTTAAAATTGTATATAAAACCCAGCACATTGTACCCCATGATTGCATTAATGTACACAGCTATTATTTAATAAAAAAGTTAAAAAAAAAAAGAAAAGAAAAAATATTCACATTGAAGGTGTGTCACCAATTGTATAAGTACAAGGTGAGGAGGCCATTGATAAAAACAAAAATGGAAAGGAAATATAGAGTATTTACTTGGTATCCATTTCTAATCAACCAACCATGACATATGGCTTTCTAGATTTATTAAATAAAGAAGCAAATCATTTGAATAGCTGCCTGAAATATCAGCTTATAAAACACTTTCATCTCATTTGTTAGAGAAAGCATGAAATGTAAGTAAATGTAGGTAAATTTCCCCAAATCACAAATCTATTGCTGTAGCTGGAAATAGAGCCATATCTGACTCCAATGGCCATATGTTCTTTCTTTATCTGAAATCACACTAATGAGGAAATTAAAAAAGAATTTTAGATTTTTTTTCTAGGCATTGGAAGGCATGAAGAATCCTGAGGACAAGGAAAAATCACAATTTTATGCTTCAAATATCTCGTGATCTACTAATGAAACCAAAGATAATGGAGGAGCAAACAGAATTTAAGAGAAGCAAGTTATCTACGCCAATAAAAAAATCTAAGGAAACGAATGGACTACTCTAGTGGCAATGAGTTTCTTTGCAAGAAATGTGCTCAAGCAGAGACTAAATATTTCCCAACAGAATTATTACAGAAGAAATTTAAATATTTCAAAATGGCCATGTCAGATGATACTAAACTCTGACCTTCAGAATTTTTATGATTCTATGAAACTACTGAAACACACATAAAATATAGGAATATATCTGGACTAAGTCTGGCTTCTTTTCTTAATCCAAGTTACCCAAAGAATGGCTACTAAGAAATAGTGGAAAGACAGACAGAAGGAAAGAATCTTAGCTGGCTTCAGAAATAAAGCTTCAGTTTCAGAATAACAGAACTTGACTGTCCTGACCCTTGGGTTCCCAAGAGACGCTCGTGATGCTTTTTAAGCAAGTGCATCATGTAACTCACTTCAGTACCTGCCTGAGGACCTGCTTCCCTGAGGACCAAATAACAGTTGATCATTGGTCTGCTCTCAGGTCGCCTGCCTCTGCTTTTCTCCATTACTGATTGGCTGCATGACCCTGATCAAGTTACTGCTGTCTCATGGGTGTGCTGAGCATGCTGCACTAGCAGTCTTTCAATCTAATTTACTGTAGAGTAAAAAGTAACTCAGGCATGATCTATCGAGGTAGTGACAATGCACAGGAGACTTTGTGAACTCCAGAACATGGGGTTTGCCACAGAAGGGATATCCAGGTCAGTAAGGTAACATGCAATTAGAAAATTTAAATTGCAAATATTCATCTTATCACATAGATATGAGGTAATTTACATATGCATTATAAAGTGCTAAGTTGTCACAAGGACTAATGTGGGGTCTTTTCATGGTCTTTTATGATGGGAGTGTCTCACGTAGACAAAACACTAGTAATGGAGTCCTGGATGTGTGACAAGGTGTGCTGCCCAAAACAGAATAAGGTGAAGTCATAACAGTTCTGTATCAAGCTCTATCATAGGCTATTTGTATTTGCACGTATTATTACCAGACGTCCTCATAATATCAATAGTAGTAGGTACAGTTTTCCCTATGGCACACAGGGGAATATTTCATCAGTGATAAATAATTATTTGTCCTAGTTCAGTTTTTATTAATTATGCTATTTGGGGCATCTTACTTTACTACACCAATATAGTATGTGTATAACAGTAATGTCTACATTTTATTACATGTGTATTTTAAGACATAAAATATATAAAATAGTGAGCACATTACCATGGTAATGACAGTAAAGAATTATAATTCAGGGTGGTCCCTGTGGCTCAAGGGAATAGGGTGCTGGCCTCATATACCATAGGTGGCAGGTTCAAACCCAGCCCCAGCCAAAAACTGCAAAAAAAAAAAAAAAATTATAATTCAATTAAAAAACCATGATAACATAACCTAAATATTATTTGCAATAGTTTACTTTCTTTCTTTCAACTGAACCTGATTCTTAAATGAAGACAAGCTAAAGTTCTTATAATTGATGAAATTATGGTTGGGATGAAGAAAATAGAAGGGAGGGTATAGTGAAGAAAAATGGGGTGTGTGAAGGAAAAGCCAGGAAGAAAAGTAATATCAAGCAACCTTTTAATTGAAAGCAAGAAGGTAGATGATAGAATCCTTGTCATCAGTAATCTCTTGGTTCACTGTGTCCCAGTGAATCAGGGAAACCTGTCCCTGTTGGTTGATGCCGCAATGATGGCTGTTATCTGGGTCCTCTGCCATTTCTCCCCAAGGCCAGCATGAACTTCTCTGCACAGCAATTTTACAGTCGCATCTTCCATAAAAGATGTTCGCTAAGCTCTCATTGGCCACAACGAGTCACATGAAAAAGCTCTTTCACTGTGGGAGAGATCTAAACAAAATATAGGAGACAAGGGATGTGACAGAGGGATTTTAGGGAGCTAAAGACCCATGAAAAGGGACATTTGGACATTTAAAGTGTGTGTGTGCAAAGGGGAGAGGGTCTGCCATGTATGACTAGAGGAAAAAAAACTAGGACAGAATTTCAAAGAGATACCTACTTAGTCCAGCCTTGCATTTTACATGCAAGTAAACTGACACCACAATAGGAAAAAGCCAAGATAAATACAGAAATATAATTCTTTGCAAAGACTAACCTCAGAATGTGGATCACACCAAACTCTGGTAGAGGAGGAGCTCTACAGAGCAGGAGAGAACGCACGCAGGTGCAGAGTGAGGCCTGAGAAGAAATGAAAAGACCTTCCACATGAAGGGGGGGAAAGTTCACACCTATGATCTGAGCAACCCACTTGGGAATCCACCCACCTGAGAGTCCACCCACCTTGGAATCCACCCACCTGAGAGCCCACCCACCTGGGAATCCAACCACCTGGGAGTCCACCCACCAGAGAGTTCACCCACCTTGGAATCCACCCACCTGGAAGTCCACCCACCAGGGAGTCCACCCACTTGGGAATCCACCCACCTCAGAGTCCACCACCTGGGAATCCACCCATCTGGGAATCCACTCACCTAAGAATCCACTCACCTGGGAATCCACCCACCTAGAAATCCACCCACCTGAGAGTCCACACACCTGGGAATCCATCCAACTGGGAATCCACTCACCTGGGAGTCCAGACACCTGGGAGTCCACCCACCTGGGAATCCACCAACCTGAGAATCCACTCACCTGGGAATCCACCCACCTGAAAGTCCACCCACCAGGGAGTCCACCCACCTTGGAATCCACCCACCTGAGAGTCCACTCACCTGAGAATCTACCCACCTGGGAGTTCACCCACCTGGGAATCCGCCCACCTTAGAATCCACCCACCTGGAAGTCCACCCACCAGGGAGTTCACCCACCTGGGAATACACCCACCTGAGAGTCCACTCACCTGGGAATCCACCCACCTAAAAATCCACTCACCTTGGAATACACCCATCTGGGAATCCACTCACCTGGAAGTCCACCCACCAGTGAGTCCACCCACTTGTGAACCCACCCACCTGAGATTCCACCCACCTGGGAGTCCACCCACCAGGGAGTCCACCCATCTTGGAATCCACAACCCCTAGAGTCCACTCACCTGGGAATCCACCCATCTGGGAATCCACTCACCTGGGAGTCCACTCACCTTGGAATCCACCCATCTGGGAATCCACTCACCTGGGAGTCCACTTGCCTGAGAATCCACACACCTTGGAATCCGCCCATCTGGGAATCCACCCACCTGGGAGTCCACTCACCTTGCAATCCACCTATCTGGGAATCTACTTACCTGGGAGTCCACTCACCTGAGAATCCACTCACCTTGGAATCCACCCACCTGAGATTCCACCCACCAGGGCGTCCATCCACCTGGGAGTCCCCTCGCAGCGTCCCCTCGCCTGTGGGGCAGGACGGTAGCGCCATCTCTGTCTACTCACCTTACCCGTGAACTTGCCCTCTTCTTTTTTGTTTACATCTCTGCATTGAAGTACCTGTCTTGGAAAGTAAGCTCCTCAAGGGCAAAAGGTGACTCATTCTGAGTACAGAATAAAATAAAATCAGAAAGGTAAAAACTGCTGTGAGGTTATGAAAATGGTGGCACATGTGTGGTCTCTGAATTTCCTAGGTGGATGAGTCTGAGTAAAGCTTCAGCTGCGTAGCACGTTTTGTTCCATTTTACAGAGTTTATATTTAATCAATTTAACCAGGAAGGCTATAAGGTAGGTGTGTTTTTAATCTCTTTTATCCACAAATGGGAAAACTAAATGTGAAAACGGCTAAACGGCTTGCCCCATGTCGCCAGTAAGTGCAACATCCAGGATTTACAATTTGTTGTCCTGTGGTGCTTATTTTTATCCAACCAAAACCACAGTCCCAAAGACAGGGCAGGGGGTTTAAAATCCCACAAGGTGTGAATGCTGGATCATTCATTCCTAACGTGATTATGTGGAAATAATGTACCATCTCTGAGTTTGAAAACTTTCATTTCCAAATTGAGAGTTAGACTAATCTATTTCTTACACGCGCTTAAGTCTCCAAAATGTTGTTTCTGGCATTCGTGGAATATTGAAAAACCCAACACTATTCAACGCAGCGCCATCTGGTGTTCACTGATAAGATTACTTGATTTTTTTTTTTTTTTTTTTTTTTAAATCATAGCTGTGTACATTAGTATGATCATGGGGCACCATACACTTGGTTCATAGACCGTTTGACACATTTTCATCACACTAGTTAACATAGCTTTCCTGGCATTTTCTTAGTTATTTTGCTAAGACCTTTACTGGATGGTTCTTAAACAAAAAAGGAAAAAGAAATCGGTAAAGAATTCCAAAATACACAAGTATTAAATATGCACTATTTACCCAAGTCATACCCTACCGCATATTTCCTTCATATCCTTGTATGATGTTTACAATTGGGTCTTAAAATAGCAAAAGCATTAATACTAACTAGTCATACAATGGTGCGTGTGGGGATAACACCACCTTCACATACAAATGGGGCAGATTCTACCGATTCCTATTCACAATAAAATAAGTAATAGAACCATCACATTTCTATGCAATTAGTGTTAAATACATTGTAATCCCATGTAGCTACAGTCTTTTAAACAGTAACCAGCACTATTGTATTTGAACTGTGTAATTATACACTGGGTGTCTCAGTGACACAAAATGTGTAATTATGAAGTTCTTCACAGTATCAAAAAGAAACAACTGGGTGGCATGAGGAGGAAGTCACAACGGGGTTACATGGCCTGTGATCCACGTCCCTTAGTTCAGCGCTTACTTAACTTCCTATACAGTGTAATTAGACATGGGGGTGGTTGGAAGACAAACGTATCTGATATATTAACAGCATCTCTTATTCACAAATAGCTAGAAAGTATTCCACCAAGTTTATGCCAACAGCTTCCCTTACACATAATGAAAGTAATTTTCCACTCCACGTGGAGTCACACTATTAGCTTTTGTGCCTTTAGAAACAAGATTCTAAAAATATTACCCCATGCCCCTCAAAATGCATCCCCAGTGTTTATATTGTGTAGATTTTCCAGATTTGTGAAATATAATGTCTCAAGGGAGTGAAGGTGAATGAGGTCTGCTCAGTAAGTAAGAAGGGAAACAAGCTAAGTACAGCTAACTGTTAGATTGCTTGCTTATTTTCTTAAGGGAAAGTTCTACAGAGACTTTCTAAAAGACATGGCTAAAGGATTTGGCTTCTTCTATGTAATATTTTTGGCACTTAATCATATATGCCTCCATTTTATTTTGTTGGAAAAATAATTGAATATCTACAGAATTTGGGAGAAGAGTTTCAACACATGAAAACCTCAGTGAGTACAGGTTCACATGAGCCAGTGACTCAGTGTGCTTAAGGGACTATTAATGAGAATACAGCATCCAGACCTCACAAAGTAGCAGCCCCACAGTGCCTTGGTCAGGGGAATGAGTGATGAATGTTCCAGAAAAGGTAGGGGAAATAAGATCAAGTTCAAGAAAACGGAAAGAACTTATGTTTCACCTAGGCTTAGAGAGAAACCATATTCCAAGAAAGTAAAAATTTTCAGATAATTCAAATTAACATAAAAAGTGACAAGGTGGTGTAATGGGGAGACTCAGAAAGCAGAAACTGTTTGAGATAAGATGGAGAAGGGATCACTTTCCTGAGAAAATAAAAGTTGAACTGAAAACTCAATAACGAGAGGGAGGCAGTTTGTACGAGTCCTGAGGAAAAAATTCTAGGCAGGGTCAAAAGCAAGTGGAAAGTCCCTGGGGATGAAAAATGAAAGAAAAGCAGAGAACATGCAGGAAAAAGAAAAGGATTGTTAGCAGTGACCATTTTATTTTTGTTTTTTTTTTCTAGTTATCTCTTTTTGACTTATTTCTAATTTAATTGCTTTGTGCTTAGACAAGCTAGTCATAGGACTTCAGTCCCATTAGTTGCCACTTTGTATCCCAACAATTTCTCATTTTTTTGTGAGAGTTGTGTTCATGCCTGAAAAGATTGCATTCTGCAGTTGTTTCTTTCTTTTCTTTTTTTCTTTTTTTTCGCAGATTTTGGCCGGGGCCAGGTTTGAACCTGCCACCTCTGCTATATGGGGGCTGGTGGGGGAATGGTGCCCTACTCCTTGAGCCACAGGCGCCGCCCAGCAGTGACCATTTTAATACTGTATGTGAAACCAGATAAACATCCTGGGTTCAAAAAGAAGCTAGCATTGATTTGGAAATTAAACTAGGAAAGGGTAAATAAATTAAAACTTTAAACTGTAGAGACAAATCATAGTGGAAATAGGTCCATATTGTCATAGAGTTCAATTTATTCTTCTCTATTTCAAAAAAGCTATTCATTATTTTAATTTAAAATATGTTATGCTACCTAACAATCACTTCATCTTTGTATGCACAGGTTTAGAGGCATTTGCCATTTATTTCATTTCTATACAATTAAATGACCATTAATAAGATGATGAAAACATTGCAGGGTATTAAAAGCTGTTTGTGGATTAATACACGATTAGTTTATGAATGATTTGATAATTAATCAAAATGATTAGACTGGCTATTTTGAATATTAAGATATCCGAGAGAGTTCAGTTTTGTATTTTTTAAAGACAAGCAGAGAAGAAGGAGATTCTTCTATTTCTTCCTACAGATTTGGGCTCTTTCTTAGGAAAGCCACCTTATAAAATTGTAAATACCATACCTGACTGTCACTTACAAAGCAGAAAAACTTGGGCAAATCACTGACTCTCTCTAAGCCTGTTGTATCACATGTAAAATAAAATTGCATTATATGGCATCTCTATAATCTTTTCCAGTCTTCTAACATTCCGTGATTATTATATTTCTGTTCTTTCCTAAGAGAATCTCTATACATTCTTTCCATTACAGCACAATTGTAGTATTGTAATAAAGTATTCCTCTAGAATGTGTATTAAAAATACATATTCCTTTTTTTGTTGTTGTTTGTTTTTAGACAATCTCACTTTGTCTTCCTCAGTAGAGTCCCGTGGCTGTACAGCAACCTCCAACTCTTGGGCTTAAGCGATTCTCTTGCCTCAGCCTCCCAAGTAACTAGGACTACAGGCACCTGCCACAACACCTGGCTATTTTTTGGTTGCAGTTGTCATTGTTGTTTAGCAGGCCCAGGCTGGGCTCAAACCTGCCAGCCTTGGTGTATGTGGCCGGCACCTACTCACTGAGCTATGGGTGCCAAGCCAAGAATGCATATTCTTATAATGGAGTTTTTAAATGTGAATATTTTGACATGTTTTTCCAATAGTAGTGTAGTTTGTAACAACATACATCTCCCTGTCTGCCACACAGTCCTCATTGTATTTCTTTCAATACAAAATTTCTTTTCAACACAAAGGTAGAAAAAGATCTATTCATGAACAATTTCAGATCATGATCATAGGAACATGCAAGTGTTTAGTCCACACTAAATTATCCTTCTCAGAGAGGACCCTAGATCCTACTGATCAGATCAAAAAACGTTTTCAAAAAATTAATTGTGGGCCAGGCGCAGTGACTTATGCCTGTAATCCTAGAACTTTGCCAGGCAAAGGCAGGTAAATTGACGAAGCTTAGGAGCTGGAGACCAGCCCGAGCAAGAGTGAGACCCCATCTCTAAAGAAAAAAATAAAAAATAGGCAGGCATTGTGGCATGTACCTGTAGTCTCAGCTACAAGGAGCTGAGGCAAGGGGATCGCTTGAGCCCAGGAGTTTGAGGTTGCTGTGAGCTATGATGACACAGCACTCTACTCAGGGTAACAAAGTAAGACTCTGTCTCAAAGAAAGAAAAAAAGTTGGGCGGCACCTGTGGTTCAAGGGGTAGGGCACTGGCCCCATATACCAGAGGGGGTGGGTTCAAAATCCAGCTCTGACCAAAAACTGCAAAAAAAAAAAAAAGTTAATTATGATAAAATCACATCACATAAATGCATCATTTTAACCATTTTAAGTCCACAATTCAGTGCCATTAAATACATTCATATTTTTGAACAGCCATCACAATCAGCTATCTGCAGAACTTTTTTTTTTTTTTGTAGAGACAGAGTCTCACTTTATGGCCCTCGGTAGAGTGCCGTGGCCTCACACAGCTCACAGCAACCTCCAACTCCTGGGCTTAAGGCAATTCTCTTGCCTCAGCCTCCCGAGTAGCTGGGACTACAGGCGCCCGCCACAACGCCCAGCTAATCTGCAGAACTTTTTTAATCTTGTAAAAATGAAGCTCTGCAAAACTTTCAACCCTCACAGTGGTAAATGCACAGAAAGATGGCAAAAAAATCTTCTGTGGGAAGACTTCCTCACCCCCAAGGTCAAACAAGGTCTTATTCAGGAGTGAATACAGGATGCAAGATTAACTGCTTGAAATGTATCCCTTAGAGGTAAAAGTCAAGGTTGAGTTGTTCCTTGTTTCCTTTCTCGGGCACAGAGACACAGGAGGAGCAGACCGTAAACCCACAGGGACCAGGTGCATCATTTTCTGGCTTTAAGCAGCTCAGTGTTCCTCTCTACCTTTGCAGAATGAACTGCCAAGGACAAGATAGCACAGCCCTATGAAAAGAGAACAGCTTTCCTCCACGAACTGGTTTGTTCTTACATGGAGTGCATACATTTAAATTAGCTTTACGGGGGAAAACTTCTGGAAGCACACAGTGCCTGGAAGCCACAACCATCTCTGACGTTCTTCTCCCCTTAAATCAGGAGAGAAAGGAGAGAGGGAAAACAAGAAAAAAAAGGAAGAGAAAGAGATGAGAATGTTTATTAAACGTCATTATGTTAGAAAATATATCTCCTTATCCAGACAACTTCATGAATGTTTTATATATATGACACCCTACTGCTTGAGCCACAGGCACCACCCCATGAATGTTATATTTTTATTCCAACTCTGTAAGTTGAAAATCGGTTAACACTTAAATTTGTCCAAAGCGCGTGTCTATTAGAGTTGAGGTTTAAATTGACTCCACGGGCCCTTCTGTTTGTTCTGAGGTTTAAGGAGAGGTGTCTGGCAGGGAGATTCAGGGGTTTTCTAGCACCTTCTCACATTTTTGGGAAAATGATGTCACTGATGCCTACCATGCTATCAACTAAAATATGAAACACACGGAAAGAATTAGGGGCAAAACTAGATGGCCCTTCCAAATGTACTCTACCTCTCTGACTTTGCAAACTTCACGATGATTACCATGCAACTAACATGGGTATCTTCTGCTTTTAGAGCCATAAAATGTACCTTACTGGGCTGGATCTTTTGGTATATTTAGTAAAAAGTTTTCTCCTTGAAAACTCAATTCTTGGAAACAAGCATATCTTAGTTGAAATAAAAATAAATGATCCCTGGCTGTGTTTGTGCCACCCATTACCTTAGAGCTTGGTCTGTTTATTCCTTACTCTGCTCGGCAATCCCCCTCCCTTGTCCACACCGGGGGGAAAGAATGATGATCTCCAGAGGTGTGTGGATGTGTGTGTTTGTGGGAGGGAGGAGAAGTACAAACCGAAACAGCCTTGGGGATAAGTCTGTCTTTCTAGAAAGAATGTAAAACTATTTGGTTCTTGACTGTGAAATTTCCTTCCAGACAAGGAGAGCTTTTAAACTATGAAATCGTTCAGGATTGCAAGAAACTTGTCTGGATGATAGCCAAGTATTTTGGAGTGAGACACGTCTCCGAGACATTAAGTCAGACCAAATGTATTCTTTTCGTGGAAGGAGAACAGAAGGGAAAGAAAATAAGACAGTCTGGTTTCAATACATGGTGAGACACTCTTCAGATTTTTTGAGGGGGGTGGTCCTATCAGGGAAATTATGTCTAAGATAAATATGTACCACTGACAGGGAATTTAAAGGAAAACCCCTTTGTAATAAAAAGATAAAGAATATGTTATTGTAGAGTGAATGCTCAGCCAAGCATAAATAATGTCTGAGTTTTTATTTCAACTCTACTTTTTTTTAAAAGAATATTTGGTACATTGAGGACATGTGCTGGTACAGGCTATCAGCCAAAGTCCCAGATTTACCTACCATAACCTTTTTAAAATAACTTACTGAGTATTTGTTATTAGTATTTAGGCAGAATGGAAATGGGTATGAGATAGCTTAAGCTCCTGAGCTGCTGAGGAAAGGAAATGGTTTAAAGATATCACACTGAAAGTATTGGGTCATCTTTTAGGAGCCCAGACCCTAGTCAGAAACTCCACCATTTCTCCAGTGGAAGAATAGTAAAATACTTTGCTCCTTTAGTCACAGCTAGAGAAGACTATAAAGAAAATATGAAATAATGTTTTATGTACAGGGAAGGGCCATAAGCCCTAGCATCTCATAAATGGGATGAGGGAACAATTTTTGGATATAGAAACTAATTCATAGAAGACGTTTTGCGAAGCTCATTGGAGAGAAGCAGATGTCTTTTCATAAAACAGCTAATAAAAACATCTGAAAACGTCGACAGAGAATGGTCCTGCGGTTTCTGATAGAAGAGCCGAATCACAGCATAGAACTCTAGGGGGTGAACCCAGGCGAGGAACGTGTGAGGTGCTCAGCAGACTCCAGAGGAAGCAAAGGATGAAGACCAGAAACAGACAAAGAAAGGTCTGTAAACTGCATCGGGTGACCGTTTTCACATTGAGGAGGAATTGGAAACTTACACTCAAATCACTATGACAACATTTCTTGTTCATGTCATACAACCAGATTTTCACTAACTATGCTGCTGGAAGCAGTTTATAATGGTCACTACACAGTTTGGGCTTTTTTACAAGATAGCCTTTGCTTGACTTCAAAAATATTAAAATTATAGAAAGCTATAACTCAGTTATAACCTAACAATATGGGGGAGGGGGAGGATGGGCAGAGGGAGGGTGATTGGTGGGATTACACCTGCTGTGCATCTTACAAGGGTACGTGTGAAACTTAGTAAATGTAGAATATAATTGTCTTAATACAATAACTAAGAAAATGCCAGGAAGGCTATGTTAACCAGTGTGATGAAAATGTGTCAAACTGTTTATAAAACCAGTACATGGTGCCCCATGATCGCATTAATGTACACAGCTATGATCTAATATTAAGTAAAAAAAGAATTATCCAAATTAAAGCCAGTATTTTTATTCTGAAGGATATAACTATATGAGTTAAGTTATTGTGATCAGCATATTCTCAAGAAAAGTAGGAATACTAACTTAACATGGTAAGCCAGGCTTATTTTTATTAGAATTTAAGCAACACACATTTGGAAAAGAAGGCCCTTGCCTGTGAGATTCTTTTACAACCCAGAATAGAGTTGGCAAATGTCATTTAACCGTGTTCTCTTACCACTTCTACATTGCATCTAAATTCCCACAATTTCTTTCCCTTTAGGGTTTTTTTTTTATCTATTTTAACCTTTCCTCATGTCACTGTCTGTTCTTTAAAATGTCCTTTCATAGGAATTCAAACTAATGCAATAAGCAGCTGAAAGCACTGATATGTATGAGCAAAAGAATCGCTGCTGAAATTATTATTATCTTTTTTTTATTAAATCATAGCTGTGTACATTAATGCAATCATGGGGTACAATGTGCTGGTTTTGCATACAATTTGAAATGCTTTCATCAAAGTGGTTAACATAGCCTTCACAGCATTTTCTTAGTTATTGTGTTAAGACATTTATATTCTACACCTAGTAAATGTCACATGTACCCTTATAAGAAGCACTGTAGGTGTGGTCCCACCAATTACCCTCCCTCCACCATCCTCCCCTCTCCCCTCCCCTCCCTATCACCTTTACCCTTCTTCTTGGGCTATAATTGGGTTATAGCTTTCATAAGAAAGCTATAAATTTGTTTCATAGTAAGACTGAGTACACTGGATACTTTTTCTTCCATTTTTGAGGTACTTTGCTAAGAAGAATATGTTCCAGCTCCATCCATGTAAACATGAAAGAGGTAAAGTCTCTATCTTTCTTTAAGGCTGCATAATATTCCATGTTATACATATACCACGTTTTATTGATACATTCCTGGGTCTATGGGCACTTGGGCTTCTTCCATGACTTAGCCATTATGAATTGGGCTGCAATAAACATTCTGGTACATATATCTTTGTTATAATGTGATTTTTGGTCTTCTGGATATATACCTAGTGGAGGAATTGTAGGATCGAATGGCAGGTCTATTTTTAGATCTCCAAGTGTTCTCCAAACATCTTTCCAAAATTCTACTAATTAAAAAAAAAAAAATCTTTCACAATACACTAAAGAATATACTATATTTTTAATTCTGTTTTTAGAAAAACAGACTGCAAAGAGATTTCAGGTATGGGAGATACCACATGTAATTAGTGAAAATCAGTGAAAAGGGCTTTGCAGAGGAGGCTGCATTTCAGATGACTCCTGAATAATGATACAAATTTAACAATAAGAGCTATTGGAAGATATTTTGGGGGAAGGGGAATGATAATGGACAGTTAGGTCAACAGGAGCAAATGTTCAAGGACGAGAAAGTACAGAAACATATTTGGAAAATATTCAAAAACTATGATAATAGCAGATAAGAGGAGGGTATAAATGTTACACCATAATCTGTACACTGAAGTTTTGAAAGACAGTGGCTTGAACAGAACTGTGCCATAATGAGGCTTATATTCAACCAGAGGCAAATGATCAGAAGTCTGAGTGAAAAATAGTTACAAACCAAAATCATAGTAGAATTATTAGGAAAGAAAAGGAAGAAAGATAAAATTCATAGAACTTGGGAATTTGAGTAAGTGAGAAGTATGGAGGAGTTAAAGCAAATATCTTTTGGTTCTGAAACTGGTACCCTGGAAAAATTGGAAGGCAAGGACAGAAAAAAGCTATTTTGTTTGATTTTAATCACGTTGTATCTGAAGGTCATTAGAGATAGACAATTAATGGTAAAACATTTCATGAATGAAAGTCATTTCTATTTCAGAATTTATAATATTAATAGTATATCTAAAGAAACAATATATCTGAGCTAGTCTTATTTCCAAAACAATTAATTTATAAAGGGAAGATCCTTGTTACCATTATAAGAATCACAAGACCAGGAGGAGCTTGGGAAATATTTAAGCCCATATTCTCACCTAATGCTCCAAACTCCATCTGCAAATTTCCCATCACAGATGTTGAACACTGATTGACCAAAGTTGAGTAAATTATTTATCCCCGTGTATCGTTGACTTCACATCTGTAAAGTAAGATGTTTGTGTAATTATTAATGATGTACGCCCATTCGTTTCCATAGAATTGTTGTAAGAATTAAATGAGGTAAAAAGCAAAAGTCCCTAAAATTGTCTATAAGCTACGAGGCTCTGTAAGTTATGCAGGAACATAGCACTGGTGGTAAATATGTAATAGTTACTGGTAGATACTGGACTTACTGCTACTGTAATGATGACAACAATTTCTATCGCTACTCTGGAGACTGTGTTTTAATAAATGGGATCTTCACTTCTATCAAGACTTGGTCAACTGGCCACTTGATCATCTCTAGTTCCTTCAGATTTCATTACAAAACAATAAAAAAGGAATAAAAATGGTATAAACCAACAGAAGATGGGACATACTGTGGTGAGTGATGACCAAAAAAAGAAAAAGAACATTTAAAGGTAGCAAGTTGATCAAAAACTGGTCGCTGACTTTACAAAGAGAAAGAAGACAGGGGCCAGTTCAGGGGCAGGGTTTTGAACTAATTTTCCCTGAAGAGGCCTAGGCAGTTAGCAGGTGAAGGAAAAAGCTGTGGTGAAGAGGCAGAAGAAAAACAGAGGGGTTACTATCCTGAATATTTGACTCCACTCTTTTCCCACCCAGGGCAAAGAGTCATATGTCAAAAACAGAATTTCTAAGCATTCTTCTAGGGACATTTATCTAGAAGTACAAGATTCAAAATCAGCATATATGGAGAGAAGTGAAGATACGGTACATAGTTTAAAACAAAAAAGCAAAATGAAACCTTTCTGCGCTGCTCATAACTATGCCTCTGGCTAAGAGCCTAAGCAAAAACAGTGACTGCCAGAAAGCTTTTTGCAAGCATAATCTCTAGATGTACTGAAGATCTTCAAAGAAATGACATTCATATATTAATACTTTGGAAGACAGTACTTAGCAAAAGAGCCAGCTGTCCACCCGATTAGGACCTAACCTCCTATTCTTTGGCCCATCGGTACACGAAGGGTTTCCACATTGATCATTTTAAGTCCCCCATTTATATAAGAAGGAGCAATGAAAGATCACTTGACACTTAAGGAAAAACCTAGATATAAGAAAGCACAAAAAGAAGTATGCATTAAAATGGTGAATTTAATAGAAGGATAAAGCACTTGAAACAAAAATAAGGATATGTGTTGCCAATCCTCAGTAGGCCTGGTTTAAAAATAAAAAAGGATATATGAATAGCATATTACGAGGTTAGATTAAAGATAATTTGCTACCTTTGGTTAAAAAGACAAAACAGCAATATGAAAAAAGATATATCATCATAATATTTCTTGGCTTTCCCATAGTATTTGCATGGTTATAGTGAAATAAAAGCTAATTCATCTAAAAATAGTGATGGAATAATAGGAAGACTATTAGAATTATAAATATGTATCTATCATAAAAATATTATTTTTATTTAAGTTACGGTGGATAATTTTTCTAGTTTGCTTTCTAGGACAACCAGTAGAAGGGAAGAATATTATGATAGGTGGGGAGGAAAAGGAATCCTTCCGTTAATGTTGTTGTTGTTATTTTATGAACATTGTCATTTAGGAGTAGTAGTATAAAACTTCTGGCAGTATTTTTTAACTACATTGTATAATAATCAGAAAATAAAGAATTTTTAAAATTTAGTACTACATTTGTCCTTGCTGTTGTTGTGAGGTGTTATTCTACACTATTCACAACAATTGTTCAAAATGAGAGTATCAGGCAAAAATATCATTTGCCAGTATGAAGCCAAAATATATTTCTTTTGACTTAAAAATCAAGCATTTAAATTTTGTCCAAATGATGCATAGGCCCATCCACAGCACACAGTATTTAAAGAATTGATTCTATCATGTGACAAAATGACAGGCTGACATTTTTGTATAATCCAACATGATCCTAAAAATCTTTCTTTGTCTATTTATTGTAAAATTGTTTTATGGAGTCAGAATTGTGTTTTTGCCCAAATCACAGAAAATTGAGTGACAGGAATATTCTGCCAACAAAATGAATAATATCCTTTTAGTACACATTAGCAAAATGTAGCCATACCCAAGAGATATAAGGGTTAGATTCTTTTAAACAATTGAGCATTACTGTAATTCAGACAGTGTCCTTTAGAAGTCAGATGGAACCGTTTAATTGAGTGCCATAGAACCTGGGAATTACTCTGTTATAAGCTATGTCTTTACCATGTTTTATTGTGGTCTTTAAATTCCACCATGACAGAAATGCAAGTTCAAACAGTCTTTGTTTCAAAGAGCCACCATCTACCTACACTCAAATTACACCCTTATACTTTTAAGAATACAGAGGCCATTAACCACTTCATTTCACTAGAGAGCAGGGGAAACACTACTAAAATAACCAAGGCCAAGGTCTAATGAGACACTGACATTTAAGGAGGAAAGATTTGTTTCATAAGAGCAAGATTCACGCTGCAGGGACTCTATTCAGATAGAGGTTTGCAGCCAAGTGAATGTGAGGGTTAGATGCTGTGTCCTTGATACCACTGAATCAGCAGGAGAGAACGGCTGGCTGGCTAGTTTAAATAGCGCACGCTTCAGCAAATTTTCAGTGCCACTTACAAAATATATGATTCCCTTGTCATCGTGGGTACATTCAAGGCATGTTCATCATTAATTCACAGGTCAACCAAAATGAAGACAGCAAATGCCATTCAGTACAAAGACCCTCAGCCT
Source organism: Nycticebus coucang (assembly GCF_027406575.1). Classification (NCBI taxonomy): domain Eukaryota; kingdom Metazoa; phylum Chordata; class Mammalia; order Primates; family Lorisidae; genus Nycticebus; species Nycticebus coucang. The sequence goes on along the minus strand of NC_069793.1, from coordinate 98,262,231 downwards.
ACAATGATACTATGGGACTTTGGGGAAGTCTGTTCTCTTTCTTTCGTTTTGGTGTCTTTCATAACTGCCACCTTTCCTTTTGAACCAGAACACGCACCTCACATCTGTTTCCTAGATTTCCTAGGAAAGAAATTGCAATATCATTATTTTCTTCACACACCCAAATGGACGGTTTTGCATTTTCCAAGGTGTGATATTTTCCCCACTTTGGAGAAAAGTGCTTCACCACTATGCCTTTCATATGCCAAGGGGACCTACTGTCACAATAGCTCACAGAATCCTGTGTAATTTTGTTTCTTTTTTTTTTAAAGACAGAGTCTCACTTTGTTGCCCTCAGTAGAGAGTCATGCAAGTTCATAATTCAAGTTCTAAAAATATCTGGGGCTAACTGTCCTTTCAAATACTAAACACCTCAGTATCTCCTGTCCTCAAAGGTTAATGTATATGCTTCTTTTTCTTTTATTGTTGGGGATTCATTGAGGGTACAATAGACCAGGTTACACTGATTGCATTTGTTAGGTAAAGTCCCTCTTACACTTGTGTCTTGCCTCACCCCATCTCCTCCTTCCCTCTCTCTGCTCTTCCTTTCCCCACCCCTCCCTCCTTCTTTCTCTCTCTGCTCTCCCCTTCCCCCCCTCCCACCGTGTCCTTAATTGTCATTAATTGTCCTTAATCAAAATTGAGTACGTAGGATTCATGATTCTCCATTCTTGTGATGCTTTACTAAGAATAATGTCTTCCACTTCCATCCAGGTTAATACGAAGGATGTAAAGTCTCCATTTTTTTAATGGCTGAATAGTATTCCATGGTATACATATACCACAGCTTGTTAATCCATTCCTGTGTTGGTGGACATTAGGCTGCTTCCACATTTTGACAATTGTAAATTGAGCTGAAATAAACAGTCTAGTGCAAGTGTCCTTATCATAAAAGGATATTTTTCCTTCTGGGTAGATTTGACTAAATCTGTGCACGATTTACCCACTCTCAATTAAATCCAGGAAATGTGTGATATCAAAGTTGGCTTTCACATGGCTGAATCTTCTGAGAGCTTAAGCCGTGAAAGGTAAGCTATGATTCTCATTTCTAGTGATGATGTATGTGCAAAATGTTAGGAGTTAGAGTGTTAGAATTTTGGTATCATATGAGAAAAAACAAAACCAATGTATAAGAAGAAAGAGGCTATTCAGACAAAAAATATACATACACCTATATGTGTATATGTACATTGAATATCTGCCCCCTTAAATCTGCATAAAAATCAAAACCCTCTGTTCACTTTTCTAAAGTAAGTTTGGGCAGACTCTCAAAATTTCTGTAGTTTGTATGTGACTTACATATAGAAATGGACAATCTGGACTGACAACAAAACCATTTTTTAAATGCCATACACTTTAAACCACTCATATGATCATTAATAAAAACCAGAGTCTAACTTAATATAAAAGCACCCCTTTTTCACTTAGCTAAATTATGTGTATCTAATACTAAATATTTCAATATCAACTGAATAAGTTTCAAGATCTTTGAAAATATATCAGACATTTGACTAATCATTTATTACCATTTTAGGCATAATCTTAGAAATCATACACAAAGTTATGTAATTTTTAAGATGAAAGCCAAGAGGAAGGGTGCCTACTTACTAATTTTTCAAATAAGAAAATTAATTATCTCAAGTCTCAATATAACCTTTACCCTCAAACCACTGGAGTATTTTGTTATGGTATCACTGACACTTTATCAGATCATTGGAAAAGAAAAAGAAAACAAGAACAATCCTCTTTCTAAGAAAAAGTCAGAACACCTACATAGAAAACAAAATGATCACTTATTTATTGTATCCACCATATATCCAGGTCTTAGTAAAAACACACCTCCTCATCTAAGGACACATATGAATATGTTTTTTCTGCAACAGCAAAGTAATACAATCCCAAACAATGTGATTTATACAATAGTGATATCTTTTTGTAACAGCAGAGACATTTTGGTAATACATAGGCAAAAAATAAATGGCTATTTAAGCCAGCTTATTTGTCAGAATATTTTATTTTACGTAGATTTTACAAATAATACTACAGTGACAATCATTAACAAAGTACAAGACTAAATAATTTGCCAAAGGAGCCTCACTAATAATCTATAAATATGTTTACTGGCCAGCAATCAGAGAAAAAGCCCTGTTGGTTATTACAGCACAAAAATGAAAGAAATGCCATTGAAAATTACTCTAGAGGTGGGGCCTTGGTGTGTGCCACACCTTTTGGGGGCAAGACATGATTGCAAGAGGGACTTTACCTAACAAATGCAATCAGCGTAACCTGGCTTATTGTACCTTCGATGAATCCCCAACAATTAAAAAAAAAAAAAAAAAAAAAGAAAGAAAATTACTCTAACTGGCAATGAACCTAATAACTTAGTCTTTACATCTATATTAAGTAAAATGGGATGAACTCATAATATTCCTTGTTCTTAACAAATGAGCCACATCATAAATTTTTACTTGATAGTTGATATTTGCATACATATATCAGCATTTATATTCATGTATGTGATATTTCATACACACATATGATTTGTTAATAGTTTTAATAGCATGTACACATATGTATTTCTCTGATATCGGTATTATCTGGTAGCAAGAAAACCTGGTTTGCTTCTACGCTTGTTATTAGAAATGAGGCTTTTTTTGTCATTCATTCAGGAAGGGGTGATATTTGGTTTCCAAGTATTTGCTTTTCAAGGGAATGATCTTTTGTCTGCTAGTAATAATGCAAACCCTTTGACTAGGACCTTTTCTCCCTGTGTTCTGACTCAGACTCATTAGATGATTTCAATAGTTCTCTGGATCTTCCACAGCAAAACTTATATTTACCCCTTTATGATGTTGTTTGTGGAGCAGTGAATAGTAAATGTCACAGAAACTAAATATTTGTAGACAGATGGAAGGGTAACCACAGCACATACTCAGATAAGCCAAAATACAATCACTGGTTCCATCCTGAATGATAGCGCTCACTCAAAGTGAAATGATGAAATTGGGCTTGAGTAAATTTTATTTGAATTTATCCATTTAGGGACTTGAAACTGTGCAGACAGTCTCTGTCTCAGTCTCAGACTGTTTTTCTTTGTTTGTTTGTTTTTCACTGGGGTAAAGAAGCAACAATAGCCTAGTCACATTCATTCATTTAACAAATAACTATTGAGCACACATTTTGCCTTAAGTGCTAGAACAATGCAAGTTAAAAGGAAAGGCAAGGGGCTTTCTCCAATGGCTTTTAAAATCTAGTTGCAATTAGTAGGATGTAAACACTCCAATTTGTACAAATAATCAACACATCAAATCCCATAATAGCATAAATCTATTTATGATCTATGTACAAATGACTTGATAAAAAAAAGAAAAAAATGTAGAATATAAACGTCTTAACACAATAACTAAGAAAATGCCAGGAAGGCTATGTTAACCAGTGTGATAAAAATATGTCAAATGGTCTATAAAACCAGTGTATGGTGCCCCGATTGCATTAATGTACACAGCTACAATTTAATAAAAAAAAAAAAAGAAAACATGTAAAGAAAGATTTTTTTAAAGAGGAAAGAATCCTGCTCTGTGGTAACATAGAAACTAATGAAGGTTGAGATGGATTTTCGCAGGAGAAGAGAAAGTTTCTTAGAGAAAGCATCTAAGAAAAAAATGTATTTAAGGTGAGAGGTGAAGATTAAGAAGAAAACAACAGCATGATATCATGAGAAGGGGGATGGGGTGACACATATACCAGAGAGAGAAGACAGTATGCGCCTAATGATCCTAATGACAGCGGGAAAGTCATGGCCTGGGGCACACGACTAGCTACCATCGTACATATGATGTCTACTGATAGTAGACTTACATCCTAAATTATTTGGTCTCTTCTTTTAGGGTATGTTTTCACCTACCATCTTGGAACTCAAAAGTGAAGAGCAGTCTACTCACGAAGGAAGGGCATTCTTACAGAGAAGCTGTAAATGAAAATATTGACAAAGGAGTAGGAACAGAGAAAGAAGTCCATATTCTTTCTTAGTAAATAGTGCTTAGGTGTTACATGACTCAATTAATTATGCCATCTGCATTAGTCAAGATTCTCCAGAGACACAAAAGCCATAGGACATATATACATATAAACATACACATACACATATATATATGTGTGTGTGTATGTGTGTGTGAATATATATATATATATATAGAGAGAGAGAGAGAGAGAAAGAGAGCCCTATGAGAAGGCATTTATTGGGCGAATTGGTTCACTTGATTAGGGAGGTTGTGAAGGCCCATGATAGGCCTCTTGGAAGATGGATAACCAAGGAAACTGGTTGTATAGCTCAGTCCAAGAAAGTCTTAGAACCAAGAAGTCAATGCTATAACTTCCATTTTGAGGCTAAAGGCCTGAGAGCCTCGAGAGGGGACACTGGAGTGAGACTTGAAGTCCAAACTCAAGACAACCTGGAAATCTTATATCCAAAGGTGAAGAAAAGGGGCAGCCCAGCTCTGGAAAAGACACTAAGATCTTGCCCTTCCAGCTGATGGCATGGTGCCTGCCACATTAAAGACTGACCTTTCCCACTCAGCCCACCAACCTAGGTGCCAGTCTCTTCTGAAAATACCTTCCCAGACCTGCCTGGGGTAGCCCAATCATTCTAATCAACTGTAAATCACCTGGATTCCCCTTTTAGCAGAAGAGGGATGGACTCAGTGCCTGCTGAAGCTCTCAGAATAATTAACGCTTTGCCAGCAATCTGGGTATTCCTTAGTCCAGTCAAGTGTGTGCCTCAAATCAAACATCTCACCTTCTTTTCATTTTTTGAAACTTCACTGAAAAAGTTTCAGTTACTTCCACTGAAAGTAAATCCTTTCCTTATACTTAAACCCTTATACCATTTAATTTTGTTCTCTCATTTTTTCATCTTTTATAAAAGGTTGAAATTAGAGTTAGACATTTCTCCATGAGTTTCCCAATGATGATAATAATTATGTGTTTTCTGTTCTGTTTCCTCTCCCCTTTCCTTCCTGTATCAGTCAGGGTCCAAGAAGAGGAGCAGAATGAGTAACAAATATATATGTGTAAAGGTTTATTGCAAGACACAGATATATGTGACTGTGGAAGTTGGTTAGGAAAAAAACCAGATTTGTAGGTTGACCCATCAGTAAGTCCAGGCTGGAACTCTGAGCATGAGCTAAAGTTGCCATCCGCAGGCAAAATCTCCTCTCAGTGGAACCTCAGCTCTGCCTGTGGGTCTTTTTTTTTTTTTTTTTAATTAAATCATAGCTGTGTACATTAAGGTAATCATGGGGTACAATGTGCTCTTTTTATATACAATTTGAAATTTTTTCATCAGAGTGGTTAACATAGCCTTTGCGGCATTTTCTTAGTTATTGTGTTAAGACATTTACATTCTACACCTAGTAAATTTCACATGCACCCTTGTAAGGTACACCATAGGTGTGTTCCCACCAATCACCCTCCCTCCACCCATCCTCCCCACTCCTCTCCCTTCACTATCCCCTTCTTCTCGGGCTATAATTGGGTTATAGCTTTCATAAGAAAGCTATAAATTGGGGCGATGCCTGTGGCTCAAGGAGTAGGGCACCGGTCCCATATGCCGGAGGTGGTGGGTTCAAACCCAGCCATGGCCAAAAAAAAAAAAAAAAGAAAGAAAGCTATAAATTGGTTTCATAGTAGGGCTGAGTACATTGTATATTTTTTTCTTCTATTCTTGAGATACTTTGCTAAGAAGAATATGTTCCAGCTCCATCCATGTAAACATGTAAGAGGTAAAGTCTCCATCTTTCTTTAAGGCTGAATAATATTCCATGGTGTACATACACCACAATTTATTAATCCATTTGTAGGTCAATGGGCACTTGGGCTTCTTCAATGACTTAGCAATTATGAATTGGGCTGCAATAAACATTCTGGTACAAATATCTTTGTTATAATGTGGTTTTGGTCTTCTGGATATATACCTAGTAGAGGAATTGTAGGATTAAATGGCAGGTTTAATTTTAGTTCTCTAAGTGTTCTCCAAACATCTTTCCAAAAGTAACATATTAGTTTGCATTCCCACCAGCAGTGTAGAAGTGTTCCCTTTTCACCACAGCCACGCCAACATCTCTGGTTTTGGGATTTTGTGATGTGGACTAATCTTGCCTGTGGTCTTTTTAACTGATTGAAACAGGCCTAGCAAGATTACCTAAAAGACACTACCTTATTTAAGTGATTAACAAGTTAACAACTCTCATAATGGGACAAGTTGAAATTGTGAACCACTTCAGCAAATGCTATAAGGATGGCATCACTTGTTTATTATTTCTGCAAAAGGGGAACAATCTGAATTTAATCATGAAGACAGATTAAACAAATAAAAACTAAAGCCATTTCACAAATAATTGGTCTGCTGCATTCCAAGGTATTAAGATGACAAAAATCAAGGAAATATGAAGGAATTGCTTCATATTTAAAAAGCCTAAAGGAACAGAAGAATACTTACTTGATTCTACCAGTAACTTTGAGAAGAATGCAGGGTGAATATTTTTATTCTGTAGATCACAAAAGACTTGGCCATCACTAAAACAAAAAGGGCTTGACTAAGATAGCATAGTTTATATCAAACATCTATGAAAAATACTTCTGATTAGGGAGAAAGTTGGCAATTATACATCTATTAAGAACTTTGAAAATACAGGGGACCAGCAATTACTAATTTTAAGGGTTATTTTCAGTGTATCCCATGAAACAATGGTTTTCAAACATTAGTGGGCATAAAAATCACCTAGGGATCTCATTAAAATGTCAGTGTCAATTCTGTTCTTTAAGTCTAAAGAGCAAACTGGAGTTTTAAATTTGTAACGAGCTTCCAGGTAATACTGACACATCTGGTCCACAAACCGCATTTGGACTCACCCATTTCTTGACTAACATGAGGCATGGCCAGGGTAGAGTCATAATAAAAATTATTAGATAAGTACTGTATACCCTGGCACAAGGCTTGCATGACTATAATAATGCATTTAAATATATCGCAAATGGAAATAAGGGTTCATTTTTCTACGTTTAATTCCTTGAGAAAAGCATATGTTCATGCTATTTTTAACCTAGCTGTAGCAGACACTCAAAGTTGCTGTGATAGGTGCATGCATGCCTTTGAATGCCAGTAAAAAGAATCAATCCCTTTTAATGGCTGATCAAAGTTCTCAATTCACTCATCTTTTCTCAGCAAATTTAATCTTATAATTTCTAACTGGCTGGCTGCATTATGGTTCATGTTTTCCTGCCCCTGAAATAGCAGAAATGGACCTCTGCCAGGGAGGGCTTTAGATTAAATGGACAATTAGTGTGATGCCCAGTGCCAATTCCTGTGAAGTTTAGCCCAAAGTCTAAAGTGACATAGACTAAACATTTACTGTAAAATGTAAATGATGTGGAGAAAAAGTACTAGGAAATTTGTTATCTAGAAAGGAACTGTAGTGCATTCAAGAAATAGCTTCCTCTACAATCTTTGTGACTAAAAATTATAACCAGCTGGCACCAGAAATGCCTTCTAAGAGACAAAGTACTTTGATCTGAGAGAATAAATCTTTGAATTTGAACCAGTGAGTACATTAGTACCTTATTCTCCAAGGATATTGTTTCATATGACATGCACCTGTTTTCTTAGAATCTTCCATAAGCATGGAATTCTCTACTCCTTTTATAACCTAGCTTTGCTCCAAGAATGTCCCAATTTATAGACTATCCAAGTAATTAAACCAAATTGTCATCCAAGATTTATGAGACAGCCCACACACGCATGAATATACACCTAAATGGAGATAAAAAGCAAAGCAACCCTGACAGTTTGCACTCTTCAGTTAAAATGATGACAAGTACAGTTATCAAATCTAAGATACATTACAAATTCAGAGTTTCCACCAATGCAGAAATAAGTCTTAGACAAATCTTTTAGAAAAAACATCTCATAGTTCCCTTTAGCAAAGAAGGTTATAAGAATGAAATGCATGAATAAACATGTCCAGTAAAAATCAAAAGGTAAATAGAATACAGCAATAAACCTATGCAATAAAAATAGTTAAGAGTAATTTGATTTAGCAAAACACAACCAGAGGAAGACAGAGTAACATGTTTCCCATCAAGGAAATTAGTAGTTGCTATTTTATTTTTTAATTTTCCTTCTTTCTTGAAATTTATTACTATATGAGCTTTCATTAAAAATGCCCTGTTTATTAGAAATAAATGTATTTTTCTAAATGAATTAATAGAATATATGAAAAAGATTATTTTAAAAACAAGAAGTTCTTGATGTTAATATCTAGTTCAATCTGCCCCTAAGAACTACAAAGTCTTTTGTCTAAGAAGCTCTCTCATGCTTACTATGTAGAATTGTTTTTCTGTGTCTTTGAGTGTTAAAATTTATAACACAGTATAGTAACATGGTCATCAGATACTACTTAACTGAAGACTAAAGCTTCATTGTCTTAGTTCATTTTGAGCTTCTATAATAGAATAAAATTTATAAAGAACAGGATTTATCAAGTCATCATTCTGGAGCCTGGGAAGTCCAAAAGCATGGCAGTGACACCTGTGAGGGCCTTCTTACTGCCTCATCCTAGGGCAAAATGTAGAAGGGCAGAGATAGTGTGAGAGAGCAAGAGGGGGGTGGACTAGTGAGTTTTATAACAAACTCACTCTGTTGAAAACAATCCCATTCCCATGATGTTAGCATTAATCCACTCAAGACCTAATTATTTCTTAAAGGTCTCAAATATCAACACTTGAACTGAAGATTAAGTTTCAATACATGAGTTTTAGGGTACATCTTGAAATCACACATGCTTCCCCTAATTCCAAACATTCATGTCCTCCTTATATGCAAAATAGGCTCACTGCATCCCAGTAATCCTAGAAGTCTTGACATATTCCAGCATCACCTCAGAACTCAAAAATCCATTGTCTCATCTAAATCAGTCATATATGGGTGAGACTCTGGGCACATTCATCTTGAAGGAAATTCCCCTCCAGTTATAAGCCTTTGAAATCAAAACGAGTTACGTGCTTCCAAAATACAATAACAGAATAGGCACAGGACAGACACGCCCGATCCAATAGGGAAGAAGAAAGGAGTAATAGGCTCCAAGTAAGTCCAAAATGCAATGAGGCACACAACATTGGATCTTAAGACTGCAAAATAATTTTTCACACCAGATGCAGTCTCTTGGACAAGCTAGAGTAGAGCTAGGGTCTCCAAAGCCATGGACAGCCTCACTCCTAGAGCTTTGCTGGGCTAAGGTGATGAAGCAACTTTCATAGGTTGGAGTCTTGTGCTTGCATTTATCCCAGGCTGGAGTTACATGCTGATTAGCTTTGTAGTTCTGGGATCTTTGGAGACTTGAGGTGGTATGGATCATCAAATACCAAGGTCCAAAGTTTTACTTTGGAAACTTGCAGTCAAGGTCCCAGCTTTGCTCAAATATCTCTAAAATTCCCCCCAGGTTCATGCTTCCATTGTCTTGATGAATAGCACCTGTTTTCCTTATATCAGTACTAATCTCCAGCAGATAGTCACTTAATTATATCTTTGGGTCTTCCTCCCCTTCCTCCCCCACTTTTGTATTTTTTACATACTCAGGCTAAAATTTAAAAAAAAAAAATTATATTCTTTTTTTTTTTTTTTGAGACAGAGTCTAACTCAGTAGCCCTCGGTAAAATGCCTTGGTGACATAGCTCACAGCAACTTGAAAATCTTGGGCTCAAGTGATTTTGTTTCAGCCTCCAGGCTCCTGCCATGACACTGGGCTCATTTTTATATTTTTAGTAGCAATGGGGTCCTGCACTTTCTCAGGCGTATCTTGAATTTCTGACCTCGGCCTCCTGGAAGGTGAGGATTATAGGCATGACCCACCACAGTCAGCCTAAAAATTTTATTTTCTGATTCCCTTTTAATTATAAATTTTGTCTCTAAATCATTTCTCTCATTACTCTCTTCTCTTACTTTACGGGAAATGATCAAAGAAGCCATGCAACACCTTGAATGCTTTGCTGCTTAGATATTTCTTATTAAGTTATTAAGGTATTATCACTCTTAAATTCTGCCTTTCACAAAGTCCTAAGACACTGACACAACTCCACCAAGTTCTTTGCAATACTATAAAAAAATGGCCTTTACTCCAGTTTGTAATACCTTTCTCCTCAGTTTCGCATGAAGATATCAGATCTTTCTACCATCCTTCTGATTATGATTCCTTAAGTAATTTCTAAGAAGTCCCAGACTTTATGTTTCTTTCTTCTGAGCCCTCACCAGAATCACTCTCAAAGCTCCACTGACATCAGTTTAGGCTTCTTCTAGACTTCTCTTCCAAATTCTTCCAGCTTCTGTCTGTTAGCAAGCTCCATTAAACAGCTTCCACATTTTCAGATATTTGTTATAGGAACACCTCCATTTCTTGGTGCCAGTTTTCTGTCTTAGACTTGTGCTGCTGTAGCAATACATAACTGAATGTCTGAGGCTGGGTAACTTATAAAGAAGAGAAATTGACTGTCTTCTCGTTATGGAGGCTGGGAAGCAGAAGAGCATGGTGCTGCCATCTGCTCAGGTCCTTCTCACTGCATCATTTCGTGGTACAAGGCGGAAGGGCAAAAAGGGTGGGAAAGACTAAGAAGGACAAACTCACTTTCCTAACAAACCCATGATCACAATATCAAACCCATTCTCATAAGGAAGAGCCTTCATGACCTAATCACCCATCGAATGTTCCTACTCTCATTATTGTTCCACCGGGAATAAAGTTTCTAACACAAGGCGACACATCCAAACCTGATCAGCCATAGAGCCCAATGTCCTCATGCAACTTCTCCTTTCACTGCCACGGTCCTTTACAAAGATCTACCAACCTGTGCAGGCCCAGGAACACTGGATCCAGAATTAAGCACTGAGCTATAGGAAACTCAGAGTTGCACAAAACAAAATCAGTGGCACTTTCCAGGCCAGGAGTTAATTTGGAACATCTCAAACTGAACAGTTCCCCTTGTCATTTTTCCATGGATACTGTGACCTCTCAATGTGCCCGTAGTCTCAGTGAATGATAGTGTCATTTTATTCTTGTTCTCAGTCATAAAACTGGGGTTATCATACTCTCTCCTCTTTGTTTCATCCCTCTAGCCAGTCCTGTCAATCATTTTTCTGTCTCATGAGTAGGCTGATAAACATGTAACAAGAAGATCAATGAAATAAAAAAATTTGAATATGTCTATGTAAGCTTATTAAACATTTTACTGATATGAGATATGCCACACACAATTTACAAATGATCATGGAAATGATCTACTGAAATTATATACAGCCAGTTGATTCCTTTTTTTTTTTTTTATTTTGCCTTCCTGGCATTTTCTTAGTTATTGTGTTAAGACATTTATATTATACATTTACTAAGTTTCTGATTCTTTATTGATTTTTGCTTAAGTTTTGTACATAGAGCTTATCAATGGTTGCAATTGAAGAACCTGGATAAATAAATGTAGTTCCAATAGAATTTTATTTGTATTACTAAGACAAAAGTGAAATAACTAAGATGCATGTGGGAGCTTAAGTCTTTAGTATAATAAATACTATGACTTGGCTGAGTTTGATAACTTAGGCTTTAGATAGCAGCAGAGTACTTCCCCAGTTTTTTTGCACTATATACAATTTTAATATAGATACTTGTAGAAACACCACTCTTGGATTATAATCTCCGTAAAGCCATGAACATGTTTTACTTATCTTTGTATCTTCTATTGTACGTGTAATAGATTTTGTGATGGGATAAATAAACAAGTGAATGAATGGGAATTAATGAGGAGACTGCTCGTCTGTTAGTGCTTTTGATGACTCAGGAAGAAAGAGGTATATCTTTGCTTGGGATCCCTAAAAAACAAAGCCTTTGTCAAGGGTAAAATGTCAATGCTTTATGTGAGAGGTAGAATTTAAGAGCAATAAAAGGAAAAGTAAACAGAGGCAGTAGAAGCAATATGAGGTAATGGCTTACTATGCTGGCCATTCCTTCTTGATAAGCTATTTAAAAAAAATTAAGTACATCCTTCAGCCACTTGGGATGTAATAAGCAAATCACATAGAGGAGCAGCTCTTCAAAACAATGTGTTGCAAAGAGGAAGGGAGAAAGGGGGATTAATCTGCCTGATTGACCTGTCTCAAGTTTCTCCTTGCTTCACAGGGAGTTAAGCGTGCTTTCCCGCCCTCTAACCTCCAATACTCACATGAACACACAATTCCAGATTGGATAGCCTTTCATCAGGATCTAAGGAAGTCAGGTCTCACCCCATCTGTGGTGTTACCTTGACACTTCTGAAGGTACAGGGAGGGGCCCAGGGGCCCACACGGAAGTGTGTGATGAGCCCTGAGGCACACCTGATGCAGGGGTGAATAGACCCTATAAGGAGGCCAACTCAAGGATCTGGAAGTCATACATAACTGAGAGAATTTGAGAAGTCACAAAGGCTGTATCCAATACAATGTAATACATAATATCTCTGAAATATAGGTAAATCTTTGATCATTTCCAAAATCACAAAGGAGTACTATTATCAATACTTGAATTCTTTTGCATGGCATTATCCAAAAAGTTAGAAAAACATTAAAGATTGTCATTTGTTACTAAAATGAAAGCACTGCACAATTTATGTGTGTACATATCTGCAAATGATTAATACTAAATGCTTACTATCTTTAAAATAAATATTATAATGCAAAATTTAAAAATTAGAAAACTGACAATTATAACTGGGACTTTACCTAACAAGTGCAATCAATGTAATCGGGTTCTTTGTACCATCAATGAATTCCCCAACAATAAATAAACAAATTCCCCACAATCCCCCAACAATAAAATAAATAAATAAATTAGAAAACTGAGATTTATAAATTTTAATTTGCTTCTAATCATATAATTAGTCTGTCATAGAGGTGAGATTTGAACCTAGGTTTCCAGAGACAGTGCACTTAATGTAGCAGCTCCCACTCTACCGTGACAAATTCTTACAGGGCCATACTTGTGTGTGTAGTATTTCCTGACTTTCTCATAGTAATGACTAACCAGGGTTAATTGTCCACAGGAAGTAATGTAAACAGGATCTCAGACTGAGAAAGCACTGTCCACAGACAGTGTATCTAAATCTGAGTTTGAAACTACCTTATAATTGGATAGCAATATATTAGGGTGATGCAGATTTCATATCCTTAATTTGAAGACCAGATAGTTATGCCTAAATAGAAGATGCAGTCCTATTCATGTTTTACATACAAGTTTCTGGGAGCTTGCAGAATGCATCAGTCCCTCGGAGACAGAGTGGCTCATATATTCTGGAAATCAAGTTTTATAGGCTACATATAGGGCCAAAATCTGAACAATAGTGAATTCACCAAAGAATGAGGCCTTAGAGGCATGTACTTTTTTGCTCCTGATAGACAGGGTGGCCATAAAGTTCATGTGCAATTGCATGGAACTTCTATCGCCACCTTGTATGTGTGCATGTGTGTGTGTGTGTGTGTGTGTGTATACTTTTAATTTAGTTTTTTTGGACACTTAGCTTATGCTATCTGGATTTTAGTTGCTATCTTACCAAAACAAATGTTACCAATTCTCAACTTGCTTTTCTTTCTTTTTAAAATACCTTATTTAACAAGAAACAAAGCAAAAAGCATAATTCTAAGCCTAGTCTCTACTTTGGTATAAGATGTGAAATAGCATTTACTTCACATTGAACATAGCCAGATACCCATGTTCACTGGGTGTTTGATCATGATCACTGGGGGCTGGAGACTGACCCTGCCCGTCCATGCCCTTCCATAGGCACATAAAAGTAGACGACCTCCTTGCCCAATTAGCTGCTCTAAACTCCCTTTATCTCAGTCTGGCTGTAACTGACCAGCCATCTTTTTCAAGGTAAAAATGCTTTATACTTACGCAGTTCATTGCAAAATATGTTGTTGTGAGAATCAAGAATCCATAGGGCTAGTTTTGTTGCCTGGATCATTAACTTGTATCATCCATCTCTCTGATTCGTATTCCTTGTCACCCATCTTACAATTTCAATGAGACGTTGGTAATACATTTATCTGAACTTGTAAAAATTTTGATGATATAAATATTTGATGTGACAAAACCTTCTTTGATATTTTAAGGAATAAAAACCTAATAATGTTATTGAAAAGGTAAGACTTTGTATTCATTGAACTTTTGATAGCTTTTCCGGGGAACAGAGCAGGGGCTGTACTTGGAGGGAATATTCCTTGTCATCCAAAAGAAAACAAATTTTAGAAATTCACAACTCGTCTAGGTTTAAAGTTGTTGCAAAGTCAATTTTTTCCCACTACCTGGAATTCTCTAGGAAATACTGGTGCCCTAAGTGAAGTACATCAGCTAAGTGTCAAGTGGATGAGTGTCTCACATAGAGCACTTGTTTTGTTTTATTCTTTAGGAAGGAAAAATACGTCCAGGGCTTCTCAAAAATAGAGGAAATTTTGGCTTTTACCAGTGTTCATTCTGGTGCAAATATTCCAATGTAATTTACATTTGCATGTTCTGGGTTTTATTCATAGTTTATCCTAGTAGAGTCATCCTTCACTTTGATATATTTACTGTCTTAAAATTTCCTAGTTCATACTGCTATGATAACTGCATAAAACAATGTTAAAACTTTAAAAAAATTAAGAGACGTTAAGGCAAAATTCTCTGGTGGAATGATAAAAGTCATATTTTTTGCTGTATAGATTATTTAGCCCCTATATTCCTTTCATAGTTTATGAAAGATAAAGTAGTATTTTCCAACTCTGTTCCAAGATATAAACAATGGAAATCTTCTACCAGAAATCCATAAATGAGGGAGGGACGGTACAAAAAAAGGCATGGAAAGAAAATCTGCCCTTAAGATTATGAAATGGTGTTGCTGAGAAGGAAGCATGAAGGTGGGATCACGCTAGAGACTTGATCCTCGACCATCAAGACGAGGCTGTAAACTTTTGGAGCTATACAATGTCCATGGCAACTGCAAGACACTATCAATTTTGAGAATGTAACAATCTTCTATACATCCTTTATTATGGTCTGTATGTTTGTGTCCCCCTAAAATTTATATGTTAAAGGTTAATCACCAATATATAAAATTAAGGGGTGGGTGGAGACCTTGGGAAGTAATTAGGTCATGAGGGCAGGACTCTCATTCATGATATCAGTACGCTTAGAAAAGAGGCCCTACAAAACTGCCTTGGCTTTTCTGCCAGGTGAGGACACAGCTAGGAGGCAACGTCTGTGAAAAAGGCAACAGGACCCCACTAGACCCCAAATCTGCTTTGATCTAGTACTTTTCAGTTTCCAGATCTGTGAAAAATAAATGTCTGTACTTTATAAGCCCCTCATTCTAAGGTATTTCCTTACAGCAGCCTGAATGAACTGAGACAACCTAACTCAATTAAATAATTACTACACATTTTTACATTATTAAATTAAGGGATCGAAAGACAGAAAATTAGGATTCCTTTTTATTGCCAGTAACCTTTCCAAAAAGGGAGAATTCTTCTCATTACTATGGCTTACTGATTTACAATTATGTCTTAATTGACTTTTGATAACTACGTTGAATATTTAATACTATACTATCATTATCACATTTATTATTCTTCTAAATCAGACAATTGTGGCAATTAAGTTGGCTGCCTTTTAAGCACTCGGTTCATTGATCTTTAATTATACTTATAAAAACTGCACTGCATGGGGAGTCACTAAGTGGCAGCCCTCCATCCTGGTGCCCTAACATTTGTGAAAGCTATGAAAATTCATAAGATAGAACTTGAATATTCAGTGATCTATGTGTTAATTGTTGATGTGTTACAAGAGTTTCCTTTTCGGTTTTTAATTTACTCATTCTTAAATATTGAATGATTGCTTGCTATGTCCCAGGCACTGTACCAGGTGCTGGGTATAAAATAATAAATAAAGTGAATAAGTTTTCTGCCTTCATGTAGCTGACATCATAGAGCATGGGATAGATAAGAATTAAAAAGAAATAAGCAAAATTATTCAGATTGGCACTAGTGGTATTAAGGAGGGGGAAAAGAGGTAAATACTAAGTCTAGGTTTGAACAATGAAAAACACTAAGCCATTAATGAAGACAAAGGAAGCCACAAGCATCATCCAGACCACTTCTTTCTCTCTGAATCCCTTGCCACAAGCTAAACAAGATGAACTTCTTAAGCCCAAATGGTAGTTCTATTCCTCAGCATCTGTGTGAGGTTGTGCTGGTGACTTAGCTACAGCTCACTTTCTAAATCTTTCAAATTGAGATGATTTTAGAGAGTAGTTGTGAGACTTAAATGCATTGATTTATAGAAATCATGAGTGCTTTTTCAGTAATATCTATTTTTATCATCATTCTTATTATCACTTTAGAAACTCCTCCAACACCAGCACTCATTTGGATCTCACTCTAAAGTAACAATATGCACACGATGGATAGTAAGGTCAGAGCATGCACACCAACATTTGCCGCGATTTTCTCTAAATCAATTGCTGTGCTATTAATTCTATGTGGACTCTCACAACAAACGGTTTGGGTAGATGGAATTATCTTCCCCAGGCTGTAAGTTTCATGATAGCAGCTACTGAATCTTGCAAATAGCTTGTGGTGGTTAATTTTATGTGTGAATCTGGCTAGGCATGGTGCCCCGATTTTTGGTCAAAAAACAATCTTGATTTTTCTGTACTGTTGCTGGAGGTTTCTGTATTTTTGCTTGTTATTCTGCAAGCATTTTAAAAATCAGATTAACGTTGAGATCAGCAGAGATTGAATAAATCAGCTGATACCCTCCATAATATGTGTGGGCCTCATCTAATCTTCTGAAGGCCTCAGTCCAGGAAAGAAAGGAGCCCTGCTTCCCTTCCCGATGCCTGCAGAGTCTCTTCAGAATTTCCAGCCTGCCACTCTGATTTGCACATTTTGGTAGTGACAGTCTCTTTAATCATGTGAGCCAATTCTTTAAAATAAACCTCTCTCTCTATATATATATCTATCTGACAGAGAGAGAGAGACTTTATAGAGATTTTACACAGAGAGATCTAAATGTATATATGCTATACGTAGATATATTAATTCACAAATTTATTGATTTATCTATACATACGTATTTAGATATATACACATTCTATTTATCAGTCGGTTTCTCTGCAGATCAATAATACAAGCTCCTAGCAATTTTCCTTGCACATGAAATTTAATCAGTAAATATTCGTTGAATCAAAGGATGCACATATATCAGCACTAAAACACGAATACATGGAGAAAGAGAGGATTAGAATATCTAAATAAATTCGACACTTAACACATGTGGAACATGGAAAAACTGGAATTCAGACAAATCTTGGTGTTAAGTCTAAAGCTATGGTATGGACTCTCTTTGACGATTACGTCTTTTTCATTAGACCCTAAGGGTAAACCGTAATAGTCACCATATCATTGTTACGAGAACGTTAGTATTTCCCACTCATCCATATAATTTTCCACACATAGCTATCACACCATAAAATAATTATGCCGACAGCAGCTATGACCCGAGCTTTTTTTACATTTTTTGACTATATTCTGCCAGCTACTCAAAATCATTCCCACTTCTTTCTTCCCCAGATCAGGAGGAATTATTATTCTTCCCAAATAAGTTGTTAAATGTGACCTCTGCCATGGAATGACCTTAGGAGATTAGGCAGGCAGATCAATGTCTGTGGGACTCAGTCCCTTGATGGCAGTTTCTGTATAAGCCTCTCTAATTAGAAAATACGTCATTTGAAAATAAGTCACATTCCCTTGGTGCACAAAAGTATCCACGCTGTTGAGCGTGCCAGGCAAGCGTTCCGTGACCTTTCTGCTTTTTGTTATGTATCTCTGACCATGTCTGCCCTCCCCACCCCGTGATAATCATCATTCATAGAAAGAACCCTCGGGCTTCCGCACACACCTTGCTGTTTTATGCTCACGGAGTACTTGTGCTAATACTGGTCCTTTCTCACCAACCAGAATGTAATAATATAGAGGACTTTTTGTTCTATTGAAGATTTATATTCTAAAACTCCTATGTACCTAGATTTGTACCCAGTTACTTCTGTCTATATATAACTGATTAATAATTTTATTATATGAAACTTATTAAACTATGTATATCTAAACTTCAGATAAAAAGTATGAAAAATTTGAATGAAAGGTCCACATCTAATGTACCTAGATGCATGTACTACATAGTAAAATGGTAGCTATAACATAATGACAAACATTTTTGACTCAAGAAAAATAACATTATATTGGCTTGTAGAAAGAATTTATCTCTATCCATGCAACATATAACAAGGCTTTAGTACAGCCCCTTCCATTCGAGATGTAGCAGATAGTAACAGACTAGTGCTTCCTCTAACAATAAGAAAAGTTATGTAAAGTACAGAAATAATCTGCTTGAAGATAGCAGAAAGTTTCTGCTACAACATGAGCAGAAGGGGCTAACATTGAAATGAGGAAAGGCACTAAAAGACATAGCCTCTTGTAGGTAGAAAGTATATGCTAATTTTGCAATGAAGTCAGAGGTTCTGAATCCATGCCCTATATCAGAAGTGGGAAAACTATAATCTGTGAATCAAATTTGGCTGACCAGATGTTTTGTGTAACTCAGAGAGCAAAGATTTTTATTTTATATTTTTAAATGGTTTCAAAAAAAAGAAGAAAGATCATTACATGAAAATGTTATAAAATTGAAATTTGGGTATATATGAGGTGTGACAAGTTAAGTTCATGAACTTGCTGCAGTGAGCTTATGTTGGAACATTGTACAAATAGGTCACTGAGGTTCCATGGCCGTGGTGTGGCCGTGCCTGATGGGTGTGGCAGTGTCTTGCTGACTGGCCTTCATTATTGTCGTTGTGTATTTTTGTGTGTCATTGTAAGAATGTCAGTGCAAAGAAGAAACATTAAATTTCTTGTTAAACTTGGCAACCGTGGAGGTAAACTGGGGACATGTTAGTCTGAGTTTAGGGGGATAATGCCATGAAGAAAACAGCAGTGTAAAAATCAACTAAACAAGCTGGGCGCGGTGGCTTACGCCTGTAATCCCAGCACTGTGGGAGGCTGAGGAGGGAGGATTGCTTGAGCTCAGGAGTTCAAGGCTTGTCTGAGCAAGAGTGAGACCCCGAATCATGGAAAAAAATGGAAAAACCCAGCCGGGCGCTGTGGCAAGTGCCTGTAATCCCAGCGACTTCGGAGGCTGAGGCAGCAGGATGCCCACAGGCCAAGTCTGAGGTTGCAGTGAGCTACGATGCCATTGCCCTCTGCTCAGGGCATAGGGTAGAACTCTGTCTCCACAAAAAAAAAAAAATCAACTAAACGTTTTTCTGATAGGAAAGTGTAACTGATGAAGAGAAATCAGGGTGGTCAGTAACATGTACGGGCAAAACATTACAAAATTTAAATTGTGCATCAAAATCACTAGCTGACTGTGAGAAGTATTGTAGACCAAGTAAACAACAACAGAGAGATAGGAAATTTGTAACTGAATATCTTAACATGAGAAAGATATGTACAAAAATGACCCAAAGGAGCTCACCCATGAACAAAAGCAGAGGAGTGTCAAAGTTTGCCAAGACCTCTTGGAGAGACAAGGTGATGTTTTGAGCCATGATACCACTGATGATGAAATTTGAATGTACCATTAAATCCCTGAAACAAAGCATCAAAGTGCACATTGGAAGTCACCCAATTGTACACAACCAAAAATTTCCATCACTTCAAATCAAGAGTCAAAACAATCTTGCTAAACTTTTTTGATATCAGAGGGGTTATTCATTATAAATTTGTACAAACTGGACAAACAATTCACCAAGTTTACTCTTTGGGAGTGCTGAAAAGGCAACGTAAAAAAGTTCAATGAAATGCTCTGAAATTTTCACCAACAACTCATAGCTCTTACATCACAACAATGCACCGGCTCACATAACACTATCCATGAGGAGGATTTTAGCCAGTAAACAAATAGCTGCATTTGAATACCTTCCCTACTGACCTCATCTGGCCTCTGATGATGATTTTCTTTTCCCAAAGATAGAAGAAATATTGAAAGGAAGACATTTTGATGACAATCAGGACACCAAAGCTAATATAAGGACAGCTCTGATGGTCCTTCCAGCGTTGTTCCAAAATAGCTTTGAAGGGTCTACTAGGTGCTGGCATGGGTTAATAGCTTCCCAAGTGGGGGGAGGGGTACTCTGAAGGTGATTCTAATGATATTCAGAAATGAGGTAGGTAGCATCTTTTCTAGGATAAGTTCATGAACTTAATTGCCAGGCTGTATCAAATAATTTTGACGGAATTCAATCATGCTTATATATTTGCACATTAGCTATGGCTATGTTCATGCAACAACTGAACAGTTCAGTAGTTATGACAATGACTATATGGCCCATAAGGACCAAAATATTTACAATCTGGTAATTTACAGAAATCTTTACCAATGTTCCCTATAGTTTTTCAGGGAGCCACAGGCTCAGAATGATCTATTTTAACTATACTTCTGATGGTCGGCCAATGATTTTTTACTCTCAATTCAGTAAGGGTTTTGCAATGTTTTCATCAGTTAGTTCTGCTAGTTACCAGCCACCCTGACCTCTCTTCATCAGGGACACTTCCTCTCCCCTCAGAAAAATGTTTAATTCATTTGTATACCACCATTTTTATTATGGTATTATCCACATAAACTTGCACTAACATGTCTCTAATTTCACTTCCACTTTTTCAAGTTTAGCAAGAAAGTTAGGAATGTTTGTTTGTGGCTCTAATTTAACTTCTGACATTCTTGCCACATCAAGCAAAAACACACAACAATAATAATGACCACCATTCTGCAAGACACTGTCTCATGTCACCAGGAACACAGCTGGGAGACACTGATATACCAAGGTTATGAAGGCTAACTGAGTTTTTACAGTGCTGCAAACGTAAGCACACAGTTGCAAGGTTGCAAACGTAATTGTCAGACCTCATATATAAACATTAAAAATGTAAAACAACAGGGTGGAATGGACATAAATGCCTTTAAAGCATCCTACGCCTTCTACATTACTGGGGGGAAGTTGTAAACTAATAATTTTTAAATTAGTCAAACGTATTTTTTTATCTCAAATATAAACATTAACAAATTATAAAATTGTATTTTAACAAATTATTATAAGGGAAAAACATGAACAAAAGATGTATTTTCCTTAATCTAAGGAAAATTAGTATAGAGAAAAAAAGAATTATGAAACATTTGGGCCAAATGAAAACAAAGAATAAAGTGGTACATATAAATCCAAGTAAAATAGTTACATTAAATATAAATGGACTATATGCTTAGAGACAAAAGCTAATGTTGTCAGAGTAGATTAACAAATAAACCAAATAAACAAAATTAAAATGAATGCAAGCAAACAAACCGATATTCTGCTTATAAGAGAGATATACTAAACATGGAAAAGATATACTGGTGTGTACATACCAAGAGAAAAAATAAACTAATGTAAGAATAACTGCTTAGAGATAAATATGATAAAAGTATCAATGATACTTTTCACAATGATAAAAGTATCAATCTATCAGAAATGTCATGATTATATAGAAGCAAATACACTAACATACAGATACAATATATATAACAAAAATTATCAATTCAAATAACAAATGAACAAATCCACAAATATGATGAAATGGATTTGTTAAAAACACATCTTTTAATAACTAATAGACTAAGCAGACAAGAAAAAAAGCAGCACAGATACAGACCATCTAAAGAACATAAATAAATGGTAATTTAATTAATATGTATTATAAATATTAGTAATGTATACAGAAAACAGACTCTAACAATGAAAAAATAAACTAAATCATATTTTCATTCTAATTTCTACTTTGAAATATTAAAATCAAGGGGGAAGGTATAGAGCATTTTTTGCTTATAGTGAAATTTACTAAAGGACATAGTTAGACACAAAGTCTGCTAAATGCACTCACCAAACACATTTTGTAATTTCGTCAAAAGGAATATTTTCATTTTAACAGCTACCATAAAAAGGGGAACCCATGCCCCCCAAATCAAGCTTGTGGGATAACAAGCACTGTTTATCAAATAGGAAATATTTGATTTCAAAGCAAAAGTTGAGTTTATTACACCAAATAAGAAACAGTACAGTTGATCAAAGTATGTGCCTAAACAAACTATCAACACAGTTTTGCCATCTTAATGAAAGCTTTGTTTATGCCAGCAGCAGAGAAGCTTGGAGAACAAGTGGCAATGAAATCATGAAAAACATTTCCACAGCTTGTTGAGAATTGAATATTTTTTTCTTGTGGGAAGTGGTCCAAAGCCTTCAAGAAGCGTCAATCAACTGATGCGAGGTCTGGTGAAAATGGTGGATGTCAGAGAGTTTCCGGGTCCAGCTTTTGTAGTTTGAGGCTCCACTGCGGAAGTCCCAGTCCAGAGAAAGCCCTTTTGCTTTTTTTTTTTTTTTGCAGTTTTTGCGAGGGCTAGGTTTGAACCTGCCACCCCTGGAATATGGCAACGGTGCCCTACTCCTTGAGCCACAGGTACAGCACGCCCTTTCACAGTTTACAGTGCTCATGAGAAACTGCACGTTGAGAGAACCTGGAAGAGTGGGCACACCTGAACAGTGTACAGCAGCCAGTTGTTAGGGCAGGTCTGGGTGGACAGAGAGACGGCCTTCCTGGGAAGTATTGGCAGCCAGGGGATGGCCATAGTAGGAAAGCCGTGAAAAGGTCCTGAAGGCGGGCCTCCTACAGGGACACAGCCTGCTTAGTTCCACCTGCTGGGATCAGACCACCAATCATGACAGGCTCAGGAACTCCCACCCCACAAGAACTGTTGTGTGGGGTCATGGTGAGACCTGCCCCTAAAGCAAAGGTTCTCAACCTGTGGATCGCTGTCGGTGTCGCTCAGCCGCCGACCAGCAGGGACGAACACACCAACGCAAACAGCTTTCAGCAAGTTTATTATCAGGTACAAGCAGCTTGTCTGGGGAGAGCAGGATGGAAAAGCCCTAACCTTGTTTACAGCACTCTATATTTATACTCTAGGACACTTCCTGTTGTCGGTTTCTTGACCTAGATATCTCTCCAATGAGCGCAAAGGGCACAGGGCGACAAGGTTGTTGCCAGGGTGCTGCCTGCCGAGCAGGTTGCCTAAAGTACACCTCCGCCATCCTGTTTTTGTGCCTGATCGATACATTGTGCAAGGGCCCTCCACAGATCGCGACCCACAGGAACTGTATTAAAGGGCCATGGCATTAGGAAGGTTGAGAACCACTGAAAAGAATTCTGCAGAGTTTTGAAATCCCCAACCAGCCAGGCTTGAATGCTGAGGAAATAATCAGGTGATCACCAGGGAAAATTAAGTTGGGAAACAGGTCTATGACTAGGAACTAGAGAGAGGTTCAAATGGTGATGTCCATCCCCTAACACTGCAGCCTTAGGTGTTCCACAATATATTACAAAACAAATATATTCATACTAAAGTCAGATGCTTCTGCCATGTATGTGTACATATATATATGTATGTGTGAATGCTTATATATGTATATATAATTTTTTAATTTTTTATCTATTTTTCTTTTCTCTTTTTTCTTTTTTTTTCTTCTTGTCAGTATTTTTTTTTTATTTTTATTTTTTGTTTCTTTGTTTCTTTGTTTCTGAGGTTCCCTAGTTTTGGTTATTAGAGCTTTTTGTTGTTTTATATTATGTGTTTTGGTTCTTCCTAATTTTTTTGGTTGGTTCTTAACTTCCATTTTACTTTCATCAAGAGCAAGAGCTCCTGTATTTGTTGGTTACAAGACTTTAGCCTTATCTATTGTCTCCCCCCTTTGCACTCCTTTACATTCTCCCTTTGGATAGAGACTGTTCTACCTTTCTCATCTCTCCCACATAAATTACTTTGGCAACCTTCCTTTTCTTGTCTTTCTCCTTTCTTTCTTTCTTTATCACACTTCCTTTTCTCTCCTTTATTTCATACAACAGTATTTTTAATTTTCATTATCTATTCTTATTTTATTATTATTTCTTTTCTTTTTTTTTTTTGCTGAGAGGTTGGGGGACACAGCTGTGGTGTGGTCTGGCAGGTAGGCTATAGCAGTAGTCTGGCTCAAGGGGGTTAAGAGATATTTCTAACTTTGGCCCTACTAAGAAAGTTTTCGTGTGTTCACACTGCAAATTTTTCTATTTTGTTTTTATCCCTACTTAATTTTTCTTTCTTGTTTTTGCTTTTTTTCTTTTCTTCTTATTTTTGGCAAAGGAAGAGTCTGGCTTCGCTCAGGCTTGTAAGGAATGCCTGATTTTGAGGAAACCACCCATCCCAGCCCCTCAAAATCTTTGAGTTATAAGTGTGGCCTTAGCACTGTGCTGATCAATTGCATTACTTACATCCTCTCACCCTCTCTTCCTGACCTCCTTCTCTCCTGTTCTTCAAGTACTTTTTCTGTTAATCCCCCCTTCCCATTTTTTTTCTTTTTGTTTACTCTTTCCTTCTTTTTTTTTAATCTTCCTTTCTTTTCCTCTTGTTTCTCCCTGCTTGCTCTTTACCTTTTCCCTCCTTTTGGCCTCATACTAAGAGGCTTCTTCATCTCCTACACTCTGAAACAGGTTATTTGAAGCAAAGGAGGAAGGAAAAGGAGCACAAGGAGGTGAACAAAAAAGACACTATGAAAAACCAAAATATATCAAGTCCTCCAAGGGGCCATTAGGCAGCTTTTTCAGAAGACTCATCCTATAAAGAATTAATGGATTTGATAGAAAAGGAATTTAAAATATATATGATTAAGACAGTAAATGGAATAGATGAGAAAATGGAAAGACAGATGAGAAATATGTAGAATATGGATAGGGTATGGTGCAGCTTAAGGAAATGAGGGACACAATCAGGAAATGTAAATATGTAGTATAAAGTATCAAAAATAGATTACATCATAGAGAAGAAAGAAAATCAGAGCTAGAAGATAAAGTTCAAGTTAACTGAGGCAGTTATGGAGGCAGAAAAGAAGAGAGAAAGTGGAGGAGGCGCTTAGAGAACTACGACACTCAACGAAGAGTTCAAACATACAAATAATGAGAATCCCTAAAGGGGAAGATTGTCCCAAAGGAATGGAAGCTCTACTAGAGACTAATATAAATGAAAAATTCCCAAGTTTTATTAAAGATCCCAACACAGTCCTTTCAGATGGATATCAAACCCCAGGTCATCGCAACTCTAACAGATCTTCTCCAAGACACTTTGTAATGAACTTGTCAACGTCAAGATGAAGAAAATTTTGCAAGCATCTAGGAGTAAACACCATCTGACCTACAGAAGCAGAGCCATTAGGATGACAGCAGACTTTTCAACTGAATATTTCCAAGCCAGAAGAGCATGGTGATCCATCTTCAACATCCTTAAACAAGATAATTTTCAGACCAGAATTCTGTTAAACTAAATTTCAAAATTTATGGGGAAATGAACTTTTTTGTGGATATACAAGCACTGAGGAAATTCGCTGCAATAAGACTAGCTTTACAGGAAATACTTAGTCCTAGTCTCAACACTGAACACCACCTGACCACCACCAAAGTAAACACCTACAAGCCAAAGGCCAAAACTTAACTTCAAAAATGGCCCAAAGGATAAAATTATGTAACAGACTTTCTCATAACAAGGTAAATAAAATTCTACCACACTTAACTAATACTCTCAATAACCATCAATGGATTGAATTCCCCACTGAAGAGGCACAGGCTGGCTGATTGGATTTAAAAAAAAAAAAAAAAGCACAAGTCACCCATATACTGTCTTCAGGAGACACACCTAAACCTGAAGGACAAATCAAGACACAGGGTTAAGGGATGGAAAACAGTATTTCAAGCAAATGGAAAACAGAAAAAAAGGAGGGTTATTTTCAGATGCAAGCAGATTTACAGCAAGTAAATTTAAGAAAGAAAAAGATGGACACTTCATCCTGGTCAAAGGAAAAATACAAATGCAATACAAATAAATACTTATGCACCTAACTTAAATGTGCTCAGAGTTATGAAACAGACTTTAAGGGGTCTGAGCAATATAATATACCATCACACCAAAATAGTGGGGACTTGAACACATCTGTGACAGAACTGGACAGATCCTCTAAACAGAAACTAAACAAGAATACAAAGGACTTCAATGTGACCCTAAAACAAATAGGATTAGTAGACATGTACAGAAAACACCATCCCAAAGCAAAAGAATATATATTTTTCTCATCAGCCCATGGCACATACTCCAAAATAAAGGTTATAGAAGTGGAAATCAAGTCCAAGAAAAACATTCATCCCCACACAGAGGTGTGGAAATTAAACAACCTTATGCTGAATGATAGCTGAGTTCAGGAAGAGAAAAAAGAGGAAATTGTTAAATTATTAAAACATAGCAATGATGAAGACACAAGTTACCAAAACCTCTGGAACACAGCAAAAGCAGTCCTGAGAAGAAAATTTATTGTACTAGATGCCTACGAAGGAAAAAAAAAAAGTGAGTGCATCAACATACTCACAAATAAACTTATGGAATTGGAAAAAGAAGAAAAATTTAGCTCTAAACACAGCAGAAGAAAAGATATTCCCCCAAATTAAATCAGAGATTAATGAAATTGAACATAAAAAATCATTCAGAAAATTAACAAAACAAAAAGTTGTTTTTTGAGAAAATAAATAAAATAGATAAGCCTTTAGCTAGGCAACCTAGAAACAGAAAAGTAAAATTTCAACTTAGTCAGAAAAGATAAAGGGAAAATAACAACAGATGCCACAGAGATATAAGAGATTATCTCTGAATACTACAAGAAACTCTATGATCTGAAATTTGACAATGTGGAGGAAAGGGATCAATACTTGGAATCACACCCTCTCCCTAGACTTAATCAAGAATAAATAGATTTCCTGAACAGACCAATTTCAGGAGAAATTGAGCATTGACATAAATAAATAAATAAATAAATAAATAAATAAATAAATAAATAAATAAATAAATAAATAAATAAAAATAAAAAAATCTCCCAACCAAAAAAAATACTCTGGTCTAGAAAGCTTCACACCAGAATTCTATCAAACCTGCAAAAAAGAGCTTATACCCATACTACAGAAACTATTCCAAAAAATTTAAGAACAAAGTAATTTTCTCTAACACATTCTATGAAGCAAACATCACCCTGATACCAAAAGGACCCAACTAAAAAGGTGAACTTCAGACCAATTTCACTAATAAATATAGATGTAAATTTCTCAGTAAGGTTCTAGCCAATAGATTATAGCTTCTCATTAAAAAAGTCATTCACCACAATCAAGTAGGTTTTATCCCAGGGGTGGAAGATTTGTTTAACATATGCAAGCCCATAAACGTAATTCTCTATATCAACAGAAGCAAAAACAAAGACCTTACGATCTTCTCAATAGATGCAGAAAAAGCATTCAATAAAATCCAACATCCTTTTCTAATTAGAACTCTGAGGAATATAGAGATAGGTGGCATGTTTCTTAAACTGAGCCATCTACGACAAACCTATAACTACTATTATACTGAAGGGAGGAAACTGAAAGGTTTTCTACTCAGCACTGGAACTAAACAAGGTTGTCCTCTATCACCACTGCTATTCAACACAGTTCTAGAAGTTCTAGCCAATACGATCAGGCAACAGAAGTTAATAAATGGCATCCAAATGGGGACAGAGGAAGTTAAACTCTCCTTCTTTGCCGATGATATGATCTCATACTTAGAGAACCCTAAAAACTCAACCCCAAGACCCTGGAAGTGATCAAAAATAGAGTAACATTTCAGGATATGAATAAATGTCCACAAATCAGTATCCTTTGTGTATGCCAATAACAGCCAAGATGAGAAGCTAATTAAAGACACAATTCTTTTCACAGTAGTGTCAAAGAAAATGAAATACCTAGGAATGTACATAAAAAAAAAGAGGTGAAGAGCCATGCTCATGGCTGGGAAGAATCAACATTGTTAAAATGTTTATACTTCCCAAAGCAATCTACAGATTCAATGCAATCCCCATTAAAATACCAACATCGTACTTTCAAGATTTGAAAAAAATAATTCTTCACTTTTTATGAAACCAGAATAAAAACCCATATGGCTACAGAAATTCTTAGTAAAAAAAAAAAAAAAAAAAAACAAGTCTGGAGTATCAGCCTACCAGACTTTACTACATCAGCCTAACAGGCTATACTACAAGGCCATAGTGATCAAAACAGCATGGTATTGGCACAAAAATAAAAACATAGATATCTAGAATGGAATAGAAAACCATGGGATGAAACTAATATAGCCACCTGATCTTTTGATAAACCAGACAAGAACATAACACTTGGGGGAAGACTCCCTATTTAATAAATGGTGTTGGGAGAACTAGTAAACCACATGTAAAAGACTGAAACTGGACACCCACTTTTCTTCACTCACTAAAATTTATTCAAGATGGATAAAAGATCTAAATCTTAGGCATGAAACAATAAAAATCCCCCAAAAGAGTGTGGGAAAAACAGTTGAAGGTATTGGCCTGGGAAAAGACTTTATGAAGAAGACTCTAGTGGCAATTGCAACAACAACAAAAATAAACAAATGGGACTTAAGTAAACTGAAAAGCTTTTGTACAGCTAAGGAGACAATAACCAAAGCAAAGAGACAACCATCAGAATGGGAAAAGATATTTGCAAATTATCAATCAGACAAAAGCTTGATAACCGGAATCTACAGAGAACTCAAATTAAGCAACAAAAAAAGAGCCATCAATCCCTTTTATCAAGGGGCAAGTGAGATGAATAGAACTTTCTCTAAAGGAGACAGATGAATGCTAACAAACTTGAAAAAATGCTGATTGTCACTAATCATCAGAGAAAAGCAAATCAAAACACCCTGAGATATCATCTAACCCCAGTGAGAAAAATCTCAAGACATCACAAAATCTCAAAACTACAGATGCTGGCATGGAGAGAAAGGAACTTTTACACTGCTGGTGGGACTGCAAACTAATACAACATTTTTGGAAGGAAGTATGGAGAACCCTCAAAGAGCTCAAGCTAGACCTCCCATTTGATCCCGCAATCTCATTACTGGGCATCTACCCAGAAGGAAAAAAAACCCTTCTACCATAAAGACACTTGTATTAGACTGTTTATCACAGCTCAATTTACAATTGCCAAACTATGGAAACAACATAAATGAGCACAGATGCAGGAATGGTTTCAGAAGCTATGGTTTATGTATACCATGGAATACTGTTCAGCCACTAATAAATATGGTGACTTTACATCTTTTGTATTAACCTGGATGGAGTTGAAACACATTCTTCTTTAGGAATGGAGAAGCAAGAATCCATAGCAACAACGTACTCAATTCAGATATGAGGACAACTGATGCTAGTTGGTGTGGTGGGTAGGGGAATGGGGGAGTGGAGAGCGGAAAGGAGGGAGGCGGTGAGGGTCACTGTGTGTGACACACCTCTTCGGGATGGGACATAATTATAAGATGGACTTTACCTAACAAATGCAAGCAATATAACCTGGTTTACCCCAATGATTCCCCAACAGTAAAAAAAGAAAATAAATCAGTGGTTTCCTATGGGTGGGAAGGGGGGTAATGAAAATGTTCTGAAATTGATTATGTGATAGTTGTACAACTCTGTAAATGCACTAAAACCACTGAATTATGTCCTTTAAATGAGTGAATTATATGTATATAAATCATATCTCAATAAAGCTGTTAGTTTTTTAAAAAGTTACAATCATTCTTAATTTAAGCAGCTCTAATTACAAACATAGAGCCCTTTGTGAAGTCATATGAAGTGCTGAACACAGTTGATACTCATCCTCCAAGCTCAACATAGGAAATGGATGTTCATCTCTCTAAAACCTACTATGTTCTATTTTGTCAATTTTATATCAAACAGGGTTTTAATGGATACTGGCAACAGGTGGTGTGCACCTTCCTTTATCTACGGTGTCATTATTGAGTAATTGCTTTTCTAATTAAGAGTTTTTATCTTTCTTTCAGATAAGTTAATAATTTCAATCGGCTTAAGGTAAAGTCTTAAGGTTATCTACCTCCAGTTAAGAAAATGCATATGTCTATATGCTTATCAAAAATAAGTTGAATTAATTGCCTAAGTTTCAAAAAGCAACATTTTAACCTTTATTTTCAAGTTTTCTGAGGTGGAATACCTCATGTTCACATTCAAAATCCCAATCTAGTTTATAGAAATAAGGCACAAATCAAAACATCATCAAGTAGGGCAGTGCCTATGGCTCAAAGGAGTAGGGCGCCAGCCCCATATGCCGGAGGTGGCGGGTTCAAACCCAGCCCCGGCCAGAAACCCAGCCCTGGGCAAAAACTGCAAAAAAATAAAATAAAATGAAATGAAAAATAAAAAGGTCCAAGGGCAGCGCCTGTGGGTCAAAGGAGTAGGGCACTGACCCCATATGCCAGAGGTGGCGGGTTCAAACCCAGCCCCAGCCAGAAACTGCAAAAAAAGAAAGAAAAAAGGCTAATTGACAGCTAATCAGGTATATTATAGAGTATAGACAGTGTAACATGTACATAGGTCCCTTTTATTTCCTAAAGCTAACCTATTGTTGCCGCACCCCCGGCATCTGGCCGTGGCGGGATGGCTCTGTCCGCGTTGTAAAAACTGTGGTAAGGCGGTGCGTGCTCCCCGGAGCGTTGCCCCCAGTCCCCCTGGCTTGCGACAGCAGCGCATAAGTTGCCTAGCATGCCTTTTAGTGAACGTAGGAAGTCATGAGGTGCGGCATAAAAGCCTAAGAAACCTTTACCCTGAAACCTGTCTGTTCAGTTGGATGCCTGATTATTGCCTGATTGTTTTGAGAAACTAAGAATAAACACAGTGACTTACTGATCCACAATTAAACACAGCAAGTATGGCTGTGCCGAACTCAGTGGCTCCAAGTAAGCCTGGTCAACAGCACGTCCCTACCATAAATGTCAGTGACTTGAGACAATGCAGACACGGCAAACAAAATGTTCCATCACGATATGCACACCCACCATCCACGGTGCCTCTCACAGAAAAACTTTTCTCTAACACAACATGCATTATCACCATCTGCAGTAAAACTTTACTTAGAAAAATGTCTTACTTCACTAATTTTCATATGTAACACAAATCAATAGAGTAGTTTAATGTTTAATAAACAATTAACTATGAATCAAAATATAGTTACTAATTAGAGTAAAAATATATAGAAGTAGTCAAGCATTATACATAAAAGAATATGTTCAGCTGTTTTTAAAAGAAATCATAAGAAACTGAGAACAATTACAGAACTAAGAGAAGTTACAAGCCTTGACATTCCTAGATAAGGGGAAGCAACCAGGTGTTACTAATGAAACCACTTCCCTAGAACAAAAACCTTGAAAAAATAAACCACCTCCCTCCAAAGAGCAAAACCTTGAAAACATATAATGCATGATAAACCACATATGGAGACACAAAGATAATTGGAGGCACAAAGATAATTTACAAGCATAAGCAAAATAATGATTACATTGTTTTAATCCTGGAAAGAAAATGTATAAATACCAGACTTAAAAATCAATAAAGTGCAGCTACTTTCCTCATCACTCGTGGTGTGTAGTAGTCTGTCAATTCACCCTGCGTCGACCTTCCAATCAACCTGAGCCGTTCGCCCTGAAAGCCCTCGGACTGAGACTCATTCGACTGGCGGTCCGCGACATATTGTATCTCTATGTGTTTTTCATCCAGCATAAAACACTGCACTGGATAATTCCAATAAGGCTTCACCACAGAGTCACTTGGTGGCGTGTCTACACCAATTGACTGTGAATTATATAAGAATGTTGACATACATATTTTTATCTCCAGTCTAAAACAGAAATGAATGACTAAATTAGTGCCTGGCAAAATATTTTTAAAGGGAAATTTTCAAGAGACAGAATATATTATAGTGCCACAACTATCATATTTCTGCTTTTAAATAATGCACACTACATTATACCTATCCAAACAAAAACTTATTCTACATCTTACTTCCTTATTTTTCCTCCTCTAACTCTCACACTGCTTTTGTACAGTTGAGGAAGCAACTAGAAAACAGGCCATTAAAAATTCAGTGGTGTGTCCAGGGACTATTGGAGGAGGCAAGCGTGAATCTGAAACTTCATCAACCAGTTAATTTCAATTCCTAACATGGACAACTGACCGCTTATTAATTCTTCCTCAAACTCAACAAATGAACCAACAAAAACTGGAACATCACTAACTATATGCATTATTTTTTCTGCTAGTGATGTTATTAATCAGTTCACTTTTCCTTATAGAAATAGCAAATGACATTTTTATATCAGCTTTTCAAAACCTTCCATAAGAAAACAACTCAACAGAGAAATATCTAGGCAAAAAGCTGATGCCCAATCAGGTCATTCAGCGTTCTCTACTTGTGGCTATAATGAAACAGGGGCAATGCCACAATGTTAAGTTAACACGTATTCATTTTCAAATAAATATACCTGTAAAATGGAAGTGATGATAATAATATTTATCCCACAAGGTATTTTTAAAGATCAAATGAAATAATAGTGACACATGTGCTTTGTAAATGTAAAGTGTCAAAGAAATAGTAATTATCATCAGCAGTGTCATTATTATTATACTATAATTATATATAAGTGAGGTAACCTGTCTTTGATGTGATATAGTTTAAAGACACCTAGAA
The DNA here is from genome assembly GCF_027406575.1 of Nycticebus coucang. Taxonomy (NCBI): domain Eukaryota; kingdom Metazoa; phylum Chordata; class Mammalia; order Primates; family Lorisidae; genus Nycticebus; species Nycticebus coucang. The sequence goes on along the minus strand of NC_069793.1, from coordinate 98,229,362 downwards.
GACACAATGATAAGATGAATTGTTTTAATAGCCTTTGCATACTTACTATTTATGTGCTATCTACTTAGTTAAAAAGAAACAAACAAGTATCATTGGGAAGAAGATAAATTTTGTACTCATTTCCATGTTAGTATGAATTATTCAGATGCTAGTATGAATTAATTAAATCAGATTATTATTATCTGAAGTACTAGATAAAAATAGCCTTTATAAAGTTTAGGAGGAAAGGAAGAGAGCAATTTTATGGCACTGCGCGGCACTTGTGGCTCAAAGGAGTAGGGCACCAGCCTCATATACCACAGGTGGCGGGTTCAAACCCTCCCCAGCCAAAAAAAAAAAAATTATGGCATAGTACAGTGTGGGAGATGTCGGAGGCCTGGTTAATGTCTCGGAGAGAGCAGTATTCTGTTAGTGGAACATATAAGAACCTATGTTAATAAGAGAAATAGAAACATAAAGTAATTTTAAAAGGTCAATAAAACTTGTGTGGACTTTTAAAAGTTTGTCCAAGTGTCAAAGAAAGACGCAACTAAGCTAGGGAGAAAAAGGCACCTCTGCTTTGATTAAGAAGCACTTATTTTCGATTGTTAGTCCCTCCAAGGGAGGTCAAGGTCGTAACTCTGAGACTCCACTGCCACCACCATGAACTCGGCTGCAGTATATAGATAATCAGGATCATTTTCTGAGTACTCATTACCTAAATAAATTTTATAGAAAGACATAGTTAAGAATACTGGAAACGAAATAGAAATACATTGCTTCAGCTAACTCTGCTGCCTCATTTCTCAACTGTGTAAAAAGTAGGTCATAGACAAAGATTAAAGATGTGCTTTTTAATAGAACAGGAGGTTGTGAACACTTTGTGTCTTGCTTTTCAGACTAAACCTTAGGTGTTAAAGATACAGTGGCACCACGCCTAAAGAGAGATCCCAGTTTCGGTTCACCAATAGCTAGTTCAGTAGATTAAAAGTAAGGAATAAAGATGTACATACAAGAACAATTAGAGGACCAGCACAGCTATCGCAATGTTTAACAAAAAAGATTTTCAAAATGCTCCCAGTGATAAACTAGGGCATTTTACTATGAAATAGATTCAATCCATCAGAAAACAACAGTTATAAATACATATGCATCTAAAAACTGATCCACAAAATATATGAAGTAAAAGGGGACAGAATTGATGGGGAAACAGACGAATTGATGATAAGAATTGGGACCTTTAATACCCCCCTCCAAATAACAGCTAGAATAGCTAGGTAGCAGCTAAGTAACAAAACAGAAGACTTAAAAAATCTGATAAACCATCTAGTCCTACTAGACATCTGTAGAATGTTCCTCCCAACAACACAAGTGTAGGAACCGTGGGAAAAACTTCCCCTCACTCTCAGAACATTGACTGACAAATCAACTCGCAAAAGGCAGATTAATTGGAGAAAGGGTATACAAATTTATTCACATTTACATGGGGTGGAGTCACAAGTGATTACCAAATAACCCAATGGAGTACAGATGCCACATCAGGGCACATACACCCTATTTCTTGGGGGCAGGAGGGATGGAGGACTGTGAGTGATTTTAGGAAGATAGTAAATTATTTTTTGATGAATTCAGTGGACTATAATGGACTGGGAAACAGTCTGTAGGGCTGACAGAGTGGACAGTTATTTATGACAAAAGGCTGTCGAGAAGACTGTTGACAGACTTCTATTGTTCTTCTGTGAGATAACAATGAATGAAAACTCAAAGAAGGGACAAAAGGTAATCATTTTCACCTTTGGCAGGTCTGGAGTTTAGGCAGATGAGGAACTTCTGCAAACAATTTCTTTCTGGTGCTTTGGAAGACACAGAGGATGGAGAAAGGAAAGCTGAGTGGAGCAGCCGGAGAGACCCCACAGTTTTTAATTCAGTTCAGCATTCCAAGCACTATATTTGGGATTATCAGTTTCGGAGCCCAAAGATGCCCCTCTCTAAAACGTACTGAGAAGTTTCACACACTAAAAGCTGAGTTGATGGCTGTGGAGAGAAAAATTAACAGCTGAGTAGCAAAAGATCTCATTAAACCAGCCTCCCCTTTCTGGGAATAGGCCAGTCCAATTAAACAGCTGTGTCTCATTTCCAGCGATGATATTGCAGATGGGTCTCAAACAGAAGAAAAACAAAAATTAATGTTTATAACAATCTACAAACCAGTTTCCTTAGAGTCTAGACAGAGGGCAGTCATCTGAGGTGTCTAGATGTTAGACTCAAAGCATCTTCCGTTAAAACAGAAGTTTTCTCGTCTGTAGTTTAAATGTCACAAGGTTGTTTATACATGAGCTTCAGTTTGCAGGACCTCAGAATAAGGTGGTAGCAATATTACTGTGCCTGAGAGAGAAAAAAATGGAAGAATAATTTGAAAATGTTCATCTGGAGACTTGTAGCCAGGAAAGAAGAACACAGAATTCAGTAAAAAATTTAGGCAAATAATACAAATGGAAAAACAAGGAATAAGGCTAGAATCTAATAACGTGTATATTATAGTTTCTGAAACATAATTTTCCTTTCTCCAGTTCTTCATTTTTATCAAGGGTAAACCAATTTATTTATAAAATAAGTTTCAGTCTAATTATACATGGCCTGATTATTTATTTGCATAAAGTGTATCAAGAATAGTGATTGGCCATACAGGCTCTTTATATATCGGCTTGCTGGAATTTTTTCACAAGGAATCTCAGATTAGACTTTTAAAAGCCTTGAGGCTAGGAAGCTAAGTCAAGGATGTGCCATCAAACTGTGCCTGTAATGCCTGTATGAATTGGAAGATTTCCTCTTTTCTAGAGGTCCCAAAATATCCTAAGGTTCCTGGACCTGTCAGAAAATGACAGTTTTTACTTAACGCAGGTCAGGAATCATGTAGATAGGATGCCAGGCTAGTCTTTCCAAGGGGCTTTTTATACACTCTATAAACTCAGTCTAATTCCTCCAAGCAATATGGTCATATCTTAAAATACACCATTCCACTCAAACCTTTACTAAAATGACCTGTGTTTCCAATTGTGTCTTATTACAAAATAAAATGGATTCTTATTGAAATTATACAAATAACTGTATTTCCATTAATTACAAGTACTCACAAATAATTGCCAGATTCTGGAGAAATTATAAAATCAAAGTGGTAATATTTAGCCAAAGTGATAACTTATGGATTCTAAAAAACAAACACTTTACCTTTGGAAAGAGAGGAAACTCAGTTTTCCAAACTATCAAAGATAGTTACTAATAGATAGTATGAGGAAAACTGAATCCGTCTCTCTCCACTCTCTTTGTAGTTTACACACTTATACATGCTATGTAAAAATCTTCTTTAAAAGAGAAAAACAAATTCTGCCTTTGTTATGTAAAAATCTTGTTTAAAAGAGAAAATCAAATTCTGCCTTTGTTATCAGTGTATGATTAATGTTAATGCTAATTTTAATAAACTTTTCTAAAAACTAGGTCCAATTTCAGTTTTGACCAGACAAGAAGAGATTTCCATAACCTTTTTATAAATTATGACAATTTTCCCCACTCTATATTTTTCCAACATTTTATATCATTCAGTTTTCTCTTTTAATCATTCAATAATTCAATTTAAAATAGTTTATAAAACCTCTAAGCTAGACAAAAGTAATTTCCTTTTAATAAAGAAGACGTTTTTCATGTTTTTTATAAAAAAAAATCCTACTTTCCTTACTTTGTATACAGAATTATTTCTCTTGTATCTAGTAGTTTAATCACATATGCTAACTATAATGTTGATTTTGAATAACCATAGTTTTCAGTAACAAACAGAAAACCAAAACACTAGAAAACAAGAAGTTTTAATTATATACCAATATAGAGTACAGGACAAAGGGCAGAGCTGTGAAGACAATGCCCCTCCCAGCATGGAAGGAGGCTGGATGGACCAGGGAGTGTGTGCTGTCCCTGGGCTTCTGGTCACTCACCTAGACCTCAGAATGCCTCATATCCAAACACATGGTCCCCAGACAAATTAAGCAAGTATCAAAAATATTGCAGGGCTTGGTGCCCGTGGCTCAAGTGGCTAAGGCGCCAGCCACATACACCTCAGCTGGCAGGTTCGAATCCAGCCTAGGCCCGCCAAAAAACAATGATGGCTGGCTGCAACCAAAAAATAGCTGGGTGTTGTGGTGGGCACCTGTGGTTCCAGTTACTTGGGAGGCAGAGGCAGGAGAATCGCTTGAGCTCAGGGGTTTGAGGTTGCTGTGAGCTGTGATGCCACAGCACACTACCCAGGGCGACAGCTTGAGGTTCTGTCTCAAAAAAATAAATAAATACACACACACACACACATATATAAATATATTTCAGAAGCAACAGTTTTATGACATTAAAATATGTAACAAAGGCAGCATATACCTGTCTGACCAGGCAAAAAATGTACAAATTAATTGCTGAAAATGTTTTTATCTTATTGTACCTATAATTTAAAAAGTACATTTACTAAAGTACTTTTAGTGATTATTAAAGTCACATGAACCAGAAAAATAATTTTGGCTTATTTACTTTATTTATGAGTATTCACTTATTTAAAAGTCAATCAAGAGTGTCCAACCTTTTTTCTTCTCTGCTGCACATTAGCAGAAGGAAAGTTGTCTTGGGCCAGACATTAAACGCACAAACACTGATGAAAGCTGATGAGCAAAAAAAAAAAATAACCAACGGTCTGTGCATAATTTTCTTGATGTCTAACACCTCAAATAAACAAAATTCCTCACAAAACTTTATTGTGCCCACAGGATGAACACCCATGATAGACAGTATATAAATAGAGACAAGTGTATATGTATATATAAAAATCCCACAGACACAAAGCCCTTACAGATTTTAAAGTCAAGAGACCAATAAAGACCCCCAGTTTAAAAGAAGAATTGGATTCAAACTATGCCTTTGTAAATGGTAAGGTTATAATTTATCTGTCTCACCTGCCCAAAGCTCTCACTGAGTTTAAGAAAAAACAAGGTAGAAAAATTAAATGTCAAAGAGCAGAGAGAAAGATAATTTAAGCTTTCTCAAGAAATTTGGGTATTATCAGTTAGAGAAAAATTAAAAATGAATGTCAAAATAACATAAGATCGTAGTAATTTACCATAAGATTTTATAAAGCATGGAAAGGAGACTGTCACACAAACATTGGAGCTTCTTCTTCAGGTCAGCATGTCAAAACACCATTTTTGGGGGAACCACTTTATGCGTCCCAACAGAAGCTATATTCTCCTCCAGTGCACACATTAACATATCCCCAAAGCAAGCCTCAAAAAACCTAAAATGACTACAATCATACAAAGTATGTTTGGTCATGACAATGAATGAATTTAGAAATCAGTAATGGAAAGACACTATGGAAATTAAGAAATATGTGGAAATAGAACTACAAACTCTTAAGTTACTAATGAGCCCCAAAATAAATTATAAGGAAAATTTGAAAATATATTAAGATGAGTTAAAGACAAAATAGCAACCTAGCAGTAGCACTCAAAGGATGGTTCTAACTATCAATGCTGTAATGAACAAGGAAGATGTAACAATAGCATAACAATACTACCTAAAGAAACTGAAAATACAAAGCCAACTAAACTCATACCAGATAAAAGAAAGAATAATAGGGTCTGCGCCTGTGGCTCAAAGGAGTAGGGCGCCAGGCCCGTATACCGGAGGTGGCAGGTTCAAACCTAGCCCTGGCCAGAAACTTCAAAAAAATAAAAATCAAAAAAATAAAAATAAACAAGAAAGAATAATAGACATGACAGTATAAAGTAAACAAATGAAGAGAAAAGCATTAGAGAAAATTAATAAAATACTTGTCTTTCTTAAAAGGTTGAATGATATTGACAAATGCCATCTAACGTCATTCTTAAGACTACATGGTTTTACTCTCAGATCTGGCACAAAACAAGAATATCTGCATCACCATTTTAAGTAGACATTGTGCCTAGGTTCTACCCTAAACAAGCAGGCAAGACATGAACGTAAAACTCAGCTAGATTGGAAAAGGTGGAAGACAATTATGACCATTTGCAAACTAAATATATTTGTAGAAAAACTTTTTTTTTTTTTTTTGTGGTTTTTGGCCGGGGCTGGGTTTGAACCTGCCACCTCTGGCATATGGGACTGGCGCCCTACTCCTTGAGCCACAGGCACCGCCTGTAAAAAAACCTTTATAAATCCTGGTAAACTGGTAAAAATTATTTTATAACTAATACATGAGTTTATTAAATTATGACCATTTGCAAACTAAGTATATTTGTAGAAAAACCTTTATAAATCCTGGTAAACTGGTAAAAATTATTTTATAACTAATATATGAGTTTATTAAATTTGTTCAGATCATTTTACAAAAATTAATTGTATTTCTTTACGCTACAAATTAAGAAAACGATTCAATTGGCAATACCATCAAAAGGAACAAAATACTTAAAAATACATTGTACAAAAGAAATTTAACACTCAAAACATGAAAATAGTGTTAAAGAAATTATGTAATTTCTTGTGTAATACCTAATTAAATATAGTTGCATTTCGTATTTATGAATCAAAACACTTAATATTTTTAAGATGGGAATATTCCCCAAATGGATTTATAGATGCAAATAGCCCCAGTAAAATCCCAGCTGCTTTTATTTAAGCAAACAAAATATTTTGTGAAATGTATATAGGAATTATACCAACCAGAGAAACCCAAATAATCTTGAAAAGGAGAACAAGATTGAAAGGCTGAGAATTGCAACTACTAAAAACTTAACTATAAATCTATGTTAATTGAGACCATGTGTTATTAGCAAAAGGATAGTCATATAAATTAATGGAATACGGTTTCAAATAAATAAATAAATGCTTATATTTAGAGTCAATTTATTTTGAACTGTGATTAGACAAAATTTTTCCCCCTAAGCAGTGTATTTTTGTTTTTTAATTTCACATTACTATGAGGGTACAAATGATTAGGTTACACTGTTTGCATTTTAGGCAAAGTCCATGTTGTAGCTTAGCCTTCACCAACAGGGTGTGCTGTATACCCTTATATTGTGCCCATTAGGTGAGAGTTTACCAACTCCGTATTCTCTCCTCCCTGCTTTGAATTTAATTGTTTTTCTTCATGTGGGTCTGTATTTGTTTTTCTATTGGTTTCATATTAATATTGAGTACATTGGATACTTGCTTTTCCATTGTTGTGATACTTTACTAAGAAAAATGTTCTTCAACTCCATCCAGGTGTACATATACCACCGTTTATTAATCCATTTATAGGTTGATGGGCACTTGAGTTGATTCCGCATCTTGGCGATTGTGAATTGAGCTGTGATGAACATTCTAGTGCAAATTTCCTTATGGGAAAATAATGTTTCTTTCTTCTGGGTAAATACTTAGTAATGAGATTGAAAGATCAAATGGAAGGTCCACTTTTAGCTCTTTGAGGATTTTCCATACTTCTTTCCAAAGAGGCTGAACTAGTTTTCAATCTCACTAGCAGTGCAAAAGTGTTCCCTCCACATCCACAACACCCTCTACAGCTTTGGGACTTGTTATGTGGGCTGTTCTCACTGGGATTAGGTGGTATCTCAAGGTGGTTTTGATTTCCTTTTCTTTGATGATTAGCAGCAATGAGCATTTTTTCATGTTTTTGCTGGCCATTTGTCTGTCTTCATAGAGAAATTTCTGTTCATGTCTCTTGCCCATTTATAAATTGGATTGTTTGTTCTTTTCTTGTTGATTAATTTGAGTTCTCTGTAGATTCTAGCTATCAGACCTTTGTCAGATTTGTGGCATTAAATATCTTCTCCCATTCTAAATGTTATCCATTTGCCTTAGCTGTTGGGTCCTTAAGCTGTGCAGAAGCTTTTTAACTTGATCATATCTCATTTATTTAATTTTGGTGTTGCTTCAATTACCAAATGGGGTCTTCTTCAGAAAACATTTCTCAAAGTGATATTTTCAATAGTTTTTCTTACACTTTGTTCTAGAGTTTTACCATTTCATGTCTTAAATTTGAATATTTTATCCATCAAGAGTCAACTTTTGTCATTGTTGAGAGGTGTGGGTCTAGTTTCAGTCTTCCACATATGGCTAAACAGTTCTCCCAGCACCATTTATGAAATCTGGATTCTTTTCCCCAGTATATGCTTTTGTTTGGCTTATCAAAGATCAGTTGTCTATATGCTTCTGATTTCATCTCTAGCTTCTCTGTTCTATTTCATAGATCTGTGTCTCTATTTTTGTGCAAGTACTATGCTGTTTTGATTACTATAGACTTGTAGTATAAACTAAAGATTGGTAATGTGATGCCTCCAGATTAGATTTATTTCTTAGAATTGCATTAACTATTCAGAGTTTTTCCTATTGTATATGAAAACAAAGTACTGTTTTTTCAAGTTCTTCAAAGTACGAGATTGGTGCATGGATGGGGAATGTATTGAATCTGTAAATCACTTTTGGATAGTATGAATATTTTAAATTCTTCTCAGCCATGAGTATAATACTTTCTTCCACTTATTAAGAATACTTGCCTTCTATTTCTTCTCTCAGAGTTTCCTAGTTCTCCGTGTAGAGATCCTTTACATCTTTTGTTAGGTATATTCCCAGGTATTTTATTTTTCTGAAGCTATTGTGAAGGGTATCATTTTTTTGATTTTATTTTCACCTTGACTCTTACTGGCATTTATGAAGGCTACTGATACATGGACATTGATTTTATATCACTAGATGTTACTGTATGTCTTGATCACTTCCAGGTGTTATGTGGTTGAGTCCCTAGGGTTTTCTATGTGTAAGTTCATATCATCAGCAAAGAGCAAGAGTTTGACCTTCTCTGTTCCTATTTCAATACCCTTGATCTCATTCTCTTGCCTGATTGCATTGATTAGAACTTCCAGCACTATGTTGAATAGTAGTGGTAATGGTGGACATCCTTGTCTGATTCCAGTTCTAAATAGAAATGCCTTCAACTTTACTCCATTAAGAATTATATTGACTATAGGTTTGTTGTAAATGTCTTGTATTAGCTTAAGGAATGTCCCAACCATGCCTATTTCCTTAAGTATTCTTGTCAGAAAAGTATACTCAATTTTGTCTAATGCTTTTTCTGCGTCTATTGAGAGAATCATGTGGTCTTTGTATTTGCTTCTATTTATGTGGTGAATTACATTTATGGATTTATATATGGTGAAAAAACCTTACATACCTGTGATTAAAGCCCACTTGATTATGATGTGTATATTTTTTAATGTGAATTAAATAATCATTGCACAACTTTTTTAATGTGATTATTTAATCAATCATTAAATAATCCTGTTTGCTAGGATTTTATTGAATATTTTTGTGTCAATATTTATTAATGATATTGTTATGTAGTTTTCTTTTTTTGATGTATCCTTTCCAAGTTTTGGTATCAGAGTGATATTTGCTTTGTAGAAGGAGTTGGGGAGAGTTCCTTCCTTCTCTGTATCGTGGAATAGGTCCCACAATATAGGTACGAGATTCTCATTGAAGGTTTGGTAGAATTCTGGTTTAAAGCCATCTTATCCAGGACTTCTCTTTGTTGAATGATTTTTTTATTATTATAATTTTGGTGCTTGATATTGGTCTGTTCAAAATTTCTAGTTCTTTCTAGTAGAATTTATGGAGGTGGTGTGATTCCAGGTATGGGTCCATTTCATCCACACTTTCAATTTTCTGGACATAGAACTTTTTGTGGCAATCAGTAATGATCATTTAGATTTCTTGAACAAAATAACAATGAAGCCAATAGTTATTAAAACCTCTGAGATACTGCCTTTGCCCATTAGATGCCCATATCCAAAAAAAAAAAGAAAGAAAGAAAGAAAGAAAGAAAGAAAGAAAGAAAGAAAGAAAGAAAGAAAGAAAGAAAGAAAGAAAGAAAGAAAGAAAGAAAAGGACAAATCAACAACCTTATGAACCATCTCAAGGAACTGGAAAAGGACGAGCCATCTAATCCCTAAACCTAGCAGAAGAAAAGATATAACCAAAATTAGATCAGAATTAAATGAAATTAAGAATATAATAACCATTCAGAAGATCAGTGAAACAAAATGTTTGTTCTTTGAAAAGATTAATGAAATTGATAAGCTTGGCCAGACTAACTAGAAAAAGAAAACTAAAATTTCTGATAACCTTAATTACAAATTAAAAAGAAAAATAACAGACACCACAGAGATGCACAAGATCATCAATGATTACTGTGATGAGATAATCTAATGGGATAAGATTATAAGTTGTTTTCAACACGTATTTCTGGAAACACCTGATGTCTACATGTAAAAACACTAACAACAATAGAAAGTTGAATCTCTTTCTTATACCATATACAAAAATTAACTCAGAAAGAAATCATCAGCCTAAAGGTAAGAGAAACTATAAAACTCTTAAAAAGAAAACAGAGGAATAAATCTTCACAACCTCAGTTTAGACAAAGACTTTATTGAATTCACACTAAAAGCACAAGTGACAAAAGAATAAATTGAAAAAAATCAGACTTCATAGAAATTAAAAATATCTGTTCTGAAATCATACCACTGAGAAAGTTAAAAACTAACTGCCGGATTAGCAAAAATGTATTATATCACATATCTGTTATAGCATTTCTGTCCAGAATATGCCAATATCTATCACAACTCAGTATTAAAAGGATAAAGATGCTGAGCATTATCAGCCATTAGATAGATGCAGTTTCAAAGTACAATGAGATAATATTTCATACCCACTAGGGTCACTAAAATTAAAAAGACAGATAAATAAAACAGCCACAGAAAGACAAATAACTACATGGTGAATCTAAAAGAGGTGATTTCATAGAAGTAGAGGGTAGAATGGTGGTCACTGGAGGCTGGGGTATTGGGAGTGGGTGAGCAATGCGAAATGGTCAAAGATGCAAAATTTTAGTTAGACCAAAAAAATTAATCCAGGTAATCTATTGTACAACATGGTGACTATATTTAATAACATATTGTATTCTTGAAAAATGAAGACCAAGATTTTAAATAATTTCATCATAAAAATGATAAATTTGTGAGGTAATATATATGTTAATTAGCTAGATTAAGCCATTTGCATTATATATATATATATAATATATTTTAAATCATGGTATACATTATAAATACATTAAATTTTATATCTCAATTTTTTTAAAATAAGAATAACAAATTTTTACAAAGACAACATTTTGGGGAGAATGAGGAGAAATTGGAGCCCCCGTAAAGAGCTGGTGAAAATACAAAATGATGCATCTCTATGAAAACAGATTTGGCCATTTCTCAACCTGGGAAACATAGAGTTATCACACGAATCACTCCTAGGTATATACCCAAGATAAATACAAATATATTGTCCATGCTAAAATGTGTACATGAATGTCTATAGCAGCATTATTCTTAAGACCAAAAAAGTGAAAAAGAAAACTCAAAATGTCCATGAACTGATGAATGAATGATACACAATAGCCATGCAGCAGCACATTACTGAGCAACAAAGAGGAATGAAATACTGATACCTGGTTACAACACAAATGCATCTTAAAGATGTTCCATTAAGTGAAAGAAGCCACTTACAAAAGCTTGTACAGTGTATGATTCCATTTATAAGAAATGTCCCTAATAAGCAAATCTATAGATAGGTAAATTATTATTTTTCTTGGGATCAAAGGGGAAAATGAGCCTAACTGCCAATGAGATGGTGAAAATGCACCAAAAATATAATGTGATGATAATTGCTCACCTGTAAATACACTAAAAATGATCAAATTGTATACTTGATATGTAAAAGGCATGAAATGTGAATTGTGTCTCAATAAAGCTTCTTTAAAAATAATCATCATGGGCTGGGTGCCTGTAGCTCAAGCGGCTAAGGCGCTAGCCACATACCCACGAGCTGGCAGGTTCGAATCCAGCCTGAGCCTGCCAAACAACAATGACAACTACAACCAAAAAAGGGCCAGGTGTTGTGGTGGGCGCCTGTAGTTCCAGCTACTTGGGAGGCTGAGGCAAGAGAATCGCTTAAGCCCAGGAGTTGGAGGTTGCTGTGATCTATAATATCACAGCACTCTTCCCAACACGACGGCTTGAAGCTCTGTCTCAAAAAAAAAAAAAAAAAAAAAATTATCATCATGAATTAGGTCAAAAAAGTGAAAATCTAAGATAACAATTGCTGAAGATATTTTTTAATTGACCTATGACTGTCAGAAGGGAATTTTCCTTATTTTATGCCTCCTTTGAGAATATTATAATTCTAATTATTCCTATTTAAAATGCTATTCCCTTTATTATTTTTATGATTTAAAATCATTACTAATTTAAAAATTGGTTTACCTAACAATTGCAATCAGTGTAACCTGGCTTATTGTACCCTCAATGAATCCCCAACAAAAAAAAAAAAAAAAAAGAATCAGTCTTTTATCTACTGATCTGAAATGTCACCTTTATCATATACTAAATTCCCATATATATGTTAAAAAAAAAAAAAGAAACATAGTTTCATATATGTAGTCAAAAAAGCACATTTCCCTTTTAGAGGAATAAAGGAAGCCAAGATAAATTAGTAAAAAGTTAATCATAAAAAAAAAAAATTGGTTTAGGAAATCTTGGTCAACTCAGATATTAGAAAACGACAGACAGATGAATTTCTATATTCCATGTATTTGTTCCTATTATTTGCTATATAGATGTAATATTATTTTAACCCACCCACTAGTCGTAGGAAGATACTTTCTTAAGAGGACCTATATTGGAATCTAATAGTTTAATTAAAATGCTGTTCTCTCAAACAACTTTGAACATATTAAGTTATTCAAAATTTGTAGAGCCCAGGAGGGTACTTAGCATAAAAGGTGATTTTTCTATATTCTGAGAGGTGAAAATGTGATAAACAATTATGAATACCATATATACACTTTGTCCAATGGCCAATATTGATCTAATAACTTCACAGTATTGGGTTTGTCAAGGGAAATTTATTTTCTTTTTCAAATCACACTTGATGGTATCACCAAAATACTATTTAATATTTATCATACAAAAATGTTCAGAAAATCCATTTTACATTTTGATTTCAGAAAAACTGTAAGTTGTCCATTTTAACTTCTACAAATCTTGTGATTAGACAATAAGAATTTTTTTTATTAAATCATAGCTGTGTACATTAATGCAATTATGGGGTATATTGTGCTGGTTTTATATACAATTTGGAATACTTTCATCAAACTGGTTACTATAGCCTTCACTGCATTTTCTTAGTTATTATGTTAAGACATTTATATTCTACACTTAGTAGATTTAACATGTACCCTTGTGAAATGCACCATAGGTCCCACTAATTACCCTCCCTCTGCCCATCTTCCCCCCTCCCCTCACCTCCCTCTCCTCTTTCCCCTTCATCTTGGGCTGTAGTCGGAACATACCTTTCATATTGAAGTGTGGGTCCTTATAAATTGGTTTCATAGTAGGGAGGAGTACATGGGATACTTTTTCTTCCACCCTTGAGATACTTTGCTAAGAAGAATATGTTCCAGCTCCATCCATGTAAACATAAAAGAGAGAAAATATCAATCTTTTTAAGGCTGCATAATATTCCATGGGGAACAAATTCCATAATTTACTAATCCATTCATGGGTCAATGGGCACTTGGGCTTCTTCCATGACTTAGCAATTATGGATTGGGCTACAATAAGCATCACGGTACAAATATCTTTATTATAAAATGATTTTTAGTATTCTTGATATATACCTAGTAGAGGAACTACAGGATTGAATGGCAGGTTTATTTTTAGATCCCTAAGTGATCTCCAAACATTTTTCTAAAAGGAACATATTAGATTGCATTCTCACCAGCAGTACAGAAGCATTCTCTTTTCTCCACATCCATGCCAACAACTATGGTTTTGGGATTTGGTGATGTGGGCCAATCTTACCGGAGTTAGATGATATGTCAAAGTAGTTTTGATTTGCATTTCTCTGATGATTAAAGGTGATGAAAATTTTTTCATATGTCTGTAGGCTGTGCACCTGTCTTCTTCAGAGAAGTTTCTCTTCAGAGAAGTTGCCCACACTGAGATGGGATCACTTGTTCTTTTCTTGCTAATATGTTTGAGTTCTCTGTGGATTCTGGTTATTAAACCTTTGTCAGAGACATAACCTGCAAATATCTTCTCTCATTTTGAGGGCTGTCTGCTTGTTTAACTTACTGTGTTCTTGGCTGTGAAGAAGATTTTTAGTTTGATCAGATCCCAGTAATGTATTTTTGGTGTTGCTTCAATTGCCCTAGGGGAGGGGAGTGTCCTTCTCATAAAATATTCTCCCAGGCTGATTTCTTCAAGTGTTTTCCCTGCAATTTCTTCTAGTATTTTTATAGTTTCATGTCTTAAGTTTAAATCTTTAATCCAATGAGAGTTTATCTTTGTTAATGGTGAAAGGTGTTGGACCAATTTCAAACTTCTACAGGTTGCCAGCCAGTTTTCCCAGAACCACTTGTTGAATAGGGAGTCTTTTCCCTACTGAAGGTTTTTAATTGGCTCATCAAAGATCAAATTATGGTAAATAGCTTGGTTCATCTCTTGGTTTTCTATTCTGTTCCATACATCTACCTCTCTGTTTTTGTGCCAGTACCATGCTGTTTTGATCACTGTCAATTTATAGTATCGTCTGAGGTCTGGTAGCGTGATTCCTCCTGATTTGTTTTTATTCTTGAGTAATGTCTTGGCTATTCAAGTTTTTTTCTGATTCCATATAAAATAAAGTATTATTTTTTCAAAGTCATTAAAGTATGACAGTGGTGCTTTAATAGGGATTGCATCAAAATTGTATATTGCTTTGGGTAGTATGGGCATTTTAACTATGTTGATTCTTCCCAGCCATGAGCATGCTATGTTTTTCCATCTTCAGCTATTTCTTTTCCTAAAGTTTCATAGTTCTCTTTATAGAGATCTTTCATGTCCTTTGTTAGGTAAACTCCCAAATATTTCATCTTCTTTGGCATTACTATAAAAGGAATAGAATCCTTGACTGTTTTCTCACCTTGACTATTGATATATATACAGGCTACTGATTTGTGAGTATAGATTTTGTAACCTGAGACGCTACTGTATTCCTTGATCACTTCTAAGAGTTTTGTAGTAGAATCCCTGGTGTTTTCCAGCTATGTAATCGTATCATCTGCGAAGAGTGAAAGTTTGATCTCCTCTGACCCTATATGGATACCCTTGATCGCCTTTTCTTGCCTGATTGCGATGGCTAAGACTTCCATTACAATGTTGAAAAGCAGTGGAGACAATTGGTAATCTTGCCTGGTTCCTAATCTGAGTGGAAATGATTTAAATTTAACTCCATTCAATACAATATTGGCTGTGGGTTTGTTGCGTGACCGGAGATGCAAACGAACAGCAGCTTTGCCATGGTTGTAAACTCGCTCCTGTAATTATTAAGTCAAGAAACAGACTACATGCACTTAGATGAGATGAAATGGCATGTAGCAAAGTTCTTTATTCCAAGTTTTCGTTTTATACTCTTCCAGTCACATACACACCTAATCCATTATCTATTAGCTGAATTTTAACTTGAAAGGAAATATTTATCATATCAATGCAATCACTTGTGTAGTAAATGTCTTCCTCTAAGCACTGACTAGTTTACGAGCAGGTTACAAAGACGAAAGTAGCCAAATGGGAACAGAGTTAATAGAAGAATGTCTTCAAGCATTCACTCAGTTTACTCAGTATGAAGTAACGACTGTGACCTTCCCTCAGGGCAGAGTACCTATAGACCTCTGACAATATGTTGTTAACATACGTCAACCCTCTGGCCCGTATCTCTGAGGAAGGGCGGCATGCCCTTTGATCTCAGGCTTCATGCGGTGCACAGCTTCAGAGAAAAGGCCTAAGAAATTCATAACTGCAGATGCTGGTATGGATGTGGAGAGAAGGGAACACTTTTACACTGCTGGTGGGACTGCAAACTAGTACAACCTTTCTGGAAGGAAGTATGGAGAAACCTCAAAGCACTCAAGCTAGACCTCCCATTTGATCCTGCAATCCCATTACTGGGCATCTACCCAGAAGGAAAAAAATCCTGTTCTCACAAGGACACTTGTACTAGACTGTTTATTGCAGCTCAATTTACACTCGCCAAAATGTGGAAACAGCCTAAATGCCCACCAACCCAGGAATGGATTAACAAGCTGTGGTATATGTATACCATGGAATACTATTCAGCCATTAAAAAAAATGGAGACTTTACATCCTTCATATTAACCTGGATGGACGTGGAAGACATTATTCTTAGTAAAGCATCACAAGAATGGAGAAGCATGAATCCTATGTACTCAATTTTGATATGAGGACAATTAATGACAATTATGGTTATGGGGGGGGAAACAGAAAGAGGGAAGGAGGGAGGGGGTGGGGCCTTGGTGTGTGTCACACTTTATGGGGGCAAGACATAATTGCAAGAGGGACTTTACCTAACAATTGCAATCAGTGTAACATGGCTTATTGTACCCTCAATGAATCCCCAACAATAAAAAAAAAAAAAAAAAATAGCCAGGAAAAGTAAAAAAAAAAGTAATTCGTAACTCCAAAAGCCTAACTCTGCGAGTGACCCAGTGGGGGTCCAAGCCTCTTAAGCATCTGGAAGAAAAGCATGTCATTTTAAACTCACACTGAATTTACTTTGTGTGCTTGATGTAGGATATGTTTATTTTTATTTATTTATTTATTTTTGGATATGTTTATTTTTAAATATTATCCTACAGGGTTTGCTGTAGATGGCCTCTATCAGTTTACAAAATGTCCCTTCTATACCTATTTTCTTAAGTATTCTGATTATAAAAGGATGCTGGATATAATCAAAAGCTTTTTCTGCATCAATTGAGAGAGTCATATGGTCTTTATTTTTTACTTTATTTTTTATTTTGCTTATGTGATGTATTATATTGATAGATTTACATATATTGAACCATACTTGAGACCCAGGGATAAAGCCAACTTGGTTATGGTGTATAATTTGTTTGATGTATTGCTATTCTGTTTGCTAGGATATTATTGAATATTTTTGCATCTATATTCATTAAAGACATTTGTCTATAATTTTCTTTTTTTGTTGGTTCTTTTCCTGGTTTGGGGATCAGGATGATATTTGCTTCATAGAAGGTGTTGTGAAGTAGTCCTTCTTTTTCTGTGCTTTGGAAAAGGTTATATACTATAGGTACTAGTTCCTCTTTAGAGGTTTGGTAGAATTCTGATGTGAAGCTGTCTGGTCCCAGACTCTTCTTTTTTGGGAGATTTCATATAGTTGATTCTATTTCAGTACTTGATATAGATCTGTTCAACATTTTTCATTCTTTCTGAGTAAGTCTAGGAAGTTGGTGTGCTTCCAAGTATTATCAATTTATTTCAAATTTTTATATTTCTGAGAATAGATTTTTTTGTAGTATTCATCAAGAATTTTTTGAATTTCTGAGGTGTCTCTTATTAGTTTGCCTTTTTCATTTTTGTTGATGAAATCAGGGATTTTAATTTTCTGGTTTTGGTTAAGCTAGCTAATGGTTTATCAATTTTGTTACACTTTTCAAAATATCACCTTTTTTGATTCATTGATCTTTTGAATAATTCTTTTGTATTCGATTTCATTTAATTAGACTCTAATTTTGGTTATTTCTTTTCTTCTTCTGGGTTTGGGGTTGAAGTGTTCTTCCTTTTCCAGTTGCTTGAGATTTCCTATTAAGTTGTTGACTTCCTCTATTTCCATTCTCTTAAGGAAGGCTTGCAGCGCTATAAATTTTCCTCTTAGGACTTCCTTTGCAGCATCCCAGAGGTTCTGATAATTCATATCTTTATTATCATTCTGTTCCAAAAGCTTGGTAATTTCCTTCTTAATCTCATCTTGAACCCAGTTATCTTCCAGCATATGGTTATTTAGTTTTCATGTCTTTGTATGAGTATGCAATTCCTGTTATTGGTGAGTTCAACTTTTATTCCATGATGGTCTGAGAAAATACAAGGAATATTTTCTATTTTTTTAAATTTGCTGATGTTAGCCCTGTAACCTAAGATGTGATCAATTTTGGAGGATATTCCATGGGCTGATGAAAGAATGTGTATCAAATTTGTTAGGATGAAATGTTCTGTAGATGTCTATTAAATTCAATTGCTGTATGGTGAAGTTTAAGTATAGAATTTCTTTGCTTAGTTTCTTCTTGGAGGATCAATCTAACACCATCACAGGGGTCTTAAAATCTCTGACTATTACAGTGCTGGAAGATATCAAATTGTTCATGTGTGTTAGAGTCTTGCTTATGAATTGAGGAACATTTGGTTGAGCACATAAATGTTAATAATTGATATCTCATCACATTGAGGGTTTACAAATTGAAGAAATTTACCATAACTAAACCAGCTTTTAAAGGTATTCTTAGACCCTCCTCCATAATGACCACCACAATGCTCTACCACCAAAGTAACCTCACTCGGAATTATTGATCAAAATCCAACTTCCACAGTGGCAAAAGGATTAAAAATGTCCACAGGTCTTTCAAGAAACTTGACAGCCAAAATACCAGGCTTTTCAATGCTCTCAATTAACATGAATTGCTTAAATTGTCCACTAAAGAGGTACAGGTTGGCTGATGGATACAAAACCTCAGGCCAGATAACTGCTGCATACAAGAATCTCATCTTATCTTAAAGGATAAATATAGATTCAGGGTGAAGGAATGGAGAACTATAATCCAGGCAAATGGAAAACAGGAAAAAGCAGGCATTGCAATTTTATTTGAAGATACATTAGGCTTTAAAGGATTATGTTTTGAATGATTTGTAATACACCTGCAGTAAGACATACCATAAATTATAAATCAGTTAGTAATTTTACTTTGGCATTATCATTTTCATACTTGTGACTGAAGTAATTCACAAAGGTATTTGCAGAGAAGTTGAACATATTTTCATGTTTTAATCTAAAATATAAACTCCTAGAGGATAAGAACTATGTATTTCTTGTTCTCTATGCTTAAGGCAGCACAGTGTCCACTAAGTAATTAGTTAAAAAAATTAAAAGACAATTTTTTTTTTTTTTTTTGCAGTTTTTGGCCAGGGCCAGTTTTGAACCCACCACCTCCAGTATATGGGGCCAGGGCCCTACTCCATTGAGACACAGGTGCCACCCTAAAAGACAATTTATTTTTTAAGAAAAATGTTATACAATATGAAATGGGCTGCCTTAGCTGGTAATAACTCTTCTGTACTAGGAGATAGACAGATGGATTATTTAGCACTTTGCAATATCTTTGTAAGGATGAATAATCACCTAAAGAAAAATCAAGCTAACTTAACTCATGGTCCTTTCCAGTTCTATGATTTTGTGAATCTAACTGTATTACACACTTATTTCAATGGCTGATTATGAATTTCTTTTTTTTAGTTTTTCTAATGTCCTTCCCAGTAAAATATACTCCATAACATCATCCAGCATCCTGTACAGAAAGTATATACATGAAAATGCCACTGCTTTTATACGGAGCACTATAAAGAAACAAAAATTAATCAATTCTTTAATACAAAATTTCAAACATGTGTTGGGGAGAGAGAGTTGGGTAGATGGAATTTCCTTAATGCAGTTTTAATAGCTGTGTTTACAACCATATTTCATCATGCAATTCCTAAATCTAAATGTAATGTGTAATTAATTTCATGAAAAGCATGTTTATTTTTAATATAAGTAAATTATACTCTCTGTAATTTTGCCAGGAGACTCAACATACATATACTTAAATATGTCAGAGGTGAATAGATAGACATTCTATATTCATAAACATTGCATTCCTGTGTTGGCAATGCTAGTATTGTGTGTAATGCCATGCAGCCCAGCATTTATATTGTAATGAATTACTCCACAGGTTATGGAGAAAGGAACAGAGCAACTGCATGCAAATCAGTATAAGAGAGTAGGGAGATAGTCGTTTTCACAGGATCTTTAAGAAAGTGAATTTATTTTCTTCAGGGAACTCATTGAAAACTAAATGTGCTCCCTATGTTTAAATTAAACATCACATTTATATGGATAGTAAATACATGCATAATAATTATTATCATTCACAAAAGGGTTGTCAAATATATTACCTCATTTAAAATCACAACTGGATCCGAAAACTATGGCTTAGAACTTGGCAATTTTCTTCAGGGTGAAACTGCTGTTCATTAACACAGGCAGCGCATGAACACAGATTCTCTGCACTATCTGCCAAGGCACCTGGAAAAGAGTAGGTGAATGTATGTTGACTAAATTTATGATTGGACATTTGGTCATAAGTTAGACCACTCTAGCCAGTGCACATTCTTCTGTGTTATAATGGCTTTGTTCATGAAAGTTTTTCAGTCGTGTCTTCTGAAAGACTTCATTAAAAATAGTTGATGTCTTTAGGTTTGGCTAAACCATGAATTAAACATAACCATGAATTCAAACTAGTAGGAGTTTGAAATATGTTTTTTGATTCTTAAAATAGTAGATCGTCTTTGTTAATTGAGTTGGGGAGGCTCCTGTATGCATAACAAAGACTTGTTGGTGAGTCATTAAAAATAACAATCATATTCTGTTAAATTGTTATCATTCTGTCTTGTATTGTCTTTTACATAGACATTGGGAGAAAGTCAAGGGAAGGTCAACAGATGTCACTGTGAGAAAGTAAAAGAGAGAATGATTACCCCTTATCAATGCTTGTTAATACAAAACTACAATGGCTTGCTTTCATTATTTTTTGAAAAAAGGTCACTTGGGTCACCATGTCCTTGGGTGACCTTAATTTCTGCCAAATGAAAGAGTCCATACAGAAGTCATGATTTATTTTGAATAGACATAAATCAAAATCTCTTTTCTAAGAGATGCTGGATGGCTAATGCTTACAATGGGAGGAAGGGAGCATGAAGGTCCACTGACCAAAGGCTACAAGGCCTTCCCTTGCTGCCAAGTCCAGCTGTTGAAGTTGCAGTCACACAGGCCCTTTGCTCCTGAATATTCTGACTTTCTGAGCCTGCCCTGAACCCTGCCCCACATTTTTGTCTTTTGAATTTTTCCTGACCTGAACCTTATCATTCCCTCCTTGAGTCCTACCCATGTCAGTGCTGAGGTCATTTTAGGGCCAGAATGATTTGATGTAGGGAACTGTTTGAGTCACAGATTACAAGATTGGTGGTGAAGAAAGAACTGGCTGTATCAACAAGCAAGTTTCCAGGAGTATCTGGGGGGAGATAAAAATCAAGAGACAATGAGAAACTGGAGGCCCAGGGAAATAAAGAGTCAGACACTGAGACTCAGTATCAGTCCTTGCATCTGAAATCTCTGTGAAGTTATCCCTGCAGCTCTGCTTTGGGCTAAAGCCTCTTTTTCTGTGCTCTAATAACTTCCTGTGTTTGAGTCTACATTGACAGTGCCTTACAGTGATGAAGAGGGACAGATTCTGCAGGCCAGCAGCCTGGGCTTTAAATCCAGATCCACCACCGTGTTGATATTTTGTCAAGTACTTAAATCTTCTAACCCTTATTTTTCTGCCTTAATAAATTAGAAATAATAGTACTTTATTCACAGAATTGTTGAGTAAGGTAATGCATATTAATGCCTCTAACATATATCAAGCCTTTATTGGGTGTATATGTATTATATAATATATAATAGACAGGCTGACCATAAAGTTTGTGTGCTATTTTAAATTGCACATGAACTTTATGGCCACCTTGTATAATATATATCATAAAAGTATTCAATATGTAATAGACATTATTATTATTACCAGATACTGGCAAACTGCTCACCAAACCAGTTTTATTCTCCCCCAGGGCCTAGAACTGCACTTTTTCTCTCCTATCATAGCCTGTACAATGTCCCTGAAAGATGTCCATGTCCTAATCCTGAGAGCTTGTGAATATGTTATTTTACAGGGGAGAGGAGACCTGGCAGTTGTGATTAGGTGGGAAAGATTAGCCTTTACAATTAGCTTGGACCCAATGTACTCACACAGGTCCTTATAATAGTGAGGCAGAAAAATAAAAGTCAGTGGTACAAGATACTAGTCCTGGGGAGACTTCCAACTTGGGTCTTCTCCTTTTTTAGAAGCTCTGGTGCTTTTTTACTCTTCTGATCTGTGGTCCGTGGTTCATTCTTGAAAACCCTGAGACCAAGGAACTACTGAAGAAATTCCAGTAACATATTTTGTGTTCGTTGTCCAGGATTGAAGACCTGTGGTAAGGGGGATTGGAGATCTGTGGTAAGCAATGGGACCACTTAACTCTATCCTATTTTTCTGTATAATCATGATAGTGGAGACTAATGATTTGGATGCCTGTCAGTCCCTAAAAGCGCATAGTGCAGCTGCTGACCTCCAGGTCATGGGCAAGAGGCTGTTGGGGAACAAGCTTTCTAACTGAAAAGTTACAGAGGCAAAGGTAAAAGACTATTCTGAAGCATGAAACAAAAGGAAAATGGAGCCCTGATTTGTGCAATTAAAATGGCTTTTATTCCACCTGCTGCAAGTTGGGTGCGATCTCCACCTGGGAAGAAATTCACACTTGGGAAATGGCAGATGGGGGATTTAAAGGGCTGGGGTTGGTCTGTCCACCACTTCCTGGGAGAGACATACACACGATTCTTCCTGGGCAGGTAGGTGGGAAAGGGTTGGGGGGTGGGGCAGGATTGGCCCATTTGCTATTTCCTGGGAGGGACAAGCTTCCCAGGAAAGGGATTTTTCCTGGGTGGGGCAGATCTATTTGGGCTGGTACACCTGATTCTATCACTAATTCCCCTTGGCTCTGAAAGAAAGAAGCAGAAGGGAATGTTAGAAGGCTTGAAGCCCTGCAAAAGAACTAGCAGCCAGAGGTCCTGGCGTCCCCAACAATGGTCTGACCTCACGGCACCAGAAGGCCTTCTGAAAATGTGCCTTCCCAGCTCTTTTGCTATCCCTTCACGTCTTTCTGGGTCCCAAACTTCTAATGATTTCACAGCCTCCTGCCACTTTCCTTCTCTCTCCTTATAGTTTGTGTGTTTTGTTTTAATGTTGGCAGAGATTTGATTTATATATTTAGTTAAGTTTGTACTGGCTCTTTTTGGTATTTCTTAGATGTTATAAGCATGTTTCCAAAGGTCCTTTTCATTGCCTTTCACTGCAAAATTGAATTCAATTGGCTTTTCTGAATGTTTGAGAAGAAAGCTGAACTATGTTAACAGAGGCCAAGAAGTTGGCTCCAAACAAAGGGCAAAATGACTCCACTACCTGGCTTCTGTGCATGACCAGAAGACCCTAAAGGGAAGCACTGGAAACACCCTGAGGCAAAAATGGCCCTAAACCCTATGCCACAGTTCAGTCTCCTCTTTATAAGAAAAAGAAAAAAAAACTTTAAAAATGAAGAAAGGCAAAAAAAAGAAAATAATAAAAAATAAAAATAAAAATAAAAATCTCAGTATTTGATTTTTCCTGGTCTATTAATGTAAGTGGAAAGGTTCAAACTCCTTACAGGTTACTCTAAGACTTTGGCTGGTTGTAACTAATTCTAATGCAAAAATTTTAAAGTATCTCTTGATGCTGAGTTTTTACTGAGTTTAATTATTGTTGCCTTGCTAACTTTGGTAGAAGAAAGGGGAGTGAAAAACATAGCATTTAAGACCTTCCCATGATAAAAAAAAAAAAAAAAAGAAAGAAAGAAAATCCTTATTTCTTTTGTTACTGTGATTTAAGGAAAGCTTATAAAAATGATAAAGGGTTACAAGTGTGAGCGACCCCACAGCCATTTTCTCCAGGGCGGGGCTTATCCTCACTTTGATTGACAGGCATATATTCAATGGCAGGCCAGGAGAGTATATTCCTCCAACTTGCATCATGTGGGACCAGGCTCATGGATACCTGATTTCTTAGGCTGTGCTGCCAGGAAGTAATAAGCAAAGGAGAGCCCACAGATACAAAGGGCTACACTGGTAATTGTGGCTAAGCACAGGGCTGAGGAGACCACTCTCCTTAGGGATTCTTCCCCAAGCACTGGAAGGACACTTCTTTTCATTTGGCTGGAAGGCTTCCTGGGCTTGTCAGAGTGAAGGGAGCAAAACCAACTCCATCTTTGTTACTCTCTAACTGAGTCCCCAGGGTACCCGCCCCCTTCCAGTCTGTGCCAGATTAAGTACCTCCTGTTTGTCAAGAAATGGCTTAACGCTTGTGAGATAACCTATTTGATAACCATGTTGCAGGTGCAAGCTGTTTTCACCCCCTAGAAAATGTGAAGCATTTTCACTTCTGTAAAATTCTGCTTTGCGCTAGGACACCCCCGCCCAACCTCTCTGCAACCCCTGGGGGCCAAGAGTTCTTTGGGGGTGTGAACCTCCTCTTGGCCACTGGAATTAAAGGACCCTGTACTCAATTTGGCCTCCATGTGCTGCCGTATTCTCTATAATTCCACCTGCGTCATTTGGGCATAATAAGAGGACTCTTTGAGAACCCAGTAACACAGAGGGTGGGATTGATTAAGATGCTGATGTTTGTTCTTTCCCATAGATGGGTAATATTCTGTTTAAGAGGACATCCAGGTAATATCTTCTCTTGTCAAGAGAACTTTCATCAGGTGGGACCACTATGGCTCCTGGGTACATGATTTTTTGGCCTGTGCTTCACCCTGCTGGGATATATTTGATCCTCAGACACTGAGGAAGGAATGTATGATTTTCTTCTGCACCTAAGCCTGGCCTTAATATCAACTCTCCAGTGGTGAACAACCACCACCAGAGGATAGTCTAAATTATGGTAAACAAAAGGGGAAATAGTCTGAATTACCTGTGTGAAAGCTTACTTTTTTCTCAGAGATAATCCCCAACTCTGTAAAATCCATCATATAGATCCATCTCTCTGGGCTGTAGTAACTTCTCCAAATGGCCAGGAATTCCCAAGAAAGACACAGTCACTACCAAGTTCAAACCCGTCTTCTACTTCTCCTGCAGCTTCCTCCATGCATTTAGAAAACCCCAAGAAGGAGTCTGTTCCAAAAGTTTCTTCTGGTCCTACTGGGACCCACAGAAAGTAGCTGTACCCTTTGTGTCTCTTGGTCAAGATTGTGGGTGGTGGGAGAGGAAATGTGTGCATATTCACTCCATTTTCTCTAGCACATTAAAAACAAATTAAGATTGATTTTAGGAAAATTTTCTGATGACCCAGATAGATACACAGCTGTTCTCTAAAGGTAGGGACAAAGCTTTGGCCTCTATTGGAGAGATAGAATCCTACTAGTAGAGCAAAATTTAACTTTGAAAGAGAAAAATGAGTCTTAGATGAGTCTAGAAATCAAGGTGTTTTGTGGTTCATGTCCAAAACTAACAGTAATATGTCTTTTGAGGAAAGGAACAGATACCCCATATGAAAAAAGTTCCCTTTGAGAATCCTGAATGGGACCCTGAGAAACAATGTGACTGGTGGTGTAAACATTTTCTAACATATATCCCAGAAGGTTTACATAGATCCAAGAAAAAGCCTTTGAATTAATCTAAGTTGTCTGCTATTTCCTGGGAGAAAATGAAAGTCCCTCAGCCTTTCTTAAGAAGCGTAGGGAGGTGGTGAGAAAACACACTCAGTTGATACCTGACTTCTCAGAGGGCCAAATTATTTTAAAAGATAAATGTATCATTCAAGCAGCCCAGATATTCAAAGAGAACTCCAGAAATTGGCTCTAGTCCTTAATCATAACCTTGAGAATCTTCTTAAAAGGTCACAGTGGTCTTTTATAATCGAGAACAAGAGGAAAAGGAGAGAAGTAATAATGATAGCTTTAGTAATAGCACCCCGACAAATGGGCACCATTCAGAGGTAGAGGGAGGCCGGAGGAGCTAAGATTGCCCCAAGCAGCATCACCTGTCGGGCAAGGGACCAGGCCCCTGTACAGAATGCAAGGGTGACCACTGGAGGGCAGCCTGTCCCCAAAGGTGAAGTCCTTCTGGGACAGTGACGCCATCAGCCCCCAAACTGGACTGAGAGTGCCCAAGGCAATTGCTCATGGCTCCAAGTTGTATCATCACCCCTCAAGGACCCCAGGTCTGCCTCCCAGTAGAGGGCCAGGAGACAGAATTTCTTCTGCCCTAGACGAAGGACCTACATGGGAGACTTCCTACTTGGATCTTCCCCTTTGCCAGAAACTCTGATGCTTTTTTACTCCTTCTGTATTCCTCTCTGTCTAATAAAATCCTATCTTACCACTGGGGGGCAGGGAAGAATATTAGTCCTAACAGTTCAGTTTGTGAACTCATCCTTGAAAAAGTGCTGCCTGCCTCCTTGCTGAATATCACCACAGTCATCTTCACAGCACCCCCCTTGGGGAGCTAGGCACCAAAGCCTGTGCCTCATCCGCCCTTCAAAGCAGTTTTGGAACTATTTTTCTGGAATGACCATCAAAGCTATCATGGTATCATTACCTTAGATATCCTGAATGTCGTCAAAATGTTTTCCTTTTGATATTTCCTTTATCTTAAAGAAAAAAGTCACCTGGGGCTAGATCAGGTGAGTAGGGAGGATGTTTATTCATGTTTATCACTGTGAATGAATTGAAAACACCTGCCAACATATCTGGCCCAAGAAAATCTAATACACAATTCTCACCTTCTTTCCTTCTCTATCCACCAGATAGAAGCCACAGACTTAGAGGCCCTTGAGAATGAGGGAGCTGCAAGATGAGAAGGGCTTTAGTCCCCAAATCAACCTACGGAAGCCCATCTGCTAACATCCTACTTTACTGAAATGATTCTGCCTACCTTCACCATGAGACCAAATGTGTCAAAGAAAGAAGGCGTGTCTTCTTTTAGCATCCCTAGTGGTGAGCATTATTCTTGGTGCATAGGAAGTACATTCTAAGTGATCATCTTAAACAACAGTATTATTTGAACTGAGCTGGACACGGTATAAAGCTATTTAGCAGGAGGAGGAAAGAAGTCAGAGAGTACCACAGAGGGCAGAGAAGGTGCAGTTTTTCAGGACACAACCTGAGAACTGAGCAAGTGTTAGGGTTTAACACATAGTGGATATGGACCCATGGCCTGGGGCCTGTAGGTTCATACACAGAAAGCCGGATCGGTCAGCTCATACACATGGGTAACGCAGCAAAAGGATGAGTGGCAAGTCTTATGAATTTGAGACCTCCATTCAAAGTTAATAAAGGAAAGTTTTAGTTGGAATAAACCCCCCTTATCAATCTCTTGATCAGAAGCCACTTAGCCTTGCCTAAGCTACCCCTTTTTTCATCATGCTATCACAGTAGCAAGATTATAAATAAGTCCATGAGATGCTTTTTGCCCTGGTTCACATGGGAAAGCAATTTAAAAAGGTTCACACTGGAATTAAAATGATTTTTACCTCATGAAAATCAAATCAAAAAAGGCAACCATCAGCTCAAAGAATTTAGGTTCTGAAATTCATGAAGAACATTTGCTTTTCCTATTTTCAGTCTACCTATGTTCTGTATTATTTGAAGAGCAATCCAATTTTTTTTTTTTTTTAACCTGAATGCTTCTCTGATCTGGAACAAAGTTTAGCTTTTATCAGACAGTTCTCAGGCCTTGCAACAGGCAAGATCATTGTCACTGCATTCCCAAGATACAGTCTCTTTCTTAGTGATGCATAAAAGGATTTGCTCCCTTCAAATGATAATTAAATTAAAAATAAAGTTAGAAAGGCAGCTTTGAACTCTCTGGTGAGAAAGGTCACTCACTGATCAGCAATCTGTTAGCACAGCTGTGTCCAGAAGAGACTTTCCAGCCATATCGTCCGTAAGTGGGTTCTCCACATCAAGTGAGAAGGCCATTGATTTTGCTTCTTTTAACCACTTTCGTTAGTGACGCTCAGAAGGCAGCAAACATACAGGCATTTAGAGAGCTTTGTAAAGACTTGGGTGAAATGCCAATTTAAATTGTTGAGAAAATCCACCCTAAGAAAGCACAATTGAATCTAACATCAGGAAACACTTGGCAGCGGAGCAGATTTATGTTCTTTCTGCTAAAAGTGTCATGTGTCACGTTGGTCACGTCCCTGATCCTTGTCTATTAGAAGGAGGGAACTTATGTGAAGTGATCGTACCTAATAAACGTTATTCCAAGAAGTTACATATAGTCAGTTCATTATTTTATATTCAGTGGACTGACACCTTCCACTCTAAAACACATATCACTTGTAACAATCACCAAGGGACTGCACTACTGTTTAAAGAAAAGAGATGTACCATGGGCCTGAAGGAACGGGTAATTCTCTCCTCAATGTCCGGATGCTGTAACGGAAAGTTTCAGACAGATAACAATCTAAGTTTATCTAGTGTCAGGGTGGTTTTTTTTCTTTTTTTTTTTTTCAGATAAAATTTTTATTGGCATTCCATTGACATGAAAGATTAAATTAGGAAGAGCTAGTTCTCCATTATTCAGTTCTTCATATATATATATATATATTTGTAGAGACAGAGTCTCACTTTATCGCCCTCAGTAGAGTGCTGTGGTGTCACACAGCTCACAGCACCTCCAACTCCTGGACTTAGGTGATTCTCTTGCCTCAGCCTCCCACTATCTTCTTTTGTATTTTTTAATTCACTGCTAAGCTTTCCTCTGAAAGTATCTGCATATTTTTCCTCTTTGTTTTTAAAGCTATGTTGATTAGTACGGTGTAAGCACTCCAATTTGTACAAATAATCAAAACATTGAATCCCATAATGGCATAAATGTATTCATGATCTATGTACAAATGACTTAATGAAATAAAAAGTAAAAGAAAAAATAGTGTCAGGTTTTGCCTGGGAACAACTCCTGTTCTGTAAATGGGGAATTGGAAGATAGTTAACTTTTCTGAAGTTCTTTTACAAGATAAGGGTTTACCCATTGGACAATCTCAGGTTCACACATGTCCCTAATCACTTCTCTTACATAGGGAGGAGGGGAATGGACAAACCGAATGCAGAGACTGAAAATTGGAAATTGATTGTGCAGTCATTTTTAAATGTAACATTATGGATTTTTTTGTTGTGGTTTTGCTTTTTGTTTTTTGACAGACTGTTGCTCTGTTGTCCAGGCTAGAATGCAGCGGTGTCATGAAACTCCTGGGGTCAAACAATTCTCCTTCCTCAGCCTCTTGAGAAGCTGGAACTACCAATGTGCACCACCATACCCAGCTAATTGTTTTGTTCTTTTTTGTAAAGGCAGGGTCTTGCTGATGCCCAGGCTGGTCTCAGCCTCTTGTATTTGGGCAATTCCCTTAAGCCTCCCGAAGTGCCAGGATTATGGGAATGAGCAACTGTACTTGGCCTCATTTACTTCTTTTAATAAATGTAAAACGACTCATTAACCCTGCTTTAGAAAGAATGTATCATATGTAGATAGATGAGATTCTGTTTATCATAGCATTTCCTATACATAGAAGTTTAATGACTAGTAAAAGTAGCAATATTAACATTCATTGAGTGTTCTCTACATGATGACTGAATTCATTTTATGTTCCTTAAGAAAGAAAAGGGTGTAAGTTGGGTGTATCTCAGAAAATATAGAGGGTTGTAGGTGCTTTTCTAAGTACTTTGTATGCTTTGTCGTAGTCAATGTCAAAAAATTCAACAATTTTTTGAAGTAGTTATTATTATCATCATTTAATATGATCTTTAAAGTTTAGCCTTTGAACTTCATAAATCTGATTTACTAGGAAAAGGCCTACTTCATGATCTCCTGATCTTCCCTGAAAAATTTTCGTAACTTCTAATCTGGAGAAGAGACAGGAAACTTAATTCCTTTCTTCCAGAGTTTCGTATGCCACGTAGTTCGGCAATTCTTGTAGGAATTAATAAAAAGCCTTCATTAAGTCACAAAAGGTAAATCTACTGTCCCCACTTCTCAGAAGACAATGGGTGACTAATTATATTTTTGTGAGTAGGAAGGGTCACTGAAGTCATTTTTATTTTTATTTATTTATTTGGCCAGGACCAGGTTTAAACCCACCACCTCCAGTATACGGGGCTGGCACCCTGCTCCTTGAGCCATAGGAGCCATGCTCAAGTCATTTTTAAATGAAGAATTAAATCTTGTGGGTGGCACCTGTGGCTCAGTGAGTAGGGTGCCGGCCCCATATACCGAGGGTGGCGGGTTCAAACCCAGCCCTGGCTGAACTGCAACCAAAAAAAGAATTAAATCTTGCTTACCCTTTTTATTGACTTAAATGGTCTATTATTCTCGATTGTTTATAAAACGTGTTCATGCAATGTAATGAGAATTTTTTTCCAAAGAAAATGTAAAACAATAATCTCGTGAGGTTATTATACATTTATTGACCTTTTTTTTAATAAAATAAGATCCTATACAATTGGAGCTTTGCAGGAAATGTCCAGGTTACTCTATTGCTCCAGTAATGTACTTGGAGTAAATGAATCCCAAAATTTGGGAGTCTTTTCTAGCTAAGGACAGCCTGTAAAAGAAAAGCTCAACAACAGTTTCACTTCTCCAATTCACATCAAGGACAACTCATGGGATGTCTGAGGAAGAAGAGGTCCGGTCTGTCCTGGGTGAATTCTGGAGTTTGTATTGGACAAACTGTTATTTGCTGATTAAGAGCACAGAGCACACGTCTCTTTAACTTTTACTTCCTGTATAAGCCACCCATCTTTCATTTCCTTTTGAATCATTTTCTTTTCCTAAATTGCAGCTAGACTCTGAACATGTCACTGCCTTGCCTAGTAAGCCTGGCACGGAGACTCCTAGCTTGGATGACATAAGGACAAACTCTCTGTCCAGTGAGATCAGTACTTACGAACATCAAATAAGCAAGAGTGTGTTTTGTACGTTCAGTTTGAAATACATCAAACTGGACTCCGAGTAACTTGGAAGTACCTTCCAAACGGAAAGGGAAGGTCCAGTAACAGATTTGCCTTAAGTTTGTTACCAAAATGCAAGGGATAATGGCACCATGTTACACATTGTCATTTCTCTGAGAATATATGCATTTTTCTAAGTCCTAAAATATCAGTGATTTTAAGATACACCTTCAATTCAGGACTAACTTTTCAGGATACTGAAAATACCACAGTTAAATACATACAGTATATTTTGTATTTTGTGGCTAGTAGTGGTTCGTTTTATAAACTAATCAAGAAATAATGAGCTATAACTAGATGCCACTTTTTCCTAGTTTTCTTCTTTTGGAAGTCTGAAGGGGCTCGCTGCAGACATTGGTGTTTGCAGATGAGCCCATTGAGGGGCTACTCTGAGTTATGCACTTGTCAAGTAAATAGACTCCAGAGGCAGTGGAATTCACGGCTTCATGAATGTTATCCTGCCATATTCCCATCCCACGAGGGTCCTTAGTGTTCATCATTAAACAAAAGCACTTTAGCACATAAAAGCTCATTTCTCCTGTGTAGCCTATGTGGCCTGATGGAAAGAGGCAGGTGGTCCTGCACGAAGCCCTCTAGAGGTGACAGGAGGATGTATTAGGAGAGAAGAGTCACACAGGCATGGAAATTTCCTCCATTTTACAAGGCAGGGCTCGCCACGGCCAATGTGTGACTGAGCAAATGAGCATGAACAATTCGAGTAGGTCTGACTGGAGCTCAGCGAGTTGCTGAGGGATTTCAGGGAGGGCTTCGGTGCAGCTGTGGTCTCTGCTGAACTGAATTTCAAAGGAGACACTAGCCACCGTGACCAAAGCAATTGGGCTGGAAGCCTGCAACAATTTTCCAGCTCTCTCCATCTATCATGCATCCATTTCTACCCTGTGTCTGCCAAATGGACACTTAGACCAATGACTAAAAGCATCTCAGAGGAGGGATCCAAAGGGGGTGGTGTAGCGAGCCAGGGCTCAGAAGGCAACCCCACTAATAACGACTTGTAAGTAATCAGGAAAGAAACTGGAGAATGGGAACATATGACTGTGTTTATGTATGTTTGCCTCACAAAATTTTCTGCATCAGAAAGAATTATTTTCAATATAACATTATTATGTAATGTATTAGAAGAAATATTAAGTAATTATAGATCAACATCTAAGTTAAAATTAATCTAGGAGTGATGCTAACAATGCAAATTATGCTGAAAAGTCACAATTAGATAATCACGTAAGCAAATTCACATAATTACAGATAACAGTAGTCACAGACAGTGTGAATCATACCCAAATCTTTGCCTGGTGCTTATCACATTTCTTTAGTCACCAATAATAATAAATAATAAAATATTTTATTATTAAATAAATATTATTTTATTATTAAATAAAATAATAAAAATAAAGATACAAGTAGTCCTAAGAATGTTAATTTTAGAATTTTAATATATATCTAAGATTGTTAATTAAAGAATTTTAATATATATCCAAGAATTTTAATATGTATCTAAAATATAATGACATAACAACAGTAATAGTAATGTAATTATTATTATTATTATTTTAATATGGCAGATTGGTTTTATTTACAAGGGCTCCCCATGCACTCACAGTCCATACACATTTAAAATAAATGCAGATAGTAATGTAATATTTAAGGGAGCCTCATGGCAGATATGGTTAGAGGATGCCTTAGATTAATATTTTAATTCTAATCATTACTGGAATCCTGCAAGGGTGGAACTGTTTCTCTAAAAATTACATATATTTATTCCTTTATTAATGTATTTATTCCTTAAATATGTAACGCTTACCTGTTATTTGTAGACACTTCTCTGGATTCTGGTGATTCGGTGTTAAACAAAAGACATAAAAATCCTTAATATCATAAATAACTAAAGACACAAAAGAGGAACAGTCATAATAAAAATGAAGAACCACCACCAGAGTTAGAGGACAGAGAGTCAAGATGGGGATAAGTTCTATCTTTTTTTTTTTTTTGCAGTTTTTGGTCGGGGCTGGGTTTGAACCCACCACCTCCGGCATATGGGGCTGGCGCCCTACTTCTTTGAGCCACAGGCACCGCCCAGTAAGTTCTGTCTTAATATGATTGCTCACAGGAGACCTTGGAGATATGAAGGATTAACTTAAGCATCCCCGGGAAGGAAATTCCAGGCAGAGGCTACAGCAGGAGCAAATGTGCCAATAGGAGAGTGAACGTGGCGTGTTCAAGAAGCATAAAAACTAGGAAGTTGTTTGCACCTGAGTGTTGGTGGGGAAAGAGATAAGGATGAAAAGATAAGGGAGATCTGGATAAGGTAGTGTCTCGTAGATAATAATGAGGAGTGTGGAATTTTAATTTGAACCAAGGGAAGGCTTTCAGACAGGAACAATGTGATCTAATTTAAATTTTAAGATTTAATCTGGCTGTGGAGTGAAGAGTAGACTATAATCCCAGCATTCTGGGAGGCCAAGGAGGGCAGATCACCTAAGCTCATGAATTCAAGACTAGCCTGAGGGGCTATGAAGCGAGTGTATGATGCCCCATGATCATATCAATGTATACAGTTATGATTTAATAAAAATATATATATATATATCCAAAGGAAAAAAAAAAAAAAGACTAGCCTGAGATCCAGTGAGACCCCATCTTTAAAAGCAGCCGGGCCTTGTGGCGGGCGCCTGTAGTCCCAGCTACTCAGAAGGCTGAAGCAAGAGAATCACTTGAGCCCAAGAGTCTGAGGTTGCTGTGAGCTGTGACGCCACAGTACTCACTACCAGGGGCAACTAAGTGAGACTCTGTCTAAAAAGAAAAGAATCTACTATAAAGATACACAAATGAAACCAAGGAGGCCAGGTAGGAGGCTGTGGCCCAGGTGAGAGAAAATGATGCCTTTGACTAGAGTTTCTGTCTGTGGAGCTGATGAGAAAACGTGGCCTTCAGGATAGATATTGAATATCGAGTTTGGAGGACTGAGATAAGAATTAGATGTGCCATAAAAGAAGCCCATGATGAGTCCTAATTTGGGATACTGGACAAATGTGTGAATGATAATAGTATTTATTCATGTGCTTAAAAGAAGGGAAAGAGAAGAGAAAGGAATGAGTATCTGCAGTCACAAAACTAAGTAACATGCTGAAAACGAACCAGAACTAGCCGGGTTTGGACGCTAATGTAACCCAAGATAGAGTATCACTCTGTTGCCCCAGGCGACAGTGCTGTGGCATCATAGCTCACAGCAACCTCAAATTCCTGTGCTCCAGTGATACTCCTACCTCAGCCTCCTGAGTAGCTGGGACTACAGGTGCCCACTATAATAATGCCCAGGTAATTTTTTTTTCTTTTTAGTAGAGATGGGTCTCACTGTTGCTCAGGCTATTCTCAAACTCCTGAGCTCAAGGCAGCTACCTTGGCCTCTCAGAGTGCTAGGTGTGAGCCATTGCACCCAGCCTAGTCTGGTTCCTAAGCCTATCCTGTTTGTAATCATTATATTTGAATAACTCCTGAAAGGAAGAAACCTTCCTATGTCTTTCCTTTTCAAAATAACTGAGAATTCACTGCTCTGCTTAGTTGTTTTCCAGGCCATGAGTCAATGCACTGCACTATTTCTCAGTATTATGAGAGTTCTTGGGGGAAGTGGAAAGGAGATGTTGACCCTCTTGAACACCTGAAAAATGGAATGCAGATTACATAACATTGTACTTAATTGCTGGGAAGATAGACACCAAAAGTATAATTCATATAGGAAACCTGGAAAGTAACCTGCAAAACCATTTTCATTAACCTTACCTTTTTGAATGCATCACCCTTGAGGCTACTGTAACAAACTTGTATTTTCTTGCCCAGGAGCAGTAGGGCAGGTATCAAAAAGAATAAAGAAACCTAATCAAAGCAACACACACACACACACACA
This sequence comes from Nycticebus coucang, assembly GCF_027406575.1. Taxonomy (NCBI): domain Eukaryota; kingdom Metazoa; phylum Chordata; class Mammalia; order Primates; family Lorisidae; genus Nycticebus; species Nycticebus coucang. The sequence goes on along the minus strand of NC_069793.1, from coordinate 98,194,565 downwards.
CACACACACACACACACACAAGCGGCAGCTACAACCTGTGGCTTAACAGTGTGACACAAGTGCTTTCTTTAAGACGTTCATGCAAAGAAAAGCCAGAGGGTGGTTAAACAGGGAGCATTTTCCCCTGCGGCTTGCGAGGGTGCTGCTGTTCACAGACTAGACCTAGGTCAGCTCAGAACCTCCTGGAATTCATCCAGCATTCTTGGCACGAAGGCTGATACTGATGAAACAGAAGTTACCTACTGTATGGCAGCCTTTATCCATTATCCATGAAAGGTACTGTCATATGCCCTGAGGCTTTAGAGAGAAGTTAAACCATATGTTCACTGCTGCTGGGGTGACTGTAGAAAGCCACAGCCCTTGAGCCATGCTGATGATGTTAGCTGGATAAAATGATGGCACCATAAGGTCTTTCTTTGTGAATTTTAATAAGTTAAATGTTCAGAAACATAAGGTTACTTATTCCCTAAGACTCTGGCATACTAATCTATTTATGTTCCCCTGCACCATTGAAAAGTGCTGTCAGGTGGGAGTGGGTGCACTTCTTGAAGGCTAAGGAAACAGATGATTTTCATGGTCTTTACCTTGACATTTATTTGCTAGTAATAAGACAGTGTTCAGGCTAGGTGATGCTCCAGCTTCTCAGCAGATGGTAAAAATTTACAAAAGAATAAGCAGGATTTTTTCAGTGTCTGGGTTTTAAATAAAAGGCTGTGCCCATGAAGGATTTAGGAGGCAGACCGATCCACACTCAACTCCCAGTCCTTCCTCTTAATAGCTTCAAGACTGCTGGGCAAGTTATCTAACCTCCCCATATTTGTGTTTTAACATGAGAAACGTGGAACTAACTAGTAATACCTACACCTTATGGTTATTGTAAGGATTAAATAAAATAATGTGGGTGAGGCACTTAGAACAGTGCTGAACATACTGGGTAACTCTTCCCAGCCTGTGGCCCCTGGGAGTGCTTTCCAACTGTGTGTTCTTCAACTTCTGTTTAAAACAGAAAGTAAATAAAAGCTGTGATGTATTTGTAAGCCCCTGAAACATTCAATGTTTATTTTTGAACCCTTTTTTTTTTTTCTATTCCATCTTGTTAACCATGCAAGCAAGATCTAAATCTCCTACAAATACTAAACATGGATTACAGGTACCTGGATAAAAATTCGATCCTATAATTCCTTTACTAGGTTTATACCCAGAAGACCAAAAGTCACAATATAACAAAGACATCTGTACCAGAATGTTTATTGCAGCCCAATTCATAATTGCTAAGTCATGGAAGAAGCCCAAGTGCCCATCGACCCACAAATGGACTAGCAAATTGTGGTACATGTATACCATGGAATATTATGCAGCCTTAAAGAAAGATGGAGACTTTACCTCTTTCATGTTTACATGGATGGAGCTGGAACATATTCTTAGCAAAGTATCTCAGGAATGGAAGAAAAAGTATCCAATGTACTCAGCCCTACTATGAAGCTAAATTATAGCTTTCACATGAAGACTATAACCCAACTATAGCACAAGACTATGGGGAAAGGGCCAAGGAAGGGGAAGGGAGGGGGGAGGTTTTGGTGGAGGGAGGGTAATGAGTGGGGCCACATCTATGGTGCATCTTAGAATGGGTATAGGCAAAACTTACTAAAGGCAGAATACAAATGTCTACATACAATAACTAAGAAAATGCCATGAAGGCTACGTTGAACAGTTTGATGAGAATATCTCAGATTGTATATGAAACCAGCACATTGTACCCCTTGTTGCACTAATGTACACAGCTATGATTTAACAATAAAAAAAGAAAGAAAGAAAAAAAAACACCTCAGCAAACTGATGTAGCCTATAGCAAAATGTCTGGGACTCTTCCTTGACCATTGTTCTGAAAGATAGTGTCACAGCAATCTAGGTATTATAAAGAGCTGCTCCAGATGCCAATGACCAAAAAGGAAAAAGGCAACATCACGGGCGACGACTGGGAGTGTGCATACAATGTTGGGTGTACACTGGAAAGATCCACTAAATAATCCAATGTTTGTTCATGCAAGCATCACGTATCAGCCAATTAGTGCGTACTAGGCACTGTAGAGAATGATCACCATGGAAGCCAGCATAGCTGAGGGTAAAGATTACAGGCCCTGGAGTCAAACAGATCAGGATAAATAGCCTGACCCTGTCATCAAGAATTTATTCATAAGAGTTACATCGGTGTGTGCAGGAAAAGTCCAAATTGAATTTGTTCCAACTCTATCAATTATGGATTGCTTGCAGATAGGTCAGGCATATTTTGATGCAACTCATTTCTTTTTTGTCTCTTAAAGGCATTGAGACACTGTGCTCCTGAGAACAGTGATGGTGTCTTCTGACTTGATACTTACTTTCTTACCTCTGGAAACGCAGTGGGGAAAGTCTAATAGCCCTATAAACTAGATGCCAGGAAACAAACACACACTGCATTCTCTTTCCGCATTGCTAGGGAAATTTCTGAATCCGTAGCTTAACACATCTAGAAAAAGTTTCTCATCATTTGACAGCCATTCTCCATCCTGATGATTACACCTCTAATACAAAAACATTTTCACTATTTCTATAATGTTCTGTGCCTTGTCATGAACTGTAATGTTCACCCAGTCTTCAATGAGTGAACTCTACCCTTTTCTATGCCTAGAAGGTGCCTAATCATCTTTCAAAACTGAAATTAACTCCCACTCCCACTTTTCTTCTTTGAAGTCCTTCTAATCTCTCTAAAACATCAATACTCCCAATTTTAGACTTCCAAAGTATTTTGTGTACAACTCTACTATAAACACATTTTTTGTTGTTGTTTGTTTTTACCATAATTATTCCAACAACCATCCCTGTGAACAACCAGCTATTATTCACCTTTGTATAGCTATCCATACTTATTGAACAATTAATAATGTGTTGTGTGCATTTTAAACACTGAATCTCAAGCTCCTACAATAACCCAGTGGATTTGATAATATTTTCCATTTTACAGATGGAACAAATGAAACTCAAAAGGTTGTAATGACATTTTGGCTCAAGCAATTAAATTTCTTCATTAACTAGGATTCTTCAGAGAAAGAGAACCAATAGGAAATATACAAATATGCATAAAGAGATTTGGTGTTAGGCATCAGCTCACACAATTATGGAATCTAAGCAGACCCACTGCAGTGTAGGGTGGGAGTTAGGGATGGCAGACGGTGTAAATCCTAATCCAAGTCCGAAGTCTGGAAGACTGTGACCAAGGGTAAGCTAAGGTAAGATGGGGTGTCCTACCTCAAAAAGAGAGGGGGGACATTTGCCCTTTCTCTGCCTTTTGTTCTATTCAAGCCCTCAAGATAAATGATGCCCACCTATATTGGTGAGGAAGAACTTTGCTTAGTCCTCTGATTCAAATGCCAGTCTCTTCTGGAAACAAACAGAAATAACATTTCATTTTTGCCCGCCCTCACAACCACACCCAGAAATGTTTCCCAGCTACGTAGTCATTCCTTATCTCAGTAGAAGAGACACGTAAAATTAACCGTTACATTTTTCTCTCAGGTAAAAGAATGCATGACGTGGAAAAAGGTTCTCCTAATCAGGACTTCATTGATCTTTAGTAGTCTATTTTCTAGAGTTAAAATGTTTCTGACTGGGTTATAGGGGAGGGAGGGGGGAGGTGGGTAGAGGGAGGGGGATTGGTGGGATTACACCAGTGGTGCATCTTACAAGGGTATATGTGAAACTTGGTAAATGTGGAATGTAAGTGTCTTGGCACAGTAACTGAGAGAATGCCAGGAAGGCTATGTTAACCAGTGTGATGAAAGTGTGTCAAACGGTCTGTGAAGCTGGTGAATGATGCCCCGTGATCATATCAATGTACACAGCTATGATTTAATAAAAAATAAATAAATAAATAATAAAATGTTTCTGGTCATATTTCTGACCATTTTCTCATATTTTTACATACATGAGACACACTAGATCACAGCTTTATAATATATAATATGTTTGCACAAGCACACAGACAGTGGTGTGCGTTAAGTGAGTAGTAACTAGGGGTCCTTCTGCTCTTCTACAGGTGTCCTCCCGGAGCATGAGGTAGATGAGCAGGAGAGGCTACTTTGGCTGTAGAGAACAATAGCAACAATAAAACACAGGACAACATTATTAATTCACTACAAAGTTTGGGTCTTATATGTATAGGGGGAGGAAATCCCCACCCACACCACTCATTTTTAATTATGAAAAGCCATACCTTTCAAGGAAGGAGATTAATGGCAAACTTTTTTCATTCGCTTGACTACATAGCTAAGACCTGTTCCCCTCCTCCTCAATGAGTAGCTTGAAAGGTCTTGGCAATATCACACCATCTCCCCTCTTAAGTAGCACTAGCTCCTGAAAGAGCACTCCTTCTAAATGGTCTTGTCCATATGTTTCTGGAGGATATGCCATCTGGGATGAGAGTGCTCATGTTTTATGAAGCAGGAAACCAAAAATATATTCATAGTTTAACAATCTTGATTTGATTTGAAAGTAGAATTGAATTTGTAACAAATTTATATGACCTCAGTGTGTGAGCCCACTGTGTGTCAGACATCAGATTACATCCTCTTTAGAGTTTAAATGAATTAAAAGACATTGTTCTTGCCTTGTAAGAAACGTTGAGTCCATGGAGAGACCTAGAGTGAACTTGCCCCTGGTCATAATGTCAGAATTATACAAAAAAATAATTTAATGAAATGCCCTAAAAACAGATTTCATCACCCATGTCAGTCCAGGAGACTTGTAGCAGATATGTGCATCACTGTGTTGGGAAAGATTCTGAGGATAAACAAAAAGGGGTGTAATTACACCTGTGCTGGCAAATTCACCCTGCTCTTATCTTCTTGCTGCAACTGAAAGAAATGATGGCCGTGAGAGAGGGTCATTCATTAAATAATAGTGCTGACTTCACCCAGCTTCATTAATTTAAAAGCACCCATGAAGAACCAGCCAAATGATATAGTATGAAAGTGAGCTAGTCAGGTCTCCGTGTGCTAGTCAGGTCTCCCTCCTTTATCTTTCTGTGGCATCCTCACGTCATCCTGTTGTGGCACTTACTACACTCCATAATTACTTGGCCATATCACTCCCTTCAGTGTGTTCAAACTGCAGGTTTTCATTCATTGTTAGATCATTAAAGTGAATTCAGTGGCTTGTGGCAAGAATACTTCTGGCGGTTATTAACAAAATGGAATGGAATGGAGTAGAAAAAGTTAGTAGAGTGCTTCACACATGCATTTATTATATATATGTATGTACATATATATGTATATACTGGATTTAATAATAATAGTAAGCATATACATTGTTCAAAATAGGCTTTTCTTTACTTTGGCTATGGAAGTCATATTTGTATTCATTGCAGAAAGAGGTATTGACATCAGATTTTCTGGGATGACAGATCCACATGTGTTCCCCCATGATTAACTCACACTCTACCCTGCATCACTCATCATACTGTGTGAAGTTCATTGATTTGCCTATGTTAAGGGCACCTAAATGAGAATCAGTTTGATCCATTTTTGAATGGAGCAGAATGCTATGATATGAATATTTATGTGCCTCCAGAACTCATGATTAAATAAATGCCTATGGCGGTGGGATTAAGGGGTGGGACCTAGTAATGGGATTGCAAGATCAAATGGGAGCTCTACTTTTAATTCTTTCAGGATTCTCCATACTTCTTTCAAAAATGCTGCATTAGTTTGTAATTCTACCAACAGTGCATAAGTGTACCCCTTTCTCCTCACCCACACCAGCATCTGCAGCTTTGGTACCTTGTGATGTGGGCTATTTTTACTGGGGTTAGGTGATGTCTGGAAGTAGTTCTCATTTGCATTTCCCTGATGATTTGGGACAGTGAGCATTGTTCCATGTGTTTGTTGGGTGTTCGTCTGTCTTCTTGGGAAAAGTTCTGTTCATGTCACTTGCCCATTGATTGATGGAGTTGTTCTTTTCTTGTTGATTTGCTTGTGTTCTTTGTATATTCTTGTCACTAGCCCTTTGTCTCATTCATATTATGCAAATATCTTTTCCCATTCTGAAGGTTTTCCATTTGCTTTGTTGATTGCATCCTTAGCTGTGTAGAACCTTCTTAACTTTGTCAGGTCCCATTTATTTATTTTTGTTATTGCTACATTTGCCAATGGAGTCTTCATGAATTCTTTCCCAAGGCCAATATCATTAAGAGTTTTTCCCATACTTTCCTCTAGGGTTTTTATTATTTCATTTCTTAGATTCAAATATTTTATACCATGTGAGTTAATTTTTGCAAGGAGTGAGAGGTGTGAGTCCAATTTCAGTCTTTTACCCATGTGGCTAACCAATTCTCCAGAACCATTTGTTAAATAGGGATTCTTTTCTCCAGTGTATGTTTTTGTTTTGTTGAAGACCAGATGGTGATATGAGGCTGATTTCAGCTTTAGGTTCTCTATTCTGTTTCATACATCTATGTTTCTATTTTTATTCTGGTACCATGCTATTTTGATCACCATAAAGTGGGGAAAAGAAGACCTATTCCATAAATGATGCTTGGAAAACTGGATAGCCACAAGCAGAACAATGAAACAGGGCTCCTGTCTCTGACCACTCACAGAAACTAATTCAAGATGAATAAAAGACTTAAATGGTAGAGATTACATCATAAAAATTCTGGAAGAAAATTTAGAAAACTCCTCTAGACATCAGTCTAGCAAAGAATTTATGACTAAGACCCCAATAGCAATTATAGAAGCAATAAAATAATAAAAGGAAATTGATTAAATTTAAAAGTTTCTGCTAAGGAAATAATCAACAGAGCAAATAGACAATCTACAGAATGGGAGAAGATGTTCACAATCTATGTAGTAAAGGGCTAATATCTAGAATCTTCAAAGAACTCAAATGAATTAGTAAGGAAAAACATCAACAATCCCCATAAAAAGTGGACAAATTACATTAACAGAAGATTTTCAAAAGAAGATAGACAATGGCCCCCCAAAATATGAAAAATACTCAATATCACTTATCAGGGAAATGCAAATTAGAGTTACAATAAGGTATCACCTTCCTCCTGTTATTATACAATGGCTTTTATTATAAAGTTCAAAAACAATAGTTGCTGGTGTGAATGCAGAGAGAAAAAGAACACTTACTTATACATAATATTTTGGTGGAACTGCAAATTAGTACAACCCCTACTTAAAACAGTATGGAAATTTCTCAAAGAACCAGAAGTCGACCTGCTACTCAGTCTTGCAATCTCACTGCTGGGTATCTACCCACAGGAAATGAAATTATTTTAGCAAAATGATACCTGGGTTTGATTTTTTTTTTTTTATTGAAGCACAATTCAAAATTGCAAAGATGTGGAATCAACCCATTTTCCCATCATTCCATGACTGGATTAACAAAATGTGTTCTGTGTAGACCGTGGAGCACTACTCAGCCATAAACAAGGATGGATTCATACCTTTTGCGTCAATCTGGAAGGATCTGGGGATCATCGTCCTAAGTGAAATATCTCAGAAAACAAACCCCTTTAATATGCGCTCTTTGATAAACTGTAATCAATAGGCACACAAGTTCACAGAGGAAAATAAGAGTCATTGAAAATCAAGCCGGGGTTGGGGGGAAGGAAGGAAGGGTAAAAACCAGCCTAATGAGTACAATGAACACTGTTAGGGTGATGCCACATTTATAGTCCATACTCAAGTCATATATCAAAAACATCTGTACCCCCTTAATATTTTTGAAATTTTTAAAAAAGAGAGAAAAAGAAAGTCAGAAATTATACCTTTGAAAATCATCTACACTTATATAAAAAATTTAGACTTAAAAGATAGTTAAACATTACTGATCCAGAAAAACTGTTATTTTCTAGTTTTATAATTAAATTTATTTCTATAAATATATAAAATGTAACAATCTACTTATACATTTATAATTGATTTCTGTAAATATTACATTAAAATATGATAGTGCTGGGTCACTGCTCTAACATGTAATGAAATGTTGTTATATTAAACTATAAGGTAAGGAGATGCAGAAAATACACTAGGCATCATATATCACTTAGTATGTGTTGTTTTTTTTTTTCCCAAATAAGTATACTCTTTACAGATGGGTTAGAAAGATGTGAAGAAACTTTCCTAAGGTCACAAACATAGAGGACTGTAAGTCAGATCTCTTCACATCCAAAATATATCCATGCTCCTCCCCTACACCACAGTGGTTCTGAATATCATTTGTCAACAGATTACCTTATGCCTGGGATGTTTTTATGTTATTTTTATTAACTTATTCAAACTACAGATTACTATTAGTAACCTTTTTATAGATTATAAATCGAACTGCAGAGAGAAGAAATGAGTCTTTTAAAATTATGCCACTGCAAAGAACTAGAACAGATTTAACACAGATCTGACTCCAAAACCTGAGGACATAAAACTGTATTTAATCTTTCACTGTAATAAAACCTCATCCTCATCGAATTTGAGACTATAGGACTTGAACAATACATTTGCCCTTTTCATGTCTTCATTTGTCCCCTCCTCTGTCTATCTCACCAGGCTACTATTAAGATCAGGCACCCGTGGCTCAAAGGAGTAGGTGCTGGCCCCATATGCGGGAGGTGGTGGCTTCAAACCCAGCGCTGGTAAAAAAAACTGCAAAAACTGTAAAAAAAAAAAAAAATCAGTTTCAAGAAAGTATGAAAGTTGCCTTGTATGTAGAAAAGCAGTGTAAGCAGCTATATGGTACAGTTGCTGTCCTTAAAAAAAAAAAAACCTTCAATGGCTCAAGAAATAATTATTGTGCTATCATTTAAGGTTTACGTTTGTTTAGCATTGCCCTGATAGAAGATTTTGATGAAAATTAATAAATTATTCTCTGTTCATGTCTATTTCTTCTACTAAATCTCTTTATCAAAGTTTACCAATTCATCCTATTTGGGAAAGGAACACAGTCTAAATTTTTTTTTTTAAATTGAATCACAGAAATTTTTTATCTAAGAAATACATTTTTCTTTGTGTTACAAACATTAAAAATAAACTCTTGGTAAATGGAAGGCCAGTCTGGACTACTTTGATACATAAGACATTTACTTGCTGCATATTATTTCTGATCTGGAAATAAGTATGATCTTGTTTTTGAAACATATAAAATCCTACTTAAGTTTTGCTTCTTTACTGTACCATCTAAAATGCTGAAGTAATCCTTTTCTTCATATATAATGCAATGGTAACCTTCAGAAGAGATCAAGCTGATAATCACCAATTACCTATCAGTAGCCTCTGAATTAACGAGGGTTAAGTGTCTCTATAAAGATTGAGATAACACTTTGAGGAAGATGAGTCTTTGGATCATTACCCCCTTTTCATCTAATAGATACATTTCTTTCAATATTTTCTTAATAATATGACAATGATGCAAGTATAATATTTGCAACAAACTTTCTTAACTTCCTAGAACATACCTAAAGAAAGCTGTTGAGTGGGCACCACCCAGTAAACCCACGTTTCAGTTAGTCTTTACTAAGGGAGCTGCCTGTGTTCCCCAACCCGAAATGTGGTAAACATCCTCCTTCCTTAACAACGGCCTCTCTCCGAGGCTGCTCTATAATGCAGTGTGGTATCTTGTTAATTGGAATCAAAGAACTGAGCTTGTTAAGTAGCTTGTTTTTAAAAAAGTATTTTTCAAGATGCTAAAGCTATATAGAGTTATTCTCTACCAAAAGCCACATTGGAAACATACCTATCCACAAAGTAACACATATTTGCCTATAATGTAAAGATCAAAACCTGTGTAACATTATTAATTAAAATCAGAAAGTTCTTCCTTCCCTAGCCTCTAAACACCACACTCACTCTCCCATGTTAGGGTGATTACTTTTATTTAAGCAGATATATATTTTATAAAAACACGTTTTCCATGTAGTTTGAGAGTTATTTCATTAATAAAAAATCAACTGTCCAGAGTATTTTACTGTAAACATGTAGAATATAGTTTAACAGACAACAGTCTATTTTAACATAATCACACATTTTTTATTATCTTTTTTATTTTGGGTTAATATGAGGGTACATAAGATTAGGTTATGGGGCGGCGCCTGTGGCTCAGTTGGTAAGGCGCCGGCCCCATATACTGAGGGTGGTGGGTTCAAACCCGGCCCCAGCTGAACTGCAACCAAAAAATAGCCGGGCGTTGTGGCGGGCACCTGTAGTCCCAGCTACTTGGGAGGCTGAGGCAAGAGAATCGCTTAAGCCCAGGAGTTGGAGGTTGCTGTGAGCTGTGTGAGGCCACGGCACTCTTACCGAGGGCAATAAAGTGAGACTCTGTCTCTACAAAAAAAAAAAAAAAAAAAAAAAGATTAGGTTATATTGCTGGGATTTGTAGGGTAAAGTCTGAGTTGTAGTTGTGTCTTTCACTCAGGATGTGTCTCAGATACCCGTACATTGTACCTGAGAGATAGGAACTTACCAAGCCTCCTTCCCCTTTCTTGAATTTAATTGAATTTTTCTTTCATGTGGAGCTGTAGTGGTTAATGTACTCGTTTCAATTTGGTATGAAGCACACCAGCAGCTTGATTCCCATTCTTATGATGCTTAGAAGAATATTCTCCAAATCCTTCGAGGTAATTATGAAAGATACAGAGTCTCCTATGGGAGGGAGAATGGCTTCTCAAGGAGGCAGCATAGCCTCAGTCCTGGTATCCAGGGGAATGTCCACAGAGGGACAATCCCTGGGTGGGTTGTTAACACCACAGAGGATGAAAAAAGCCGGGAGGTGCCAGGACAGGCTGGACCAGGCCTATACATTGGAGAATCAACAGATGGGAGGGATTAAACTCTTTTAACTTCTGATATGTAGTTAGATTAGAAAACCTGGTTTACTGCCCCTGTGCAGATAGAACTAGCTTCTCCCTCCTCCTTGGTAAATACACCATTTGTTCTTTGGTCTATTCCCACCCTCTTGCCTTTTACCCAACCTCTCTCTATATACAATCTTGCTGGGGTCTTCGGATTCTTTCAACCCCATCTTTTGGCATTTTTACATTTTACATAGGCACCTTTGCTCAAAATCAATAACAGCCTTCTGACCAGACAGGTTTTTCTGGTCTGAGAAAAACTGAGAAAGCTGCATTTTCTCAGTTTACTCAGCCTGAGTTAATGTAAGCCTTATCCAGGCATTAGCAAACATTATGTTTTAAACTGGCATGGGTTACTTATTTTCAGCGCAGTTTTCCTATATGATTTGCAAACCAGGCTGGGCTTCATCTGCAAAGACTCCCAATAGTCTCCATCATTTTAATGGCTGAGTAGTATTCTACAGTCTGCACATACCACAGTTTGTTAATCCACTCATGGGTTCATGGGCCCTTGGATTGTTTGCACATCTTTGTGATTATGAATTGAGCTTCTATAAACACACTCATATATTCTTAGAAAATTTACTTTTTCCCAAAGAGTTGTTGCAAATATCTCATTTCATATTTCCAACAACCCTGTAAAAAGCAAGGCTTGGATACTGCTCTTATTTTTCAGGTAAGGTAACAGAGATGCAACAGGCTAAATAATGGTCTGGGGTTTAAGAATCCAGATTCAGGGATGCAACCACTATTTTAATCAAATAATACTTATTCTGGGAATGAGTGTGATCAAAACAGCAAGCAGATAAATTGCCTCTAAGAGGTGGCGATATTTTCCTACTCCAAGGCAATGGCAGACCTTTAAATGCTCTCCATGTCTCTGCTTAGGCAGGTAAGACCATCCCACAGATCTTCCTCCCAGGGCAAAGAACACAGATTATGGGAGCTAGAAATGGTAACAAAGACCTGAGACCTTTGCTCTAGGGAAATGTGGCCTAACGCATTAGGATGGTATCAAAAGAAAGAATTCTGACACAGTATGCTTCTGGTGTGTTGACAGTAATGTGATCCCTTCCAAGCCCCATGTGAGGGAATGTAAATTAAGAAGTTTGGTCCAGTTTCAGTCTTTTATATGTGGTTATCCAGTTCTCCCAGCACCATTTGTTGAATAGGGATTCTTTTCCCCACGTACGCTTTTCTTTGGTTTATCAAAGATCAAATGGCAAGTAGAGACTGGTTTCATCTCTTGGTTTTCTATTCTTTTCCATATGTCTATGTCTCTATTTTTGTGCCAGTACCATGCTATTTTGATTATTGTGGACTTGTAATATAGCCTGAAGTCTGGTATGGTGATGCCTTCAACTTTCTTTTTATTACTAAGAATAGCCTTGGCTATACAGGGTTTTTGGGGACACAAGTATAAAAGGGACTTTACCTAACAAATGCAAATATTGTAACATAATTCTTTGCATAACCCTCAATTAACCTGAAACAATAAAAGAAATTACAAAATTAAAACAGAAAGTTAGAGATAAATGGACATGTACACTTACTCAAGACTACCTAAACTGTATTAAGGATAAGATTGCAATAGTATTATTTTTAAATGTGGAAGCTAGGATAGGGGCAAAACCCTCTTTTAAATTCAGAGGGTAGGATAGGGCCTTTATAAAAAATATATTGAAAGCCATAAACCTTGTCTTTAGAAAAATATACACACACCACAGATTTTAAAAAATACTATTTCTTACAGTGCTGGAGCATTTATAGATTTTCTTCTGTCAACTTAAAAATCTCCATGGAATTTGTAAACATGAAACTAAGAACCACAATCCAGTAATGCAGAATTTAAGCTAGGGCTTCAGTGTAAGAATGTTAATTTAGTAAGGGAAAAATTCCTTAGGTTACTGGAAAAAAAAACACAACTGTACATTTAAATTTGTTCTCATCTTTAGCCATAGTATTATCCATTGTTTTTTCTCATACTTGGTTAATTGGTCAAAGATTAAAGGACTACACTCATATTTAACACATTTCCTACCCTATCCTAGACAATACACTGTACTCCTTGAACTTCCAGAGACTGAGTCAAAGGCAGGACAGAAAAGAGTAGCCCAGGAGTTTCTGTGACATTCAGTGGTTTCACAAGTAGGCTACCCAAGAGTCCTGTTTTTCATTCAGAGTCCCATTTTACTTTCACAATTTAATCCTCTCCTGTATTCAACCTCTCTATATCTACAGTAATAGTTGATACTTCAATGTGTACCAATAAGTATATACCAACCACATCTTGGCTCCAAGATCTCCCAAAGGTGAACACTTTCAGAATCTTTTCTTTGCTGATTGCTTCAACATGACTGCAGGGTATTGCAGAAAGATCCTTGCAATTTGCATTTCTCTAATTAGTGAGTTAACACATTAGCTACCTCAACAGCAAGCAGCTGCCACTTGTGTTTCCTGTATTATATGACACCCCATGACACCATAGAGCCTTCTCTCTGCATCCTCAATTAGAGAGAAAAACTGCATCGTTATTAGCCTGTAGAAAATATACATACCTCTTCTCTTTTGCTTTTGCTTAAATAAAGTTAGAACTGACAAATTTCAAAAAAGGAAAAAGAAGAAAATATCAGAACTGTTTTTTCCTTACTCCTCCAACTGAAGGTAAAAAGAAGCAGCCGTCCAATGTGGAGAGCCTATGATATTTTGGATTAAAGGGAGAAATGAATATAAACACAAATAGCTTAAAAATGGATCATTAGTAGAGAGTATGAAGGGGTTGCTGAAAACTTTGATAAATACAGTGGATATGTTTTTCTTAAAGCAAATATCACTTTGGCTAAGTCTAATATTTCCCCCAGAATGCAGATGATGTGTTTGTTTTGCAAATAAGATAAAAACCATTAAATGATGATACCCGTGTAGATTCTTTTCAGAGTGACAGGTGAGAGTGTGTTCCTCCTTCTTGATTCTCTTAGATTCTAGCATGTCATTTCAGATTAAGATATAAGGTTCTTCTAAATGGCCTATGTTCTCCTGGTTTCCATTTCATTCATCTGACTATACTTTCTTTCACTATAAATGAGCAAGTGTTTGGGGAAGATCCCAATGGCTGTGAAATTAAATCCCAGTTTAATTTGTTTAATTTAAGAAAGTATCACAAGAAACATGACTCTTATTTCCTCCACTATGGACAACCCGAATTTCAACAGTCTTTAAGACTTAAGACATTATTTTGGGTATTTTCTATCATAGTTTTCATATTATGGAAACACAAAGTCTGAGAGATGTTGAAGAACTAGATAAAGAATTACATTTTGTATATAAACAAAGCCTAATTTAAGCATCATCCACACTCCATTCAGCAAAGTGTGGTGAAGGCACAGAAATAAGATATGGGACTTATCACAGTGTTTAGCGTAAGGGAGGAGAGAGACTTGTGGCCAAACTCAACAAAAGCCTATGAGATTCACATTATTTATTTCCATTTTATAGATGAGAAATTTGGAGTTTCAAGAGGTCATGCAGTAAGTCAACACTCAGATTTGTGTTATTTCAGAGTCCGTGCTACTTGTATCTTATTTACAAGAGTAGGGACTTTCTGATAAAAATGTATGTGGGTTCTTGGTGGGGTGGTGTGTGTGTGTGAGAGAGAGAGAGAGAGAGAGACGGGCAATGGCAGTGGTGGGAGGGAATTATTGACTTAACAGCATTCTAGGTCATGTTTTCATAATCTTACTTCACCGAGTTTCCAACAACCTCTACTAGAAAATAAACACTCAAGGCAAGCATTTGCTCCACAAATCCTCACCTCTGACCAGAAACATTTTGCAGAGGTACAAATAAAATTGTATAAGTCAATGCTCATTACCTTGAGCAGGATTGTGTGTATGTGTGTGACAAGTTTTTATTGATCCTACCTAGGCTACAAACAGGCCGAGAACGCATCTGTCAAGAGCTTTCTAAAAGCCTGCTCTATCTCATCTCCCCTAGCTGTTCAGCCTAAGAAATATAAACTTGACAGAAGAGTACAAGCAGCCGGTAGCAGCAGAGCCTGCCTCTGACAATGCTGGGTATGTGCCTTTCTGAGATGGTCAGAGCCATTCTGCGGTTTCAACACATGTTACAGAAGAGCAAAGCCTTATCTGTGACCCCAGGAAAGTGGGGAGATGGTGGTGGGCTAAACAGAGGAAGGGATCTATGACAAGATGGACATCGAACAGCATAGTATTTGTCCCTAGAGAGACTGTCCAGATAATATTTTGTGTATGAAAAATAGAGAACTATTCCTAAGCAAGGAGGAGAATCCAAATCCAGCCAAAGGCCCCTGAGGATGTAAACCATTGTGCTACGTATCTGTGATATTTTTCCTCGATAACAGATCTGACTTCTTTGAGAAGTCTTTGTAAGGTACAAGCTTCACTAGTACATAGTTTCACTTAATAATCCTAACAAAAGTGACAAATAAGACTTTAAATTAAAAACACTGCCTGTTGGGCTTCTAGTTGACCCCAACCTGAGAGTGCCAGCAAGGGAGATGACACCCAGGAAAGAACGAGATTCACACCCAACTCAATGCATAGACCCGAGGCCTG
The DNA here is from genome assembly GCF_027406575.1 of Nycticebus coucang. NCBI lineage: Eukaryota > Metazoa > Chordata > Mammalia > Primates > Lorisidae > Nycticebus > Nycticebus coucang. The sequence continues at coordinate 98,179,088 of NC_069793.1, read as the reverse complement.
TAGGGCGCACACTGCTCCCATGTGCCTAGAGGGCAGTGTGAGAAGAACACTGCAGCCCCGTCCTGTTTCTCGGAATCTTTTTATTTGATACATAAGAGTAAAAGTGCAAGGATGCACAGCAGTCAGTGGTCAGCAGTCAAGGTTAAGAATGAGAGAGGAGATTACAGCCCCCAGGATGGTTGGGTAGAGGGTAAACAGGGACATAAGGTGATGGAATATCTGAAGCGGCCGGATAACAGTGCAATGGGAAGAGATGAGGGGAGAGCCAGTCTCATGTCTGTCTCCTCAGACAGACATCTCAGCTTCTTCAGCCCAAGCTACCAGTTGATAGTCTCAGCTGCCTGTACTGCAGATCTCCCTTGCAGCGACAGTAAGGTAGACATTCCCCTGATGGGCAACTTCAGACTCCTTTCTTCTCAATTAGGAGTACAGGTGTGGCCGCCTGCTGGCTTTACCCTGGCTTACCAAGGGCCCATGGGGTCTGAGCCTATCCATTCCGACAACTAGGTACAAAAATTACCCATTTCAATCTTCACAGTGTGTGGGTTTTCCCTTCCCCATTTCACACATTGATAAAGGAACCCCCGAATTTATTTTCTCAGTGTCACAAAACTAATTAGTGACAGATTTCTGGAGTCCAGGTCAATCTGTCTCTAAAACCCGTATTTTTCAAATCACGCATTAGTTTTCCAAATCTGCTGTGACAAAATACCACACACAAGTGGCTTGAAATAACAGAAATGTATTCTTTCACAGTTCTGGGGCCACCAAATCAAGATGTCAATGTCATGCCTTTTTTGAAGGTTCTAGGAGAGGGTCCCCTCTCTCCTCTTGGTAGTTTCTACAGCCGCTGGCCCTCCCTGCCTTCTTGGGCTTCCCTGGCTGGGAGGTATCAACTCCACTTCCTGCCTCTGTCTTCCTGTTTTCACAGGGCTCTTTTCTTCCCCTGTATGTTTCTTTCTCTTCGTGTGGGCTTCTCATAATGCAAGTTGTCACTGGATTTTGGCTCCTCCCTAATCTAGTATAACCTCTTTTTAATTAATTACATCTGCAAAGACCCTATTTTCAAATAAGGTCAAATCTTAAGGTTTGGGGTAAGTATGAATTTGGGGGTGGTATTATTTAACCCAACACAGTACAGCCAGTACCTTCCCAAAAGTCTCCATCTGACTTGTAACATGTATTTATCTTTTCCCAACATCCCCAAAAGTTTTAGCCCATTAAAACCTTAAATACAGGCCAGGTGCAGTGGCTTATACTTGTAATCTTACAACTCTGGGAGGCCAAGGCTAGTGGGCTGCTTGAGCTCAGGAGTTCCAGACCAGCCTGAGTAAGAGCAAGACCTAGCTCTAATAAAAATAGAAAAAACTATGCAGGCATTGTGATGGGTGCCTGTAGTCCCAGCTACTACTAGTCCCAGCTACTGAGACAAGAGGATTGCCAGTTGAGCCCAAGAGTTAGAGGTTGTTATGAGCTATGATAATGCCATGGCACTTTACCCAGGATGACAGAGTGAGACTGTGCCTCAATAAAAACAAGCAAACAAACAAAACAAAACAGAAAATAAACAAACATTTAAATCCAAAACTTCACCTAATTATCAACTCAAAGATTCCAAATCTCATCTAAAACATGTATGGCCTACACTCAGGATCTACTCCATCCTGGGGCAAGATTCTTCTTCACCTGTGAACTGGTGAAAATGTAAAATGAGTTGTCTACTTCCAAAAAAGAAAAAGAAAAAAAAAAAAAAAAGAAGTGAGACACAGTATGACATTTTAAGCCCAAAAGGAAGAAAATAGAGGAATAAGCATTCATTGGTCTAAAGCAAATGCAAAACCCAGAAGGAAAAATTCCATTAGGATTCAAGACCTGAGAATAGCCCTCGGTAGCTCTATGCTCTGTCCTAGGGACACAGGGTTGCAGCCACACCCTCCTTGACTGACATAGCAACCGTGCCCTCTGACCCTTGTGACATAGTGGCAGTCCTGTCCTCTGAGAAGCCCAGTCTATGCTTGTGGATCCCACCAGTCTGATAACCTTCTTTTCTTTTGTTTTGCCTCTGGTTCCTTAAGTCCAATCTGGCATTGTTTTTGCTGATATAACATTCTCAAAATCCTTTTCATCCTTCTGTCCATGTCAAGGGTATCCACACCATTGCTCATGAGTGTTCTCTTCAGATTCTTCATAGATAGTTCTTTCTTTATTCCTGACTTCTACCAAAATTCCTGATTGGATCCATAAGTCTTCAGGAAAATATTGTTCAGCCATACCCTTGGTGTTTTCCCCAGAATGCATGTTAGTATATTTTGCTATATTTAAGGCTGAGAATTCGCCAAATAATCAAGTCTTTTGCATTTTATTTGTTCCTATAATAGATCCTTACTCAATTTATTTTTTTTTTCCTCTTAGAGGTTTCTGTAAACAGCCAGAGGAAACTAGGCAACACCCTCTATACTTTGTTTGAAAATATTTTCAGGAAATATCCAAGTTCATCATGTATCATTGTGACCTTTCATTCAGTCGTAGAACATAATTAAGACACTCTATGACAGAGATTTCCTTGTCTCTACTTTCCAACAGTGTTTCTTATTTCTCATTTTCTTGTGAGACTTCATCAGAAGCACCTTTACTGTGTTTCTAGTATCTCTACCAATATTCTGTCCATGATACATGTATTTCTATGTTGATAGAAAATTTTTACACTACGTTTTCCTTATCGATCACACAAATCACCAAAATCATCTTTGACATCTGTATTTCTATCCATGACTTCTTTAAAGAAATCTAGACCTATTCTGTCAAATACCTGAAAATTATTTCAGCCTCTGCCCTTACCCAATTCCGAAACCACTTCCACAATTTTAGGTAGTTGTTAACAGCAGCACCCACTTCCAGGTACCAAAATCTATGTTAGTTTCCCAGAACTTCCATAACAAAATACCATACGCTGAGTGGCTAAAATAATAGAAATGTATTCTCTAATAGTTCTAGAGATAATAAGTCAGAAATTAAGGCATTGGGAGGGCTATATTTTCTCTGAGACTCTAAAGGGAGAATTCTTCCTTGCTTCTGACAGTTGCCAACAATCCCGGCTTCCTTGTCTTACAGCTACATCACTCCTATTTCTGCCTGTCTTCACACGTTCATAACCCTTATTTAAGTGTCTGTGTTTCTTCACATATACTTTTAATAACACTAGATATTGATTTAATATTCTACCTAATGCGGTATAACCTCATATTATTGAACTAATTACATTTGCAAAGATATTATTTCATAATATGAGATTGTGGTGTTAATGAGTTGAAAGATTTAAAATTGTTAAAATGGCTTCACTTCCCATGTTCATCTGTACATTCAACACAATCTCTATCAAAAGCCCAGCTGGCTATTTTTTGGAAAAAAATTGATGGACTAATTTAGCAAACTCATATAAAAATGTAAGGGACCCAGAAGAGTTTTAAAGAAACATAGGAAAAGAGATTAAAGTTGGACACTCATTTCCTGATTACAAAAGTTATGAAAAGCTACAAAAAATAATACAGTGTGGTAGTGGCATGAAGATAGACATATTTGTCTTCTGTCCCATCTTTATTCATTTTCCCTGTTATCTCAGTGATATATTCTACCCCACTGATCTATCTATCTACATATAGATCATGTAGATATTTCAATGGAACAGAATCAGAAATCCAGAAATAATTTTTACATTTGTGGTCAACAGATTTTTGAAAAGAATATTAAGACAATTTAATAAGGAAAAATTTTTCAACAAATGGTGCTTGGCTACAATAAACATTCTGGTACAAATATCTTTGTTATGATGTGATTTTTAGTCTTTTATTGCAGCTCAATTCATAATTGCTAAGTCATGGAAAAAGCCCAAGTTCCCATCAATCCACGAATGGATTAATAAATTTTGGTATATGTACACCATGGAATATTATGCAGCCTTAAAGAAAGATGGAGACTTTACCTCTTTCATGTTTACATGGATGGAGCTGGAACATATTCTTCTTAGTAAAGTATCTCAAGAATGGAAGAAAAAGTATCCAATGTACTCAGCCCCACTATGAAACTAATCTATGGCTTTCACATGAAAGCTATAACCCAGTTATAACCTAAGAATAGGGGGAAGGAGGAAAGGGAGGGGAGGAAGTGGGGCGGTGGACAGAGGGAGGGTGATTGGTGGGATTACACCTGCAGTGCATCTTACAAGGGTATATGTGAAATTTAGTAAATGTAGAATGTAAATGTCTTAACACAATAACTAAGAAAATGCCAGGAAGGCTATGTTAATCAGTGTGATGAAAATGTGTCAAATGGTCTATAAAATCAGTGTATGGTGCCCCATGATCGCATTAATGTACACAGCTATGATTTAATTAAAAAAAAAAATGGTGCTTCGTCAACAAATGAAAAAAAAAAAAAAAACAACTGGTGCCCACCTATATACCATAGAGAAAATTAACTCATAATGTATCTAAGACCTAAATGTATAAGCTAAACCATAAAACTCAATGAAGAAAGAGTAGGCGTAAATATTTGTGACATGGTGTTAGTTAATGTTGTATTACAAATACACCAAAATGACAAGTGACAAAAGAGAAAATAAGTTAAACTCTAAAATGTAAAATTTTTGAGCCACAAAAACTGTCAAGAAAGTTAACTGAAAACCTAAGGATGGGAAAGAATATTTTCAGATCACATATCCTATAATAGGTTTATATCAAGGATATGTAAAGAACTTCTCCAACTCAAAAATATGCAGGCAAAAACTTTCCTTTAAAAAGGTAAAAAAATAAAAAAAGGAAGATGTACATAGCAATGTCTGCTAAAATAAACACAAGTCACAAACAAAAGCATAAAGTCTTGCCCAACATCATTAGTCATCAGGCAAAGATATATCAAAACCACAATGAGAAAACTTCTTCTTTAGAATGGCTATAATATAAAAGACAGGCATTAAAAAATATGCAGAAGGATGCGGAGAAATTGGAAGTCATATGTGTACATTGCTGTTGGGAATGTAATCTTCTACAATTGCTTCAGAAAAGAGTTTGGCAGTTCTTCAAATGTTGTCATGGAGTTGCCATATGATTCAGTCATTCCACTCCCAAGCATGCACTCAAGAGAAAAAAGAGCATGTATCCACACAAACATTTACACATAAATATTCATAGCAGTATATTTAAAATAGCAAAAATAAGCCTATTCTTCATCAGCTAATCAATGGTTAAAAATATGTTTATAGCCAAAGGATGAATATTATTTGTCAATAAAATGGAATAAAATACTGTAAACATACTATAATGTGGATGAAACTTAAGAAGATCATACTAAGTAAAATACACCAGCCACAAAACACCACATACTGTATTATTCCAGTATGTGAAATTTCCAGAACAGGTACATTCATATAAATAGAAAGTGAATTAATCATTTCCAGAATATGAGTACAGGGGATGGCTATCAGGTTCCTTTTAAGTGTGATGAATATGGTGTAAAAGTAGATTGTGATAACAGTCTCACAATTTTGTGAATATACTAAGAACCACTTTGTACACTTTAAATGGAAAAATTTTAAAGAATGTAAATAATATTTCAATTAATGTGTTAAAAACTATTATAATGAGAAAGCTATAGTTATGTAGAATTTTGTGAAATGTTCATAAATTAAAGGCCACATTTACCGTCTAGAGAAAACTTTGAAAATTCTCCTTTATAGTATCTATCTCAATATGCTAAAATAATTGGTCTTACGCTCAATTCTGTTCACTGAATATTTCCATTTAATATCATTGTTCCTAAGTAATTTCCTATTTCTTTTTCTAATCAATTTATCTATTTTTCCTAGTATGTGCTATATCTCTCAACTTGGGGGCCTAATTTGCAAATTTCCCATACTATTTACACTGTTCTAAGAGAAAGTCACATCACCAATTAAATTGGATCTAATACAAGTCTCATGGCACTCCCTCAGACATCCTAACAAGGTACATTTATATTTATCAATTCTTTTTGTTGTTTGTCTTTGATCAATTTGCTCTCTGGCATCTCTTTCTGAAAATGACTTTATTTTTAGAAAATAGGAGCATATAAAATGTCTCTATTGATTAGTCATGAAAAGATAAAAAGGCATCTTTTCAACATTTTAAAATTAATTCCTACTCTGTTTCCAGTCCATTCAAATCATATTAGGTTGATTACATTTAGTGAATAACTTGGATTTGAACATGAATATTTTAGGTGTATAGGATTGGATGGGAACTTATATGAAGCATGGAGGCACATAGTTTCAGATTGGTCTTTGGGAAAAGACACTTATCCTAATCCTTCATTTCCTTTTTTATTTCTCAAATGGAGGAGAATTACTTGCCCACGACCCACAGGGCACAGTGTCACAAAGACTTCCAATACCATTCTCTACTCCCATCTCTGTCTCATTTCAAATTGACTAGATCAGTGGGGGTTGGTAGTGGTGGTAGAGTTTGATTATTTGATACTCCAAACCCAATACATGGTACCATGCTATAGAAAATTTGGATAAACAGAAACTAGCAAATAGATATTATAACAAGCCTTGACACCTAAAGTGCAATTCCTTTCTCACTGAATTGACTCTACCAAACCGTCTACTCTAAAGCAGCTTCCTCACTGCTGCCTGTGTCTGGTGCAAGGTGAACGGGGGTTCTGGTGCCCAGCGGTGGCAAGAAGGAACAGAGAAAATGGGTCTAGGTCCAAGACAGAAAGAGCAAGACCCCAAAGGCCATGACATAGTTTACTTCTGCTCCAATTTCATCAGTAAGAATTGTCACTCTTCCTTTCTGGAGAAGACAAAATCGGAAAAAGTAGAGAAAGACTGAAGGTGTCTTTTAATATTGTTTCCTTGGGAGGTGGTAGCAGGTGTAGTTGGAACAGGAGATTCTGACCTCCACCCACTTCTTGGAACAAAAAATACGTTAATCGGGAGATCCCTCCTTTTCCCTAACAGCAGAGCAGCATGCTGTGCAGGCAGTAATCAACTCTTTGCTCAATGGTGTCCGACTCATTCCTGTGCCTTAAAAGTCCAAGCAGTTGTATAAAACTAACAGCAGCTAAGTGCCCAATAGAGGTTCTTGCCTAAGCTCTCATCTTGCCCCCCTCCCTCTCTCTCCTGTCTCTCACTTCCTTCCTTCATCTCTTTCTCTTTCATCTTTCAAAACCTTCTTTCAGTGTTCTGGTAAGTGTGAAATCTATCCTTTTAACTTCTACCAACATATTGTTAGTGAATCTATCTGGCTTTGTTTTTTATTTTGTCCCCTTGACACTACCTCAGCTTTACATTTTTTATCTAGCAAGTAGATTCCAGTTAATTCTCGCCCCAGGCCAGCCCTCTGAGACTTCAGCTCAGGTCTAAAGTTTGGTCTTGTTTATCCAGAAGAGGAGAATGGGAAAAGAAGATTCAAATTCAAATTGATCTAATGTGTATCTGGCACCCACAGTATCACAGACACCACACTATTTCTCCTTTACCTGTTCAATAACCCTATAAAATCAGATGTTTATTCAAAAGCACAAATTATTATTCTTTTGTTTTTTTGAGACAGAGTTTCACTATGTTGCTCTCGGTAGAGTGACGTGGTGTCACAGCTCACAGCAACCTCAAACTCGTGGGCTTAAGCTATTCTCTTGCCTCAGCCTCCTAAATAGCTGGGACTATAGGCACTCACCACAAAGCCCAGCTATTTTTTGTTGCAGTTCTCATTGTTGTTTAGCTGGCCTGGGCCGGGTTTGAACCTGCCAGCCACTGTGTATGTGGCTGGTGCTGAAACCACTGTGCTATGGGTGCTGAGCCAAAAAGCACAAATTATTATAGGTAATACATATTATTTTTATATATCAATCATATATGTTCTGATTACTTGTTGACACATTTAATCCTAACACCAAATTCTATAAGGTAAGTGATATTTTAATATTCATGTTAGCAATGAGGAAACTGAGGCATAAAAATATTAAGAACTCGGAAGCCAGCTTTTTACAGAGGCTCATGTCCAGTAGGAGAGTTAAAGGACAAAAATTCAGCAAGTAACCTGGTGGATTTGAGCTGCACTAAGAGAGAAGGTTGAAGAACGCACATCAACCCCGCTAAGGTGAGCTACGACCACAAGGATACAAACAAAAGGTACAAAATTAATCACCAAGTGGACGGAGTCCCCTCCCCCATGAGAATGGCTCAGAGTGCCCCACAAACAATTGGGCAGAGTTCAAAGGTCCTCCCACTACACTCCACAGGACAGACCGTCTAAAAACTGGACCTATCTCCCCTACTAGGGTGCCATGGTGTCCTCCTGCCAGGCATAAAACTGTATAAATTGTATATAGTCTCTATCTGGAATTCTGAGCTCTCAGTGCTCCCGTTTACTCACACTGAGGTCTGGAGGCCAGTCCCGGTTGGCGGGGAGGGGACCACACCAGAGTGGCAGTTCCCTGAGGCACAGTGCGACAGCTGTCTTTTGGTGACAATACGGTCAGGCATAAAACTGTGTAAAGCTGTGTGTGTTCTCTGCCTGCAACCCCAGGCTCCCAGCGCTCAGTGCACTCCCCACTGCTCTCACTCCAAGGTCTGGAGGCCTGTCCCCCAGAGGTCCAGACTCTTGGGCGATTGCTTGAGGGGTATAGACAGTGCTGGGCTGCAGCCGGTCTGTGCAGACTCTGGGGTACGGGGGCGGAGAGAGGACAGTTGGCCGGAGGGGAGCTGCACCGGAGCAGCGGTTGCCTGAGCCATAAAACAGTAGCCCTCTTTTGCTAGCAATACGGCTTACTACTGAATATTCTGAAGCCACACCACCTGTCTCCTTGGGCAACCAGAGACTCTGAGTATAGAATTTGCCTGAGGCTACTCCAACTTGCAAACTGGGGAAACTCCCAGGGCAGGGCTGACCCAGAGGTCCGCTTTACTAAACATAAGACGCACCTGGCTCTCAGGGCATGGTCAGCCTATAGACAATACAAGAGCAAAGACAAGCTGATTTGGAACTCAATTCAACAAAACCACAATGAAGACACAAACTATCAGAACCTCTGTGACACCGCAAAGGCAGTTCTAAGAGGGAAATTTATAGCACTGCAAGCCTTCCTCAAGAGAACGGAAAGAGAGGAAGTTAACAACTTAATGGGACATCTCAAGCAACTGGAAAAGGAAGAACATTCCAACCCCAAACCCAGTAGAAGAAAAGAAATAACCAAAATTAGAGCAGAATTAAATGAAATTGAAAACAAAAGAATTATACAACAGATCAATAAATCAGAAAGCTGTTTTTTTGTAAAGGTCAATAAAATAGATAAACCTTTGGCCAACCTAATCAGGAAGAAAAGAGTAAAATCTCTAATATCATCAATCAGAAACAACAAAAACGAAATAACCACAGACTCCTCAGAAATCCAAAAAATTCTTAATGAATATTACAAGAAATTTTATTCTCAGAAATATGAAAATCTGAAGGAAATTGACCAATACTTGGAAGCACGTCACCTTCTAAGACTTAGCCAGAATCAAGTGGAAATGTTGAACAGGCCCATATCAAGTTCAGAAATAGCATCAACCATACATAACTTCCCTAAAAAGAAAAGCCGGGGACCAGATGGTTTCACGTCAGAATTCTACCAAACCTTTAAAGAGGAATTAGTACCTACATTACTCAACCTGTTCCAAAAGGTAGAAAAAGAAGGAAGACTACCTAACATGTTCTATGAAGCAAACATCACCATGATCCCCAACCAGGAAAAGACCCAACTTGACAAGAAAATCATAGACTAATATCACTAATGAATATAGATGCAAAAATATTCAACAAGATCCTAACAAAGAGAATCCAGAAACACATCAAACAAATTATACATCATGACCAAGTCGGTTTTATCCCAGGGTCTCAAGGCTGGTTCAATATACGTAAATCTATAAATGTAATCCAGCACATAAACAAATTAAAAAACAAAGACCATACGATTCTCTCAATTGATGCAGAAAAAGCTTTTGAGAATATCCTGCATCCCTTCATGATCAGAACACTTAAGAAAATCGGTATAGAAGGGAAATTTCTTAAATTGATAGACGCCATCTACAGCAAACCCACAGCCAATATCATATTGAATGGAGTTAAATTGGAATCATTTCCACTCAGATCAGGAACCAGACAAGGCTGCTCATTGTCTCCATTGCTTTTTAACATTGTAATGGAAGTTTTAGCCACCACAATTAGGGAAGAAAAGGTGATCAATGGTATCCATATAGGGTCAGAAGAGATCAAACTTTCGCTCTTCGCAGATGATATGATAGGATATCTGGAAAACACTAGGGACTCTACTACAAAACTCTTAGAAGTGATCAAGAATACAGCAGCGTCTCAGGTTACAAAATCAACATTCATAAATCGGTAGCCTTTATATATACCAACAATAGTCAAATTGAAAAAACAATTAAGGACTCTATCCCATTCACAGTAGTGCCAAAGGAGATGAAATATTTGGGAATTTATCTAACAAAGGACGTGAAAGATCTCTATAAAGAGAACTATGAAACTCTAAGAAAAGAAATAGCTGAAAATATTAACAAATGGAAAAACATACCATGCTCATGGCTGGGAAGAATCAACATTGTTAAAATGTCCATACTACCCAAAGCTATATATAATTTCAATGCAATCCCTATTAAAGCTCCACTGTCATACTTTAAAGATTTTGATAAAACAATACTTTGTTTTATATGGAATCAGAAAAAACATCGAATAGCCAAGGCATTACTCAGAAATAAAAACAAAGCAGGAGGAATTACGCTACCAGACCTCAGACTATATTACAAATCGATAGTGATCAAAATAGCATGGTACTGGCACAAAAACAGAGAAGTAGATGTCTGGAACAGAATAGAGAACCAAGAGATGAACCCAGCTACTTACCATTATTTAATCTTTGACAAACCAATTAAAAACTTTCAGTGGGGAAAGGATTCCCTATTTAACAAAAGGTGCTGGGTGAACTGGCTGGCAACCTGTAGAAGACTGAAACTGGACCCACACCTTTCACCATTAACTAAGATAGACTCTCATTGGATCAAAGATTTAAACTTAAGACATGAAAGTATAAAGATACTAGAGGAGAGTGCAGGGAAAACCCTTGAAGAAATTGGTCTGGGCAAGTATTTTATGAGGAGGACCCCCGGGCAATTGAAGCAGCTTCAAAAATACACTACTGGGACTTGATCAAACTAAAAAGCTTCTGCACAGCCAAGAACACAGTAAGTAAAGCAAGAAAACAGATCTCAGAATGGGAGAAGATATTTGCAGGTTATGTCTCCGACAAAGGTTTAATAACCAGAATCCACACAGAACTCAAATGCATTAGCAAGAATAGAACAAGGGATCCCATCGCAGGCTGGGCAAGGAATTTGAAGAGAAACTTCTCTGAAGAAGACAGGCGCGTGGCCTTCAGACATATGAAAAAATGCTCATCATCTTTAATCATCAGAGAAATGCAAATCAAAACTACTTTGAGATACCATCTAACTCCAGTGAGACTAGCCTATATCACAAAATCCCAAGACCAGAGATGTTGGCACGGATGTGGAGAAAAGGGAACACTTTTGCACTGCTGGTGGGAATGCAAATTAATACATTCCTTTTGGAAAGAGATATGGAGAACACTTAGAGATCTAAAAATAGATCTGCCATTCAATCCTGTAAATCCCTCTACTGGGCATATACCCAGAAGACCAAAAATCACAACATAACAAAGATATTTGTACCAGAATGTTTATTGCAGCCCAATTCATAATTGCTAAGTCATGGAAGAAGCCCAAGTGCCCATGGATCCATGAATGGATTAATAAATTGTGGTATATGTACACCATGGAAGATGGAGACTTTACCTCTTTCATGTTTACATGGATGGAGCTGGAACTTATTCTTCTTAGTAAAGTATCTCAAGATTGGAAGAAAAAGTACCCAATGTACGCAGTCCTACTATGAAACTAATTTAGGATTTTCACATGAAAGCTATAACCCAGTTATAACCTAAGAATAGGGGGAATGGGGAAAGGGAAGTGAGGGAGGGGAGAGGTGTGTAGAGGGAAGGGGATTGGTGGGATTACACCAGCAATGCATCTTACAAGGGTATATGTGAAACTTGGTAAACGGTCTATGAAGCTAGTGAATGATGCCCCATGAATATATTAATGTACACAGCTATGATTTAATAAAAAAAATAAATAAATAAATTTCAGATTAATATGAGGTTAAAAAAAAAAAAAAAGAATGCTATTATAAAGGGAACATACATTGACTAGCCGGGTTGGGAAATACAGAAAATAAACAATTATCCAAAATACTCTTGTTCTAAACACACACACACAAAAAAAAATATTAAGAACTCTTTTAATATTTCAGCTAGTAAATAAAAGAGCTGGAATTAGATTCTAGGCGAGTTTCTCCCAACAAGAAGGTTAAGGAAATGAGAATGAAATAACTTGGTCAACTTCACAATCAACAAAGGCTTTCACCAGGAATTAAAGCCAAGAATCTCTCTCTAACATCTGTTTTCTGTCACATCCTAGTGCATAATAAATCAGGAATAAAGAAAATGAAAATAAATAGATAATATACTTTTGCTGAGTAATGTAATTATCTAAATCATAGATGAAAACAGCTTAGATTGAATAAAAAGAATTCACAAGTTATAGTCTCATTCATTCATTTAATAAATGGGTCAACCTATCATTAAATCACAATAGCCCCACCAACACCTTTGTAAACATCTAGCAGCTTTAAGTACACTGAGATACTTGACATTTAAGATGTAAGAAGTTGTTACTAAATATTAATAATAAATTTTATATTCTTAATCTAGGTAGCTGAGGCCCAACAATGGGATATTTTCAGCATAAAAGACTCTATAGAGAGAAACCAGGGGGTCTGCTCAAAAGGTAGTTTAAATCACTGTCTAACAACAGACTCTGCATAGGCCATCTATTTGCCTTATATTAGACTGTGAATTATGAACTTACCCCCTTAATTCTCTGGATGTAAAAGGGATGTTTCCCTCCAGCCTCTCACAAAAAATAAATGCTCAGGTTTTTCTGCTATGCTAGAAAACGTGCACCTTACCACTGGTAACAGAACGATAGAGTTTCTTCAGGTACTATTTCAGTCTTACAACTCCTGATGCTTGGCTTATTCCAAATATTCACCCACTCAAGACTGCCAGAATGGAGGGAGAGGAAAACTGGGACAGACTTATGTTGTGGACTTTCATTTGGACCCTCCAACTGTGTCCTATACCTAAAATGAAAAGTTAAGCAGCTGTTTCTCAATTGTATTTTATCAGCTTAATGACACCAATACCATGCTGAAGGTCTTTCTGAGATCAAGATATAGAGTAAAGTCTCTTCTATATCACTCATGTTGTTAATTTATCTGTTTTTTTTCCAGTATGTATCATAGATAGTCTTTATCATTCAATTATTTACTCATTTATTCATATTTTTACCCTTAAAACTTCTAGATAATTATCAATTATTTTAGACTTATCCTATGCACCATTTTGATCATTTCCCCACCATTAAAAACCGACTGATGGTCCCCAAATGCCTGGAGAAGAAAGTATCACATCCTACATTGCATTAAAGAACTTCCATAAGACATTGACAGGAAATCTTTCATGAGAGCTTTGCCCATTCATCTTCTCCCATTTGGAAGAGCCCCACATCTGTACTCACAGGTCTCATGTCCAACTTCAGGACTTTTTTCTTCACCATGGTTTCTCACAAACAGGCACTCCTTGTCCTGAGTCATGTGAAAATCTCCGTGAAACCCAAGGTCTTGAAGGGTATCATATGTATTGTCTTCACTTTTATGCTATCCACAGAAGTTACCAGAGACTTACATCTATAGTTTTTTAAAATAAAAGTTTATACATTTATTTAAACTGATCTAAATGCAGACCTGGGTGTGGGAAGATGGAAGATGCTTAGTATTTATTAAAACCCATTTGCTTGCAGAGGATGCAAAATAAATAAATTTTCCTTCCTTAAATTTTCTTTCTACCATCTACTTGGAGAAGAGGAATACATGGGAAACAAGGAAAACTGAAGTATGGTGCTGATCTGCCTATGCTTAAAACTTATAGAAATGTTAGAGACATTATATATAAAACACAGGGCTCAGAAAATAATAAGAGTAAGAAGACTTGAGAAAATAAAATTAAAAGAAAGAACTTGAAGAAAACTTTAAAATAAGGGTGACAGGAGCTGGAGCAATATGGCAGCCAAGTAACAATTTTTTTGCAACCTGGAGCAGTGAGATTGGGGAAAGAAGACTCCCAGGCATCTCTGGCTTGTGAGCCTTGCCCAGAAACATTCCTCTGGGGACGCAGGGAGATAGCAAGAGATTTCTGGACCCCAGGAGGAAGACAAAAGCAGTGGAGAACTGGCAAGTGGTTGAAAATGGGCTGCCCTCAGCTATAACTACAACCCCAGCAAGATTGCAGACAGGGAAAGCCTTCCCTTTGGGTTGTTTTGTTTGTTTAGACTTGTGCACTCAGTTGAATTACCTTGTAAGAACTTGGGCAAGAGTATGAGTGATTTGAAGCATTGTCCAATACATGGGACTGAGCCTCTGGGACAGAATGGAGGTAACATTGTTTGGCTGTGTGCAGCCATTGTGGGAGAATTGCCCTTGTAGCCTCCACCCTCAGGGTCACAGAGTGAGACTCGGGCTGGGACACCTTGCACAAGTGATCTAGTGATTGTGAGGAGTGCCAGAGGCCAGGACTGAGACATGGGGAAGAGAGGAGTGTTCAGTGTTTGGCAGGGGGAGGACTGCCTTGCAGTCTTGGCCCTCAGGGGCATAGAGTGAGGAAGGTTTTGGCACACCAGATAGATGGGAAGCCACTTCAGGAGAGAGCCCAGCCACAAGTGCTTTCCTGGGAAAGCTTCTGCTTAGCCAAGATTAATGGTTTAAAGTGTCTTTTAAGTCACTGAGGAGAGATTTAGGCTCTCAACCCTGTAGGATTTGAGGGCAAAGTAGTCAGCAGCGGCCTCCACACTCCATCTCATATAGCTACATCAGCATTGTGATTAGCATCTCATAACCCAGAAGATCACCTGTTGCCCAGCTATATACACTGCTTTGTTTTGTTTGGGGATTTGTTGTTGTTGTTGTTATTTCAACTTTTCCCCACTAGAATTTTTCTTTATTTTTTTAATTGTTTATTTAAGCTAGTCAAGTGAAGCCTGCTAGATTTTTCTTTTCTTTTTATCTTTCTTCATTTTTCTAGTGTAAATATAATCTTCCATTGTTCCCTTCTTTAATAATGAAAACTTACTTTTTGCTAGTGCTTATGCCCCTATCATTTGGTTTTTCCCCCAGTTTTATCCTGTGAGGTTTTCTGTTTGTTTTGGTTTGATTTATAGTATTTTTGTCTTAATCTCTATTTGCTAGAGGTGGGGTACTGTGTCTGCTCAGGCTGGCAAAGATATGCTGACCTTAAGGGAATCACTGAACCCAGCACCCCTAGAGGGGGTTTTAAGGTGTGGGTCAAAGTACCCTAGTGTACAAATTTATTGCTCCCATCTCCCTCTTTTTGTGCCTCTCTTCTTTTCCCAATATTCCCTTTTACTCACTCACTCTCCTTTCTTATTTTTCTACTCTTATTTCTCCTCTTGCTCTTCAATCATCTCATCCTTTTAGTTCTGTGCCAAAAGGACTCATCAAAACCTTAGGCCAGAGGCATGATAACTTAAAGAGCAAGAGCAAGTGAAAGGAAAATCAGGGCAAGGAAACAGATAAAAGAAAACAGTCCTGAGGAAGAATCATCAGTAAAATCCTGGCAATAAGAAAAACCAGTCCAGAGCAACCTCTCAAGGGACCATGAGGTAGATACTGCAGAGGATTCCATCTACAAAGAAATGTTAAAAATGACAGAAGGGGAATTTAAAATACAGATGATGAAAACAATGAAGGAAATTGCTGAGAAACTGAAAAATAACAACAACAAAAAAAAGAACGAAATTGCTGAGAAAGGGAAAAATACCCAAAAGTAAATCCAAAAACTGAATCAAATAAGAGATGACCATATGAAGAATACAGAAAGGACATAGCAGAGCTGAAGGAATTGAAGCAGTCAATTAAGGAACTTAAAGATGTACTTGAAAGTATCAACAACAGATTAGACCATGAAGAAGAAAAAAATCTCAGAGGTAGAGGACAAAGTTCTTCAGATATCTCAGATAGTTAAAGAAGCAGAAAAGAAAAGAGAGAAGGCAGATGTTCACTGACAGAATTATTGGACGTTATGAAGCATTCAAACATATGAGCTATAGGTATCCCAGAAGGGGAAGAAGAATATCCCAGAGTAATGGAAGCCATTCTAGAGAATATTATAAATGAAAATTTCCCAAATATCACCAACGATTCTGACAAACTCCTTTAAGAGGGACATTGAACCCCAGGCTGCTTCAACTCTAACAGAGCTTCTCCAAGATACATTGTGATGAACCTGTCCAAAGTCAAAACAAAAGAAAAGATTCTACAAGCTACCAGGAGTAAGTGCCAATTGATATACAGGGGCAAATCCATCAGGGTGACTGCAGACTTCTCTAATGAAACTTTTTAAGCCAGAAGACAATGGTCATCTACCTTTAATCTACTTAAACAGAACAATTTCCAGCTTAGAATTCTATATCCTGCTAAGCTAAGCTTTAAAAATGATGGAGAAAACAAATCTTTTACTGATATGCAAACATTGAGAAAATTTCCCACAATGAGACCAGGTCTACAGGAAATATTTCAATAGTTCTACACACTGACCATCACAGTGGACCACCAGAAAAGAAAGCACTCAGAAATTAAAGGAGAGAACCTAGCTTCCACAAAGATGCAAAAGATAAAACTGAGCAATGGTCTTTCACAAAATTGGATGAATAGAATGCTACCACAATTATCAATTTTCTCAATAAAAGTCAATGTCTTGAATTGCCTCACTGAAGAGGCATAGACTGGTTGATTGAATTAAAAAACACAAGCCATTAATTTGCTGTCTGTAGAAAACACACCTAGCCTCAAAAGACAAATTAAAACTCAGAGTTAAGGGTTGGAAGACAATTTTTCAGGCAAATGGAATTCAGAAGACAAGAGGGGTTGAAATCTTATTTTCAGATAGAAGTGGATTTAAAACAACTAAAGTCAAAACAGACAAATGTGGACACTTCATATTGGTCAGGGGAAAAATACAACAAGAAGACAATTTAATTCTAAATATTTATGCATCCAACTTAAATGCTCCCAAATTCTTGAAACAGACCTTACTCAGTCTGAGCAATATGATATCGTATAACACCATAATAACAGGGGACTTTATCACTCCTCTCACAGAGCTGGACAGATCCTCTAAAGGAAATTAAACAAAGATATAAGAGACTTAAATGAGACCCTAGAACAACTGTGCTTGATAGATGTATATAGAAAACTCCATCCTAAAGATAAAGAATATACATTCTTCTCATCAGCCCAGGGAACATTTTCCAAAATTGATCATATCCTAGGACAAAAAATAAACCTCAACAGAATCAAAAGCATTAAATTTTACCTTGTATCCTCTCAGACCACAAGGCACTAAAAGTGGAACTTGACTCCAACAAAAACCTTCAAACCCACACAAAGGCATGGAAATTAAACAATCTTATGCTAAATGACTTTTGAGTGCAGGAAAGAATAAAAGAATAAAATCTTTGACTTCCTTCAGCATAACAATCACAAATACACAAGCTACCAAAACCTGTGGGATACAGCAAAAGCAGTCCTGAGAGGAAAATGTATTGCTTTAGATGCCTAAATCCAAAAAACAGGAAGAGGGTGCATCAACAGACTCACAAGGCATGTTATGGAACTCAAAAAAGAAGAACAATCTAAGACTAAGGCCAGAAGAAGAAAACAAATATCCAAAATTAAATCTGAGATTAATGAAATTGAAAGCAAAAGAATCATTCAGAAAATTAATGAAACATAGAGCTGGGTTCTTGAAAACATGAACAAAATCGAGAAACCTTTGGACAGACTAACTAGAAATATAAAAGTAAAATCTCTAGTAAGCTTGATCAGAAATGATAAAAGGGAAATAACAACAGATGCCACAGAGATACAAGAGATCATCTCTGAATACTACCAGAAACTCTACTCCCAGAAATTTGACAATGTAAAGGAAATGGATCAATATTTGGAATCACACTCTCTTCCTAGACTTAGCAAGGAAGAAATAGAGCTCCTGAACAGACCAATTTCAAGCACTGAGATCAAAGAAACAATAAAAAGTCTCCCCCCCCAAAAAAATGCCCCCATCCAGCTGACTTCTCACCTGAATTATATTAAACCTTCAATGAAGAACTTATTCCCATACTGTAGAAATTATTCCAAAAAATTGAGGAGGAAGGAATTTTCCCCAACACATTCTAAGAAGCAAACATCATGTTGATGCCAAAACAAGGAACAGACCCAACCAGAAAGGATAACTTTGGACCTATTTTACTAATGAATATAGATGCAAAAATTCTTAACACGGAGGAGCCTGTGGCTCAAAGGATCAGGGCGCAGGCACCATATGCCAGAGGTGGCAGGTTCAAAGCCAGCCCTGGCCAAAATACTGCAAAAAAAAAAAAAAAACTCAACAAAATCCTAGCCAGTAGATTACAGCTTATCATCAAAAAAGTCATACATCATGATCTGGTAGGTTTCATCCCAGGAATGCAAGGTTGGTTTAACATATGCAAGTCCAGAAATGTTATTCACCATACTAACAGAAGCACAAACAAAGACCATATGTTCTTCTCAATAGATGCAGAAAAAGCATTTGATAAAATCCAGCATCCTTTTCTAATTAGAACACTGAAGAGTATAGGCATAGGTGGCACATTTCTTAAACTGATCAAAGCTATCTATGACAAAGCCACAGCTAATATTTTACTGAATGGAGTAAAACTGAAAGATTTTCCACTTATAACTGGAACGAGAAGGAAATAAAGGGTATCCAAATGGAAGCAGAAGAGGTCAAACTCTCCGCCTTTGCTAACGATATGATCTTCTACTTAGAGAACCCCAAAGACTCAACCACAAGACTCCTGGAAGTCATCAAAAAATACAGTAATGTCTCAGGATATAAAATCAATATCCACAAGTCAGTAACCTTTGTATATGCCAATAACACCCAAGACGAGAGGCTAATTAAGGACACAATGCTCTTCACCATAGCTTCAAAGAAAAAGAAATACCTAGGAATGTACCTAACAAAAGAGGTGAAGGACTTCTATAAGAAAATTATGAAACCTTAAAAAAAGAAATAACAGAGACTATTAACAAATGGAAGAACATACCATGCTCATGGCTGGGAAAAATCAACATTGTTACAATGTCTATACTTCCCAAAGCAATCTACTAATTCAATGCCATCCTAATTCAAATACCACCATTGTACTTTCAGGACTTGGAAAAAATAATTCTTCACTTTGTATAGAACCATTAAAAAATCCATATAGCTAAGGCATTTCTTAGTAATTAAAACAAAGCCAGAGGCAACAGCGTACCAGACTTTAGATTGTATTACAAGGCCATAGTTGTCAAAACTGCATGGTACTGGCACAAAAATAGAGACTTAGGCATTTGGAATCAAATAGAAAACCAGGAAATGAAACTAACTTCTTACAGCCACCTAATCTTCAATAAACCAAACAAGAACAAACACTTGGTGAAAGAATCCCTATTCAGTAAATGGTGATGGGAGAACTGGAATCCACATGTAAAAGACCGAAACTGTACCCCTGTCTTTCTCCACTCACAAAAATTGATTCAAGATGGATAAAAGACCTAAATTTAAGAAATTAAATAATAGAAATTCTCAAAGAAAGCATAGGAAATACACTGGAAGATATCAGCCTGAGGAAAGACTTTATGAAGAAGACTGCTGTGGTAATAGCAACAACAACAAAAATAAACAAATGGAACTCAATTAAATTGAAAAGCTCTATGTAGCTAAGGAACTAACAACCAAAGAATATAGACAACATACACAGTGGGAAAAAATATTTGCATATTTTGAATCAGATAAAAGCTTGATAACTAGGATCTATAGAGAACTCAAATTAATCCACATTAATTAAATCCACATTAAAGCCAACAATCTCATATATCAATGGGCAAGAGACATGAATAGAACCTTTTCTAAAGAAGAGAGATGAAGGGCTAGCGAACATGGGGAGAAATGCTCACCATCCCTAATTATTAGAGAAATGCAAATCAAAACCACCCTGAGTTATCATCTTACCCAAGCGAGAATGGCCCACATCACAAAATCTCAAAACTGCAAATGTTTGCATGGATATGGAGAGACAGAAACACTTTTACACTGCTGGTGGGACTGAAAATTAATACAACCTTTTTGGCTGGAACTATGGAGAACCCTCAAAGAACTCAACCTAGACCTCTCATTTGATCCTGCAATCCTATTACTGGGCATCTACCCAGAAGGAAAGAAACCCTTTTACCACAAGGACACTTGTATTAGACTGTTTATTGAAGCTCAATTTACAATCGCCAAAATGTGGAAACAGCCTAAATGTCCCCCAACCTAGGAATTGATTATGTATGTGGTATATGTACACCATGGAATACTATTCAGCCATTAAAGAAGATGGAGACTTTACATCTTTTGTATTAACCTGGATGGAAGTGTAACACATTATTCTTAGTAAAGCATCACAAGAATGGAGAAGTGTGAATCTCATGTACTCAATTTTGATATGAGGACAATTAATGACCTAGTACACGGTGGGGTGTTGGGGAAGGGGAGAGCAGAGAATGGGGAGGAGGGCAGGGGATGGGAGAAAGAAGAGCAGAGAGAGGAAGGGGGGAGGAGAAAGGGGTGTCCCTGTGTGACACACCCTATGGGGACAAGACACAAGTATAAGAGGGACTTTACCTAACAATTGCAATCAGTGTAACCTGGTTTCTTGTACCCTCATTGAATCCCCAACAATAAAAAAGAGAAGGGTGATATATGAAGGAGAAAAGACTGATAATTTAATGCCTTTTGATGTAAAATCCAGAACAAAAGCATTGTCACCTCATTTTCAACCCAGGCACAGTAAATAACTACTACCTTTAACACTCAACCTGGCAGTAAAATCATAGCTTTCTCTCTCTCAGTAATTCTAGTCTGAAACTAGTCCATGATGACTCTTATCTAAATGCCCTAGTTACTTTTACGAAATGCTGATGACTTCCTCTAACAATTATTTCTTCCTAGCCTCCACACCCTCTTATTAAAAAATCTGCCTGTGCCCCTTCTCATAAGTCAGTTCTTAATACACCTGCTGAGGGGTACTAGAATATATGAGATCATACCCCTGAGATCAACTGATTAGAATACAGTTGGAGCCAATCCAGTAAAAATAAACCCAAATTCTCTTTCTGTTGCATTCATTAGGACTTTGCAACTGGGATTCCATGTCATGCTGGGAACCTACCAAAGAGACCTACCAGAGACCTACCAAAGGAGAGACATTAACTCTCTAGATACAAAGAAAAAAAAAGAAGGCAGCACGCAAGCAGAATAGGAGATAAGTCATCATGAGCCCTTAAAAACCGAAAATGCAACCACTGGGGTGTCTCTCTTCAGGCGTGTAGGAGGCTCTCCATTCTCTTGGGACCTGTCCTATATCTGACATGCATTTTTTGTTCTCTCATTTTAGTAATCATTCCATCATGCCAAGGCCTGTAATCCATTAATACTGACACCTTCTCATTATCTCTCAACTCTGTTTCCTCTTATTTTCCCCTTTGCCCTGATTAAATTCCAAGGACAATCAATAAAAAGTGAAGCCCTTGCTATGTTCTTACAGTGTCTATATCTAAGTTGGTTTCTCTCTAGGGTCGACGTACTCATTTTATTGAAACTTACGCAGCCATGCTGTCTGAACCTGTGTTAACATGACTTCTCATCTCAAGTGCATTTGAATGCCTAAGGATCTTTTCTATTTCCCTTGGCTATTGGAACCTCAATACAGTTAGAACATCAATATGATGATTTTAAACTTTCTGTCTTCTCGAATTTCTGCTCTTTGTTATCCAGTTTCATCTTCATTCTCAGATATTGATCTTGATGCTCACACCCTGAAAAAGAAGAAACAATACAAAAGAACTTCCACAACTCCCCCATTCCTATCTCTCATATCTGTGAAATGTCTGTAATTCTATGTAAGATGCATATTTTGTTTGTGTAGAATGTTTCATACCTTCTCAACAATTCAAGGTCTAATGGCTTAATACCTATTTATACAAATGAGTATGCCCCGCCATTTTTCTACCCTGAATTCCAGAACCATATATACATCTCCCCTGTGAAGTATTTCCAATTTTTGTGTCATGAAAAAGTTTCCCTTTATTCCTTTTTCTTCTTACACTATACATCGATTCCATCAGCCAAATCTTTTAAAAGTCTACACAGAGCAAGAGCTAATTAGCTTAGTACTTTCCCCGCTATCCTCCTGCTTTGAACTGCTATCCTTTCCTGCCCAGATGACTGCCGTTGATTCCTACTTGTCTCTCTGCTTGTACCCTTGCCCTCTGATGTTTATTCTCAGTAGCTTTAAGAGAGATTCTTATAAAATATAAATCAGACCATGGCAATATTTGTCTTACCGTCCTCCAGTGGTTTTGCATTGTACTCATTGTAAAATTCAAGGTCTTCCTGTTCACTCATAAGGCCTTTTGTGACCCAGACCTTGTCACTGCTTTGGACCCATTCCTTGCCCCTCTCTCTCCCAGGCATCCACTATAGCTGCTCTAAACCTGTTGCTGTTTCCAGATCCATCAAGCCTTCATTGGCCTCGTGTTTTTAAAATTTGCTTTCCTCTTTGGCTAGAGTTGCCTTTCCCTAGCTATCCAGCTGGGATAGCTCACCTTCTACAGGTCTTTGGTTAAATGTCTTTTTTTGTGGACAACTTCCTTCCAATGATTCCTCTCAGAATACTTCCATAATTAGCAGTACATTTACTAATCATTCTAATTTGCCTTAGACTATCCCAGTTTTAGAACTCCAAGTCACACATCTCCAAATCCTCCAATTCCAGGCAGACCAGGACAGTTGGTCATCTTAACAGCACTCACCCTCATCTGCCATCCATTATTCTCCCTTGCTTTATTTTTTGTAGCACATCTCACCATCTTATGTAACAAATATTTAATTTGTTTGCTATGTTTATTTTAACCTCTCATTCTGTCACTGTAGTCTCCATTAGGATTGGGATTTTAGTATGTTTTATCTACTTTTGTATTCCCTATGACCTAGAATAGTACCTGTAATACTCCTTAAGTATTCATTAAATGAATAAATAGATATATGAATAAAAGAAGAAATAGTTCTCATAGTGTCCTATGTTGCATTAAATTAAGTTAATTTGGGTTTGTAGCCTTTGCCATCCAAGGAATTCTAAGATTCTATCAAATCCCTATGTTTGGAGATAAAATCTAAATTTGTTTTTACATCTGGGCTGTTGGTACCCAATTCCTCTGGACCAAGCATCTCTTCATTTTTGGTTCAGCTTATCGCTGACACCCTCCCTATTACAAGATTTCCTACTATGTGATGAAGACCCGAGTGATCACATAGCAGTGGACAGATAAACTCTACTAAAAGACATGCCAGGAACTGTTATGGACTGAACTGTGTCCTTCCCTCAAAGTCATACACTGACTTCCTAAATCCCAGTATCTCAGAATGCGGCTATATTTGGACATGGGGCCTTTATTATTTTTTTATTAAATTATAAAGAGGTAGATAATGTATACATTGATGCATTTATGGGGTACAATGTGCTAATTTCATATACAATTTGGAGTGCTTACATTGTACTAGTTAACATATCCCTCACCTCATTCACTTAATTATTGTGGTAAGACATTTATACTCTATAATTAATAGATCCAACATATACCCTTGCAATATGCATCAAAGGGTAAGAAAGATAAGATCCCATCATTCACCTTCCTTCCATTTGACCTCCCCCATCCCCTGCCATCCTCCCCCTCCTTCCTCCTGGGCCATAGATGTGATGTATTTTTCATATGAAAGTGAGAGTGATTGCATATTGGTTTCATAATAGTACTGAGTACATTGGTTACTTATTTCTCCATTCTTGAGATACTTTACTAAGTAGGATATGTTCCAGCTCCATCCATATAAACATAAAAGAGGTAAAGTCTCTTTTATCTTTTTTAAGGCTGCATAATATTCCATGGTATACATATACCACAATTTATTAATCCATTCATGGATCGATAGGCACTTGGGCTTTTTCCATGACTTGGCCATTATGAATTGAGCTGAAATAAACGATCTGATGCAAATATCTTTGTTATAATATGATTTTTGGTCTTTTGGATATACACCTGGTAGAGGAATTGCAGGATCAAATGGCAGGTCTACTTTTGGATCCCTGAGTGTTCTCCATACTTCTTTCCAAATGGGATGTATTATCTTGTATTCCCAAAAACAGTGCAGGAGTGTTCCCTTTTCTCTACATCCACGCAAACATCTATAGTTCTGGGAATTTGTTATGTGAGCCACTCTTGCTGGAGTTAGATGATATCTCAGAGTGGTTTTGATTTGCATTTCTCTGATGATTAAAGATGATGAACATTTTTTCATGTGTCTGTAGGCCATACACCTATCTTCTTCAGAGAAGCTTCTATTCAAGTCTCTTGTCCACAATGAAATGGGATTACTTTTTCTTTTCTCATTAATAAGTTTGAGTTCTTGGTGGATTCTGGTTATCAAACCATTGTCAGAAACATAACCTGCAAATATCCTCTCTCATTCTGAGGAATGTCTTCTTGCTTTATTTACTGTGTTCTTGGCTGTGCAGAAGCTTTTTAGTTTGATCAGATCCCAGTAATATATTTTTGGTGTTGCTTCAATTGCCCGGGGGATCCTCCTCATAAAGTATTCTCCTAGGCCAATTTCTTCAAGTGTTTCTCCTGCACTGTCTCCATGAATCTTTACAATTTCAAGTCTTAAGTTTAAATCTTTTATCCAGTGAGAGTCAATTTTTGTTAATGGTGAAAGGTGTGGGTCCAGTTTCAGTCTTCTACAAGTTGCCAGCTAGTTCTCCCAGAACCATTTGTTAAATAGGAAATCTTTCTACCAGTTTATACTTTTGATAGGCTTATCAAAGGTCAAATGATAATAAGTGTCTGAGATCATCTCCTGGTTCTCAATTCTGTTCCATACATCTACCTCTCTATTTTTTGTGCCAGTACCATGCTGTTTTGATCACTATAGATTTATAGTATAGTTTGAAGTATGGTAGCATGATTCCTCCCAATTTGTTTTTGTTTATGAGTAATGTTTTGGCCATTTTATGTTTTTTCTGGTTCCATATAAAACAAAGTACTATTTTTTCCAGATCTTTAAAGTATGAAAATGCTGCTTTGATAGGGATTGCATTAAATATGTATATTGATTTGGGTAATATAGATATTTTAATAACGTTGATTCTTCCAAGCCATGAGCATGGTATGTTTTTCCATTTGTTAACATCTTCAGCTATTTCTTTTCTCAGAGTTTCATAATTCTCTTTATAGAGATCTTTCCCATTCTTCGTTAGGTAAATTCTGAAATATTTCATCTCCTTTGGCACTACAGTGAATGGAACAGAGTCCTTGACTGCTTTTTCAGCTTCGTATTTATAAAAGCTACTGATTTGAGTAGAGTTTTGTAGTTGAGTCCCTGGGGTTTTCCAGGTATAGAATGATATCATCTCCAAAGGGTGAAAGTTTGACCGCCTCTGACCCAATGTGGGTACCCTTGATTGACTTCTTTTGTCTGATTGAGATGGCAAGACTTCCATTACAATGTTACAAAGCAGCGGAAACAATGGGCAACCTTGCCTGACTACTGATCTGAGTGGAAATGATTTCAATTTTACTCTATTCAATATGATATTGGCTGTGGATTTGCTGTAGTTGGCTTCTATCAGGTTAAGAAAAGTCTGTTCTGTACCTGTTTTCTTAAGTGTTCTTATCATGACAGGATGCTGAATATTGTCAAAGCTTTCTATGCATCTATTGAGAGAATTATACTGTCTTTGTTTTTTAGTTTGTTTATGTGATGTATTATATTTATAGATTTGCATATATTGAACCAACCTTGAGATGCTAGGATAAAACCCACTTGGTCATGGTGTATAATTCGTTTGATGTATTGCTGGATTCTGTTTGCTAGGATCTTATTGAATATTTTTGCATCTATATTCATTAAAGATATTGGTCTATAGTTTTCTTTTCTTGTTGGATCTTTTCCTGGTTTGGGGATCAGGGTGATATTTGCTTCATAGACTATGTTGGGAAGTATTCTTTCTTTTTTTATGTTTTGGAACAGTTAAGTAATATAGGTACTAGTTCCTCTCTAAAGGTTTGGTAGAATTCTGATGTAAAACCATAGATCTGTTCAGCATTTTCAATTCTTTCTGATTAAGTCTAGGAAGTTGGCATGCTTCCACATACTGGTCAATTTCTTTCAGATTTTCATATTTCTTAGAATAGAGTTTTTTGTAGTACTCATTAAGGATTCTTTGAATTTCTGAGGTCTGTGGTTATTTCACATTTATCATTTCTAGTTAATGATATTAGGGGTTTTGCTTTTCTATTTTTGGTTAGAGTGGCCAAAGGTTTATCAATTTTTGTTGAATTTTTCAAAAAACCAACAGTTTGATTCATTGATCTTTTAAATAATTTCTGTGTTTTCAACTTTATTTATTTTTGTTCTAATTTTAGTTATCTGTTTTATTCTGCTGGATTTGGGGTTAGAATTTTCTTCCTTTTCCAGTTGCTTGAGAAGTCCCATTAAGTTATTGAATTCCTCTCTTTCTGTTCTCTTGAAGAAGCCTTGCAATGCTATAAATTTCCTTTGAGTATCCCTAAGGTTCTGATAATTTGTGTCTTCATTATTGTTTTGTTCCAAAAGTTTTTCAATTTCCTTCTTAATCTCATCTATGAGATTTTGGGCAATTAACTAGAGTATTTTAAACTATTTTTAACCCACAAAATGATTATAATAGTAATAATACCTATGCTAAATTATTTAATTAATAATAGGAGAAAGATTTAAATGTTTTATTTATATACCTAGTAAATTAATTCACCTACAAGTGTGTAGCAATCTGAATTTCTGGGATAAAAAATCAACAGGATGGAATTTTAACATTTATACCTAGCCAGGTCATGTCTAATTTTATGAAATCTGATTATGGACTTAAACTTCTTTAATAATTAAAACATACATTCCCATTTTCTCATGAGTTATATTGATATAAAGTTTTTATGCAGCATCGTATTCATTTTGTAGAAATAAAAATATTGAAGAACAAAGTGATTTAGGCATTTGTGTTCTAAGTTCCTATGGTTAGAACCTAAATCCTGGATTTGTTTCCTTATTCACTTGTCAATAGAAACATTCTAAAAAAATCTCTGCTTTGAATTTTCTTTCAAACTTCTAGATTTTCTATTGATGTTTGTACTTTATTATTTCCTTTTTTCTTTATCTCATCTTTCCTGGACTACTCATCTTTAGCGCCAGAGTACCAAAGATCTAAACTAAAAACTAAATTTTAATCACAATGCTAAATGGAAAATGAGATCATAGAACTAAATTGTTAATGCCAAAATTTAGAGTTCTATTTTCCAAAAAATTTCAGATTTACATAATTAAATATCAAGTCATTATTTTACGTATCTCAAAATAATATATCCCCACATGAACCCTTGCTAGTACTCACATTTCATTGTAGCTCCTTCAGTGAATGACACTTCAATCCCCTCACTGTTGAGGTAGAATATGTGGATTTGTCACTTTCTTCTCTCATCCCGTATTTGAGCCATTAGTAATACCACATGGCTGTACTTTCAGAACATCTCCTAACTTGTCATTCTTCCCATCACTTCTACCACTTCTGCCCGAGGCCACACTACTTTTCACATGACCTATTACTGTCTTCTTCTGACTGATCTTCCTGCTTCTTTACTTGCTTTTCCACACAACATTGTATTACCCATGAAAGTTAGAAATTAATACCTCTGCTAATTCCATACTGAAATAATCATATCGAGTGCTGAAAAGATATTACGAAGATCCCTATACACTGAATAGAAAGGTGATATGATGTTAAATGAGGAAGGCAAAGTTCAGAACAGTATAAATGGTAGGAAAGAGGGCATCCTGAAAATGCATATGTTTGCTTCTATTTTCAGAAAGAAGCATCAAATTATGAACAAACCCCAAAATTTACCTAAATAAATAGGAGAGATTAGAATGGAAATATCACATATTGGAACAAATTTTTTCTAAATATACCTTGTTATATAATTTTGTCTTTGAAATAATCTAAAGTTTGAACAATTACAAATAAAGTTGAAAAAGTAAAACACTAGTACCTAGAACAAATGAATAAACTTAGTAGTATATCAAGTTGACGACATAACTACATAAAACATATTTTTCAAATGACCTTAAAACACAATATTTGACTATATATACTAGGTAGAATATATCTAAAGGACAAATTCAGGTAGAAAAAAACCTTAAGTTTCACTCAGTAGTCTTATTTTGAATAGTAATGCTAGTATTTGTTAACTATTTTAAATATTATAACATAAATAAAATTAGACATTATTTAATATAACTTGGAATCAGGATAATCTAGTGAAGAAAAAAAGTATAAGTATAAAATAAGTTAAGTAGAAAACTATTTTACCTTTCATTTAATTACCGCAGCATGAATTCTTTTTTTTCCCTAAATAGTTATTTCATAATTCTAGCTATTGAAAATACCAAGACACAACAGTGAAGCCACTGCAATGGAAATATCTACTCCCCAATAGTGTTCTTTGCCATTTCTCACTAATAGGAATTAAGTTTCTTAGGAGAGTTGTCTAATCCTTAGATGGAGCAGGAGATGTTTAAAATGAAAACTGCTTTGTTATTCAAGAACACAAAGAAGCTCTTAGAGATGAGTGAGTTAGTCTCAGAAAGACGAAAGTCAAACTAAAGGGGTTCCTGGATGAAACTGAAAATGTTGCACATCAAAAAATAATATTGGCTTCGTGCCTGTAGCTCAAGTGGCTAAGGCTCTGGCCACATACACCAGAGCTGGCAGGTTCTAATCCAGCCCAGGCCTGCCAAACAGCAATGACAACTACAACTAAAAAATAGCCAGGCATTGTGGTGGGCACCTGTAGTCCCAGCTACTTGGGAGGCTGAGACAAGAGAATTGCTTAAGCCCAGGAGTTGGAGGTTGCTGTGAACTGTGATGCCACATCATTCTACCCAGGGCAACAGCTTGAGGCTCTGTCTCAAAAAAAAAAAAAATTAATTGATAACAATATTGATTACAATAGATTGAAACATACTAAATATATAAAATTCAAGAATTCATATTAAATATTCAAAAGAGAGGGAGACAGATACAAAGGCATAGAGTATGATACCATGGCCGATAAGTAGGAAACAAATCCCTTTTTCTGAAAATGGTAACTCAAAAAAATAAACGAAATACCTCAGTATTTATCCTGTCTTTCTCATATAAACCATATTTATTAATTTATTTATTTTTTTGAGACAGAGTCGCACTATGTCACCCTCGGTAGAGTGCTCACAGCAACCTCAAACTCAGGCTTAAGCAATTCTCTTACCTCAGTCTCCCAAGTAGCTGGGACTACAGGCACCCACCACAGCTCCTGGCTATTTTTTGGTTGCAGTTGTCATTGTTGGTTAGCAGGTCCAGGACGGGCTCAAACTCACGAGCTCCCTACTCACTGAGCTATGGGCACTGAGCCATATAAATCATATTTAAAGAGAACAATAACACTTGATATTTTGAGAAAATTATTTTATACATAATTCCAGCTGACAAATATGGAAAGAAGATAGAACTGGAAAATTGCCACTTAATAAATCATAGTACGATAAATGATTGAGGCAAAAATCATCAATGAACCATAGGATGAATTGTCAATGGAAGATTTTGCAGCAGAGGGATCAGGACCTGAACACACAGATCAATCTTAGCTTCACTAACTATGGGGTAACCAGATACTCTGTGCTTTCTACTATGATATAATCTGAAATATACAGCCTCTTTCTTTTGGGAAAAAATCTAATTAGGTCTTCTCAACTGACTTCTAGTATGCAAAAAATACAAAGAAAGAAGAACAATGTAGGAGAAACAACAATAAAACAAACAGACAAATCACACGTGGAATGTTCTGTCGAAAAGCAACTAGATACATTCAACAAGATATAGTGGTGGGGAGAGAGAGACAGAGAGGCACTGTTCAAAATTAAGAGAAATATAAGAGAAAAAATAAATGCAATGCATGTTATAGTTTTGAAATTTCAATGAAATGTTGTAACTGAAAAAAACTATGTTAAAAAGACAAATGTCGTGACCCCTATGGCCCTGGTCATGGTTCATGCACAAAGGAACCAGGCATGACCCGGATTAGAAGAACAAGCTTGCAGGAGGCGGGCTAACCTTAAGTGCAGGTAGCCCTGAGCTCCCTCCACAATGGCTGTTTATTAAGGTTATACACAACAGGTGTGGAGAGTTAAAGTAATGACATAGGGGGCTGCGTGCATAAGGATTGCCATGTGCTCTTTCCTCATGGGTTCTTTCCCCACAACCCCCAGGAAGAAGTACCAAGCATCAATGTTTAACAAATGTTTACTAATGAGTGACCGATCTTATCTCATTCCAGAACACTGAGTTACTTGAGGGATTGCCCGTATGTCACAAAACATCTCTAGGCTTGCCAGGAGACTGTCCTGTTCTCAACATTTCTTTTTAATGTGATAAGAATCAGTAATTGTGCTTTGCAAGCACGGTGTCCATCCTCTACAGACAAATCTGAATGTGGACTAAATGGTAAAAAATTATAAGAAAATACTCATTTTGTTGAGAGGGATAATGGTTTTGTGACTGAGAAAATGCCTATAATTTTTAAAGTTATATATTTAGCAATTAGGGATAGTATAAGATGTGGAATTTTCATTAGTTTTAAAGTAAAAAGAAAATGAAATAAAATAGCACGAAAAATGAGACAGATAGATAAAATTGTGAGCACGGCAAGTTTTCAATAATTATTGAATATGAGTGATAGTACATGTATCTTTAACATACCAGCCTGGGAATATGTGACAAAGAAAAAAGAGTGACCAATCACCTCACTTTCAAATACTGGCAAAGGTTAAAATCTGGACAGACTGTGGTAAAAATGACAATCAAATCATATACTGCTATGGAGGAAATATCTGTTTTTGTTTTTTTTTTTTTTTTGGCTGGGGTTGGGTTTGAACCTGCCACCTCTGGCATATGGGACCAGCGCCCTACTCCTTGAGCCACAGGCGCTGCCCAGCAATATCTGTTTTAACCCATAGTCAAGATGCTCAACTCTGGATCCTGTCCTGTTCTTCTCAAGGGTGCCTGTGAGATAGTTATGGGTCGGGGACATATTTCGTCTGCACTCAATCCTGCACTAACTCCATAGCCTAGAGTTAAAAAAATAAAAAAGAAAAGGAGGAAAATGAAAAAAGTAGGGGAAGGAAAGAAAAAATAAAAATGAAAGAAAAAACAGCAACAAAAAAAATCTTTGGCAACATGAAGAATCAGAACATATCAACTTCCCCAAGGGATCACAATGGAGCTACAGAAGATTCCAACCATAAGGAAATGTGGAAATGACAAAAATGGAATTCAGATTATGTATGAAATAGAGACCCAACATGAAAGAGAGAGACAGACCTATGAATAGAGCAGAGAATCTGGAGATGTAACCAGCCTCATGCTGCCATCAGATCTTTGCAAAACCAACCAAAGCATACACTGGGGAAGGAATTTCTTATTCAATAAATAGTGCCGGGATGACTGGTTAGCCAGTTAAAGACTGAATCTGGACCCACACCTGGCAAATATGATGAAGAGAATTGAAGATAAAGTAGAAAACTAGCAAAAAGAAGTCTAAAAACCATCACAAGAAATTAACAAAGTTAAAGACAAAGTCACTAAAGATCTGAAAAAAAATTAGAAAGGATAGAGTGGAACTTAATTGAGGGAAGAATTTAGAAAGTTTCCCCATTTTACAAGGGTATATGTGAAACTTAGTAAATGTGGAATGTAAATGTCTTAGCACAATAACTAAGAAAATGCCAGGAAGGCTATGTTAACCAGTGTGAT
Organism: Nycticebus coucang; assembly: GCF_027406575.1. Lineage (NCBI taxonomy): Eukaryota > Metazoa > Chordata > Mammalia > Primates > Lorisidae > Nycticebus > Nycticebus coucang. Next base: position 98,146,777 of record NC_069793.1, on the reverse strand, counting down.
GAAAATGTGTCAAACGGTCTATGAAACCAGTGTATGGTGCCCCATGATCGCATTAATGTACATAGCTATGATTTAATAAAATAAATAAATAAATAAACAAAAAGAATTTAGAGAGTTTCAAAACAGTAGAAAGTTTCAACAATAGGTTAAACATGGAGAATAAAGAATCTCAGAGCTTGAAGACAAAGTTCTCGAGCTAACCCATTTAAAGAGGGCAGAAAAGAAGAGAGCAAAAACAAAGTAAATCCTTACAGAATTATGGACTATATGAAGTATATAAACACAAAAATTATAGGTGTCCCTGAAAGAGAAAAAGAGAGTCCCAAAAGCATGGATCCAAAGGAAAGACACAGCATGCTCACAGCTCAGATGAATCAATATTCACCCAAAGTGATCTACAGATTCAATGCAATCATATTAACGTACCAGCATCATACTTTGCAGATCTGGAAAAAATAGTTCTGTGATTTTGAATGGAATTAGGAAAAACCCCAATTCTACAAAATAAGAGCAAATCTAGAGGCATCACTTTATCAGACTTCAGACTGTACTACAGTCTATAGTGATCAAAACAGCAAGAAGTAGAGACACAGACTTATGAACAGAGCAGAAAATCTGGAAATGAAACCAGCCTCATGCTGCCATCTGATCTTTGACAAAACCAACAAAAACATACACTGGGGAAGAAATTCCTTATTCAGTAAATAGTGCTGGGATGACTAGTTTATCACATGTAAAAGACTGAATCTGGACCCACACCTCTCACCACTTACACAAATTATCTGACCATGGAAAAAAGATTTAAATCTCAGGCATGAACTATAAAAACCGCAGAAGAAAATGTGGAGGAACTTTCTTAATTATCCCTTGTTAGCTTAGGGATAGGATTCCAATGGAAGAAGATTCTACTGGCAGTTGCCACAACAACAAAAATAAATGAATGGGACCTGATCAAGATAAAGTCTTTCTGCCCAGCTAAGGACATAATGAACAAAGCAAAAAGACAACAGACAGACTGGGAGAAGATATTTGCATGCTACGCATCCTATAAAGGACTGATGATAACCAGAATCTCCAAAGAACTCAAGCAAATCAACAAGAAAAAATAAAAATAACCCATTAAAAAGTGGGCAGGAGACATGAACAAGAACTTTTCAAACTCATGAAAAAATGCTTATCATTGCTAAACATCAGAAAAATGCCTCCTAAGCCCAGAGAGAATGACTTATATTATAAACTTCCAAATAACAGATGCTGGCATGAATGCAGAGAGAAAGGGATACTTACACACTGTTGATGGGACTGCAGACTGGTCCAGCCTCTATGGAAGCCAGTATGGAGATTCCTCAAGGAGCTGAAAGTAGGTGCACCAGTTGATCCTGAAATCCCTTTTCTAGGTAATTACCCAAAGGAATAGAAGGCATTCTACCATGAAGACACTTGCATTTAATTGTTTAAAGCCTCACAATTCACGATTGCAAAGATGTGTATACAACCCTAGTGCCTTTCAATATAAAAAGATGTAGATTACGAATATGTTTCAACAACTTGGATGGGATTGGAGATTATTCTTATTCTACAAGAATGGAAAAACAAACATCACATGTACCCAGTACTAAATTGGAACTAATAGATTAACACCTACATGCTCACATGAGAGAAAAACTCAATGAAATTCAAGGAGGGAAGAGACAGAGGAGGGGGAAAGGACTGGGTAAATTACCACCCAACAGGCACATGCACAAAACAGTACATGGGTGTGGAACACACCTACAAATCAGACTTTACCCTTACAAATGGAAGCTGTAGAATCTGTTTGTACCCCCACATTAATCTTAAATTAAAAAAAAAAAAAAGGACACAATGCCTCTTGGACCGATAAACATTCATAAAGATGTTTCTCTAACTTCCTCAGTGATCATGAGTTTCATAAAAAAGTCTTAGGCAGGACTAGCCGCATGTGGCTTAACCCTAAAAGCTTGCTATAAAAAGATCCACCCTTTTGGCACCAGAGACATTACTTCTGTTTGTAAATCTCTATTAAATGTTTCTTTCTGAAGGAAAAGAAAAAAATACCATTCTATCCACTTTTGTCTGTGGTCCAGTATTTTTATATAAAATGTACAATATAATTTTGTATTCTTTTCCTATAATCCTATCCTATTCTATAAATGATGGGATAGATTATTATCCTATGGTCTATTCGTTCAAAAACCTCTAATAACTTTCTTAGGAGGTAAAGGAAATGTAAAATCCTCACTCAGCCTTACATTACTGGCCTCTGACTTACACCCAATTTCCTCTACTACACTGCTTCACCCACTCCTCCTGCTCCAGGCACTCCAGTCTCATAATTTTTGTGCAAACACAATTACATATGGCTTCATGTTGGGTGTTTTTTCACACTTTGCTTTGTTCACGGCTCTTTTTCTAGTGATTGGTTACTCTCCCTTCATCCCAGCCTCTTCAAAGTGCCCTTCCTAAATCATCTTATCTAAGAGAGATGTTGAACCAAGTAATTATTTTATATTTTCTTTTTTTTTTTCAATTTCAGAATATTGAGGGGATACAAGTAGTTTGGTTACAGGAATAGCTTTTATACAGTTTCAGTCAAAATTTTAAACCCAGATAATATGCATTGTACCTGTTAGGTGTGAATTGACCCCTGCCTTTTTCCCCCTCCCACCTTCCTGATTTCTGCTGAGTTTCACTACCAGAAGTGCACATGGATATTGATGAATTAGTTCAAATTTAATAATGAGTATATGTGGTGTTTGTTTTTCCATTCTTGTGGTGCTTCATGTAGAAGAATAGTCTCCAGTTCTCTCCAGTTTGTTGTAAAAGATACTAGATTGCCATCTTTTTTATTGATGAGTAGAATTCCATGGTGTACATATGCCACATTTTATTAATCCACTCATGTATTGATGGCACTTGGATTGATTCCACTTTTGCTACTGTGAATTGTGTTGCAATAAACGTTTGAGTACACATGTACACATGCCTTTTTGATAAAATGTTTTTTTTTTTCCATTTGGTTAAATATTCAATAGTGGGATTGCTGGATAAAATTGTAGGTCTACTTTTAGGTCTTTGAGGTATCTATGCAAACCACTCCAAAGAAGTTGTACTAGTTTGCAATTCTACCAAGGGTATGTAAAAGTTTCTGTCTCTCCACATCCATGCCAGCATCTATTGTTTTGGGATTTTTGATGAGTCATTTTCACTGGAGTTAGGTAATATCTCAGTGTTGTTTTGATTTGCATTTTCCTGATGATTAGAGACATTGAACATTTTTTTATATGTTTATTGCCAATTAGTCTATCTTCAGTGAAAGACTTCTATTCATGTCTTTTGCTCACTTTCTTATGGGGTTATTTGATTGTTTTCATATCGATTTGCTTAAATTATTTATAGATTCTATATCAATCATTTGTCAGATGTATAGCATGCATTTTGTAACAGTACTTGTGACCTGCATTGTAATATACAGCATATTTGTTGTTGTTTTGGTGTGTCTGTCATCTCTATTAGCAGATAGCATCTGTGAGGGTAGAATAATAATCAGCCACCATATCTCCAATAGCTGGATCTGCATATATTGCAGGTACCATTCATACATTAATTGAATTAATGAATGAATTTTAAAGATGTAATACCAAATGCTACTATGGCATCAAATAAGAAAGAGCGATCATTTTCTACTCATGACTAATTCTTGGTTATAGAATTTGAAAGGTATTTCTGACTTGGACAAAGAACTGTACTGCATGTACATAGGTTTTGCTCAATTCTAGATTTAACTTTGGGGACAATTTTCTAGTTTTACCTGGTATTATTAATATTTGTTTATGCAAGTTTGATCACATTGGGAGAGCATGTTTGTTTCCACTAACACTTACTTTTCACTTCTTTTGATGAAGTGAAAAATTGAATGACGCTTAAATAAATTTAAATGAAATTGACAAAAGACATTTTTCCAAGTAAAAAGAAAACAATTTGAAAGGACATTCCCAGTGACCCCAAATCCATTTTATTTCTTGTTCTTTTCTTTCTATTCATCATTTCCCTCAGCCCCAAGGAATGATTTTCTTGCTTCTTTTTAAAGACACCAAATTACTTATCAGATTTTTTAAACAGTGCACATGTAATTAGGAATAGAAAAGGTGACACATTTTTGCCTCTGAGATAAAAACAGCTTTCTAAGAAACTGGGTTAACATCCTAAAAAATGAACACTGTCTATACTTGGGTTTAGATATTATTTATTTTTCCACAAATCCACATTTATTTACTTTTCATCAGTTTAAATCCTTGAGGCATACAACGTCACATGGATTCTGGGTCAAATGGCCTTAGCAGGAAGGTTGCTTCACAATTTGGCACAAACCATGCCACTGTTTCCATGGGCCTGAGTTATTTTTCCCCAGATTACCCTGGTTTTGTTCTGTTTGCCACCAGAAGTCACTGTGGTGCTCTTTGCTTTGTATACATAAGCACATCTCTTGTCCAAATAGAATTCAGTTTCATCTCGGGCATAAACACCTTAAATTTTAAGAAGAGCTGTGTGCTCTCTTTGCTTCTGGAGACCTTGCTCATAGCCAGCAAAAATGGCCTCAGACAACAGCCTTCCAGACATATTTGCCTATTAGAAGTCTTGTTTCCAGCAGACCTCCACAGGCCCCAGGATGGCAGAAAGAGCGGATTTTTGGTATTCTAATGTAAGTAACATCTTGATGTACATTCAAATATACTCTTTAACAAAGTGAATAGAAAATGTTTTTGAGCCCTTGACTGAGTCCATTTCCCCAAATGCACCCCAATCAGAGGGCTATGGTGATCCATGCCAATGCCCCTGGGAAAATACACCTATAATGTATACTGTTCTGTATGAAATGAAAACATAGTATAATAAAAATTATGTGTGGCATTTAGAAGGTTTATCTTAGGTAACCTAATAACTCTAAAAATAGATAGACCAGAAAGTACATGTGGCAATGAATGCACAAACAGGATCTCCATGCTCCAGCTCCTTGTAAAGTCTGATATTTCACACAGCATTACGACTCCTTCACATTTCTCATCATTTGCCACATGCCCTATAAATCAATAGAGGAGATTTTCTGTAACAGGGGTTAAGGAACTTCCTCTTACTGATTGAATTACTCTATGACAATCTATCCCCGTAAGCTATTATAAACCAAGTTAATAACATTGACTAAATGACAACCGAATATGAGGCAACTTTGTGATTCATGTTCTTATAACCCACTTTTCTTTTGGGGAAAAAATCCTTTTTAGCTCTTCTTTTACATTCTCTGAGAAGATAATACATTTTGTCAAATTAAAATGAATGAAAGATGTAGCTGTGACATTTCTTTCTGATTTTTTTTAAATTAAATTGCCATATTGCTAAAGTTCTAATTCCCTTTAATTAAGTAACCATTAAAAAGATTCAAGTTGACTATTCAAAAAGTTCTAATAGATGTGAAACCAATTCGTTGATCTAGGGATCAGTGCTAATGGCCATGCCATTACTGTCATTTGTATTCATTTGGCATTTAAAATTAAAGAAATGTCCACTAAAAATTAACTTCTGAGTAACACTTACCCTACTTTATAGGCTACTGTGTAAGTGACAATTGGAATTGCAAACAGACTGTCAATTTTTCTTCTCTTTGACAGCACTTAGCATATAGTGCTTAAAGATTTTTATGGGTTTTGGTTTCAAAATCAAAAGTAACACTACAGCTATAAAAATATTTATTGGCACACTGTTAAATGTCTGTCTATAATGGAACTAGCTATCTTACCTGCAATAATTATCTAAAATCTGTTGACAAGAAGTCTGTAAATTGTATGGCCCACTCCTGCAGCCATTCGAGGCAAACTTATTCTTTGTGAATACAAAAAAGAAGATGTATAGAACAGTACAGATTTCCGAGCAAGACTGAACTCTTATGGCCTATTAACAGGTAAAGGTTGGAGAAAGGAAGACATCCAAGCTTTCATTAAAGTCCTGAAATTGTTTTTTAGCAAGAAATAGACAAGCAAATTATTTAATTTGGCTTACACAGCTTTTATGAAAAAGACAAATTTTCAAATTTAGTTTTATTGATTGTAGGTTAGGAGATTTAAAATGGATTTACCCGGATGTTGGCTGAGATGGCCAACTGGTTTGTAATCATGGACTGATGCAGAACTCCTGCTGGGAGTAAATGGTGAGGATTTCTTTTCTAATGTTCAGATATATTTTATATGTGAAATCTAAAGTACTATATGAGATCTGAGCTTCAGTTAGAACTATGTTTGCTTGGTGATTCTACTGTTTCTGGTAGTGTTATCTTTGACATTTCTTTCTCCAAGCTCTACGTGTTTTCATTTGCTGAACAAAACTGACTTGTTATTTTTATATATCTTTTTCCATATCTTTCCAGTAGATGAGAAGAAATCCTGCCTATTTGTAAAAAGTAAATAAATAAATAAAAGTCCCAAGGCTTTTCTTCAATAATGTCTTCATGGTCTATTCCAGGAAGAAATGGATCTCTATTTTATCTGGAGAAATCTCACAGTTAACATGTATCTGCTTTCTTTTTTCTGGTAGTATCTCAGTTTGTTTGCCTTTCTTCCTTATAGTCGTAAGTCTCAGGGACGCAAACCTCGCTCTCAGTCCCAGAAGTGTTCTGTTTGCTTTAGGATAAAAAAAACACAAATCAGTGCATCATAGAGATTGAATGCAGTCTCAATTGCCTGAGGCGGCTGCCTTTTTTGCTCACTTACTGACTTTGAGAAAACTGTGTAACCTCTTTATTCCTCCATTTCCTCAACTTTAAAGTTGTGAATATTAGAAGATATTTGCAACTTTGTCTCCGACAAAGGTTTAATAACCAGAATCCACAGAGAACTCAAACGCATTAGCAAGAATAGAACAAGGGATCCCATCGCAGGCTGGGCAAGGGATTTGAAGAGAAACTTCTCTGAAGAAGACAGGCGCGTGGCCTTCAGACATATGAAAAAATGCTCATCATCTTTGATCATCAGAGAAATGCAAATCAAAACTACTTTGAGATACCATCTAACTCCAGTGAGACTAGCCTATATCACAAAATCCCAAGACCAGAGATGTTGGCGTGAATGTGGAGAAAAGGAAACACTTTTGCACTGCTGGTGGGAATGCAGATTAATACATTCCTTTTGGAAAGAGATATGGAGGACACTTAGAGATCTAAAAATAGATCTGCCATTCAATCCTGTAATCCCTCTACTGGGCATATACCCAGAAGACCAAAAATCACACCATAACAAAGATATTTGTATCAGAATATTTATTGCAGCCCTATTCATAATTGCTAAGTCATGGAAAAAGCCCAAGTGCCCATCCATCCACTAATGGATTAATAAATTGTGGTATATGTACACCATGGAATATTATGCAGCCTTAAAAAAGATGGAGACTTTACCTCTTTCATGTTTACATGGATGGAGCTGGAACATATTCTTCTTAGTAAAGTGTCTCAAGAATGGAAGAAAAAGTACCCAATGTACTCACCCTTATTATGAAACTAATGTAGGACCTTCACATGAAATCTATAACCCAGTTACAACATAAGAATAGGGAGAAGGGGGAAAGGGAGGGGAGGGAGGGGATAGGGAAGTGGAGGGAGGGGGATTAATGGGATTACACCTGTGGTGCATCTTACAAGGGTATATGTGAATCCTAGTAAATGTGGAATGTAAAGGTCTTAGCAAAATAACTAAGAAAATGCTACAAAAGCTATGCTAACTAGTGTGATGAAAATGTGTCAAACGATCTATGAACCAAGTGTATGGTGCCCCATGATCATACTAATGTACACAGCTATGATTTAATAAAAATAAATAAATAAATAAAAAGTTGTGGATATTACTGATAATAGCAAGCTCTTTGAGTGTTTGTGGGAATTAAATGCATATAAAGCATGTAAAACATTGTCTATATTAGTAAATATTCAATAAATGTCGCAGTTATTATTTTTTAATGGTTAAAATGCACTTTTAAATTTTATTTTTTGTTTTGTTGCAGTCAAAACACTGAATATAAAACCCACCTTCTTTAGTGTTTAAATGAATGGTAGATTATTTTTTACTGTATGTTAAATTTACTACAGAAGATCTTCTAAGGCTTATTCATGTTGCTTGACTGAAACTTTTCGCCCTTGATTAGTGCTTTGTATTTACTCCTTTCCACAAACCATTCTGCCTTTTGAGTCTATGATTTTGACTAGTTTAGATTCCTCAAATAAGTGGAATCTTGCAGTCTGTCTTTCTGTGATGGGTTTATTTCACCTAACACAGTGTCTTCCAGGTTCATCTATATTGTCTGTAGCCAATGACAGATCTCCCCACTTTTAAAAGCTGAATAGTATATACCACATTTTCTTTATCCATTTCCCCTACTTACCTCTGAATTATCTGTCAAAGGACATTTGTGTTGTTTCCACATATTGGCTATTGTAAATAAGGCTGCAGTGAACATAGGAGTGCTAATACCTCTGTGAGATCCTCATTTTAATTCCTCTGGTTAAATATTCAGAAGTGGAATTTCTGGATCCTATGATGGTGCTATTGTTTATGTTTTGAGAAACCTACATACTGTTTTCCATAATGACTGCATCATTTGCGTTTCTACCCACAATGTGCAAAAGATTCTAATTTTTCCACATCCTCATTAACAATTTTTGCTATTACTTTTTCTAGAATTACCATCCAGACATGAATAAGGTGGTACCTCATTGTGGCTTTAATTTGCATTTTTCTTCTAAATGGCATTGGGTGTTTTTTTCTTTTTTTTTTTTAAGTACCTGTTGGCCATTTGTATGACTTCTTTGTAGAAATATCTATTTAAGTTCTCAGCCCATATCTTATTCTGGTTATTAGTTTTTGTTCACAATTGAACTGTAGGAGTTCTTTATGTATTTTTCGAATCAACTCCTTATCAGATGTCAGTTTACAAATATGTCTTCCCATTTTGTGGGTTACTCTTTTATTCATTTGTGATTATGGTATCATACAGTGAAATACTTGTTGACACCGATGTCATAAAGGTTTGTCCTTGTTTGTTCTTTTTCCTTTTTTTTTTTTTTTTTTTTTTTTGGTAGAATGCTATGGTGTCCAGCTCAGCAATCTCCAACTCTTGGGCTTAGGCAGTTCTCTTGCCTCAACTTCCCAAGTAGCTTGGACTACAGGCACCCACCACAATGATGCCCAGCTATTTTTGTTGTTGTTGTTGTTGTAGTTGTAGTTGTCATTGTTGTTTGGCAGGCCAAGGCAGGGTTCAAACCCACCATCCCTGGTGTATATGGCCAGCACCCTTGCCACTGAGCTATAGGCACCGAGCCCCTTGTTTTCTTCTTTTACACTTGTGAATTTTATATTTAAGTCTTGAATCCATGGTGGATTGATTTGTGTGCTAATATTATTTAGGGTAACCCATTTCCCCTACTTACCTAGGATTCAGGGGTGACCACATCACCCATTTATGCTCAATGAGACAAGTTGGGACATCAGCTTGGAAGGTTTGCCTCTTAGAAGCACATGAAGGAATAGACCTTTATTTTTTTAGATGGTGGTCCAGCCATCACATTTGAGGCTATTTTTTTTTAACATGAGAATAAAGGCAACCCTGAGGAAGATGATGGACAAAGACGAGAATAATAGGCTCTTTCTTGACATAGTAAGCTGTTTGATACACTTGTTCTGGATTTCTCCCTACTAAAGATAATGTGGCTCCTTATAATTTAAGTCCATTTCAGCTAGAATTTCTATCCAAATATTGGCCATGGTGCTTATCCTATGCTGCCTTGTATTTTATTTTTTGTGTAGACCTCTACCAGCTCCATCCTCACTGTCAGTGTCACTAGAGTGGTTGAACAGTGGTGTGTTTAACATAGAAGTTGAATAGGTTTGTGTTAATACCCTGTCTCTACCACTTTTGTGCTATGAAATCTTGAAAATTTTACTTAACCTTTCTGTTCCTCAGTTTCTACACCTCTAAATTGGGGGAAATAACATTTACTAAATAAATCTTTTCAGATATTTTTAGAGATAGGCAAATTAAAGGTAAAGTGCCTTCCAATGCTTGGCCCTGAATTAGTGATCGACAAATACAATATATTCTGCCTTGCCCTTGTAATTCATGTCCTTCTCTGCCTGACTCCTAATAATATTCACCAAATATTCCTTGTAGCTACAACTGCTAGTTCTAATTTTTGTATGGAGTATGATTGCAGCAGCTATGCTGTGAATTTAAAGCACCTTTCTGCATTATATGTGAAACTTGGTATCAACTGTGCCCATACAGACAAGAGAGAAGATGCAGTTCCAGATATCTTAGAATCCTGCTCCCTCCTTTCCAGATCTCTAAATCCTCTTAATAATTAAGGCCCAGTTCCACTTAGCACTCCTTAGTGAAAATTTTCCTTGCTACTTAATGCACAATCCTCTCCCCTGCCTCTAAATTCTGAGGAGGCTGCATACCCAGGTATACCTTGCAGCTGTGTCTCATTTAATTAGATATCACTTAACCTGTGCACAGCTTTTACACAAAATTAGAAAAAAAATTGAAGAGGCATTTTCATTTAACTTTCCATTTTCTGACAATACATAGCAAAAATGGTAGTTATTTAGTTATTTAGCGAGATTAACTGTCAATGTGTATGTAACTTTACTGTTTACAATTCATTTCTTTATCTATTATCCTGGGTTATGTCCTGAACTTCCCTGTGCAGAAAGTTCAGGGTTGGCAGGATTACCACAAATGATGAGAAACTGGACTCAGAGTGTTACATCTACTAGACTCCCAGCTGTTCACCAGGCAGCTTGGCCTGTGGGGTGATGTGATGGACAGGCTCAGCCTTACCACATTCCCACGAAGTCTTCATTTTCACTCAGAGAAAAAGAATGCAAATGAATAAGAATGACGCTGAATCAATTCTAATTATTTTCAGTCAGTAATTCATAAACATTAGTACTATGTTATTAATAATAAATTTCTTATGATTCACCTTATGACCAGCTCAACATACCAACATCTCACTACACCTGCTTTCAAAACCACTAGTGTATCATCTATGACCGGAGACAAGTATTTCTGTCAGCTTAATTGGGAAGAGCAGCTAATTTTAGCAGCTGGAAGGCCACACATTACTTTCTTAACTTTGCCACTTCAGAATTCCTTCTGTTTGAATGATTATTTTAAAGCCAATTATCTAGTAAAAAGAATACTCTAAATGCCCACATTAAAGGGAGATAAAATGATAATCAAATTTAACTAGTTCGTGATTTAAAGAAAAACATTATTGATGTAACAAGTGTAACACTTCATCTGCTGCAGTCCAGCAGAAGGTCCTGTTTCTCTGCATTACTCAGAGGCTTGGGGTCCTGGAGCTCCCGTCTCTACACGGTCTTCCTCGATGGCTGCAGAGGCAGAGGAACTGGTACCCTGCACACTGGTTCTTCACGTCTCTGTGTGCACGTGACACCTGCTGTTTTGCTCACATTGTACAGGCCAAAGCAATTCACACGTCCTCATATAACTTTATTTATTTATTTATTTATTTTATTAAATCACAGCTGTGTACATTGATATGATCATGGGGCATCATATACTAGCTTCATAGACCGTTTGACACACTTTCATCACACTGGTTAACATAGCCTTCCTAACTTTAGAGGTCCAGAGAAGTTCAGGCATTAAGACTGGAAAGAAACTCTAGTGTTTGTGAACAGCCTTAGAGAATATCAGAAAGACATGCCCAGTCTCAATACCATTCATGTTATAAATCCTACAGTGGATTATCCTATATAATCCAACATCTAAGGTTTTAACAATAACCAATAATGTTGGTTATAACAATGATAACTACTTGACATACATAAGCATCCCTTTCTTTAGCTATTTCGTCACGTACACACACGCACATACACATACATTCTATCTTTCTTTGCTCCTCAGCCCCTTATGAATTATAACCGCCTCTGCCTTGCTCATTTTACATCCTTTCCATTTCACTAAGTATTTGTAACTATAGCAACTTTCTCTAAGTTCCTATGGATATATATAGCTACTTTTTACTTAGAGGCTTTACATAAGATGTTGTTTCACTCATAATGCTTTTTTAATACACATTTACCTAACTGATCATTCTCATCCTTAAAGGACAAACATTGTGTTGTTTTCCATACATTTCCTTAGTTTCCAAAACCAGATTATGTTGTTCTGTTTAACACTTTTATTGAAACCAATTTTTTCATAGGACTCATGACAGATGTTATTACAGGAGAATCCAACATTCTGTCTCCTGCACTTTTTAAAAATTTATCACCATTTGTCTATTGTCTGGCACAATGCATAGCACAAAATTACATGCTAAACAATTTGCTGACCTAAGATTTCTTGGTCACCCTATGAACTCTACTCCTCGGAAGGTAAAATATAATGAAGATCTTTGTTCTTTCCCTACCTCTTCCCTTAGTTTCTAGTTGTTTAAAAAAACCAAATCTAACCCAGTGGTTCTCAACTTTCCTAATGCCACGACCCTTTAATTCAGTTCCTCATGTTGTGGTGACCCCCAACCATAAACTCATTTTCCTTGCTACTTCATAACTGCAATTTTGCTACTGTTATGAATCGTAATGTAAAGATCTGATATGCAGGATGCATTTTCATTGATACAAAGGGGTTGCGACTCCTGGGCTGAGAACCACTGATCTAAACAATCAGAACCAGGTCTTTGGAGATACCGATAGCTAAGCTTCTTGAACCTGGTGACAGGAATTTCAGGTGATTAGGAGTTAGATTGTATTTCACCAGAATAACTCTCTAATGATTTATATTCTCAAGCTCTCAGGATAGACACAACAGGATTACATTTCCCTGTTCTTTTTTTATTCTCCCAATGTTTGGCAAACGATTCAGCATCTCGCCATAACTACCAATTCCCCTGTCTCTTTCTCAGCTGGGCGCTGAGTTGTGTTCACTTTAAAATCTAATCCCAGGATTTGCACAGTCCCTGACCTCTTCCTAGACATTTCATTCTGCTGATCTCGCAAAATCTGCTGTGGGATAGATTACTTGGTTCCTTGATTTCCTTCTCCAGAGAGTTTCCCTGTTGCTCCCAACCCTGAGCCCAGACAGCTTCGGGTCTGTGCTTCCCTCTAAATTCTAAATTTACTGTGCAAATTGGTATGCTAAACAAATTCAAATGTAGCAATGTGGTAAGTCTTCATTAAATAGCACAGGACAGACTGTCCATTTCTTCCCAACTTCCTCTGAAAAAGGCAAACACAGAGAACTAAATTTAATATGCTCTGTTCCTGGCATCGATTTTCCCATCTAGTCTACTTCCCTCTTCTTTTTTTTTTTCCTCTTTGCTATTTTACCTAATGTCACTAAATTAATTTTCTCTGGGTCGAATTTGTTTACTCAATCACAGACAATAAAGAAGAGAGATTTGCCCGTGCATACAAATCAGGTAATGCAAACCTCACGTTGTCCTCAAAGTCCAAAATCTAACCTCGCAACTCAAATCCCCAATTATAAAGCCTGTTTACCTCAGAGCACATAGAACTTGGGCAGAGTGTGGAATTCATTACTCAGTTCTTCCCGAAAGATCGCCTTCATTTCTCCATTGCTGGCGTGGTTCTCTGCTCAGGTCTTTTTATTGTGGCCAGGTCTCAAGAGATAAAATCTTAAACCCAAATGTTAATTTATTCAATGAGTATGGGAAAAAATCTATACCCTTCAGACACTAAGCATCCATCTCCACATGGGAGAGGAACCTGCCAGGAAGTCAGGCCCCTTCCTGGTCAGGGCTTGGAGAGGCCCTGTAAGCCTTTATCTTCATGGCTCTCCTTTCTACGAGTCCCAGGACTGCTGTGACTTGATCCCTTCAGTTTGATTATAGCCACGCATTCCTCTGGCTACCCTGGAGAATATCCTTTTCTAAAACTCATTTGCATACAGTGATTCCTAGTTGTTTTTATAGTTTACTTTCTTTGAGCAACATTAGTTTCTTGACATTTCAGGTTCACATTGGGGGATGGATGAAGCTTGTAGTGAGGATATATGGGGATAAAACTGAACAGTTCTGAGCACTTTATTTCACTTTCCTCTTTTCATTAGTATTGCCACAATCTCTATCCATTATTTCTGTACTACTGTTACAGTCTCCTAAACTAGAACGACCTTCCTGGCTCCAATCTATGTTATAAAAAATATTAATCTGTGCAAAGAATCACTAGGAGCTATTAATTATCTTCCTCAAAAGCCTTCTCTGGAGTAGATTACCCTTGTCTAGAACAAGGGACAAGCAGCAGCATTATCACCTGGGAACTGGTTAGAAAGGCGAATTCTCACCTATGGTGCATCTTACAAGGGTGCGTGTGAAATTTACTAGGTGTAGGGTATAAATAACTTAACCTGATAACTAGGAAAATGCTGTGAAGGCCATGTTAACCAGTTTGATGAAAATATTTCAAACTGTGTGTGGAACCAGCACATTTGATTGCATTAATCACAGTTATGATTTAATTAAAAAAAAAAAAAGGCAAATGCTCAAGCTTTACCCCTGACTTACTGAATGAGAAACTCGGCAGTGGAAACCAGAAATCTGTTTCAACAGCCCTTGAGGCGATTCTGATGCTCACTCGAGTTTGGAAACCCCTTGACTAATAAATAATCTAAATCCCTAGAACTGTCTGTCATTTAAGCTCCTCTATGACATGATATCAACTCATGTTCCAGTTAAATTCTGCAAACCCAATTACACATTTTCTAAGTACTAGTAAAACTGTGAGATGTACTACTTTTAAAATATGTGTTCTGCTTTCTCGTGTACTATATTTGTGATAAACCATTCACTCCTTAAGAGACCTCCTAATCACACCCTCTCTTCCAGCCACCCGTAACAATACCACAGCTGTAATCCTCTTCATTCTCTAAAGCCTGTCTGAAAAATGTCCTCCTTTTTAAGACTTTCCTGATTCCCTGTCAATAAAACATGATCCTTCCTGCCTTTGAATCTTGATTTCATGCCTTCAGGGCTTGCATCACAATATAATTTTTAAAATATTTTATTTATGAATATGGTAAATGGTGACCTCCTTTGCCATTTACTTAGAAGGCTTTGGCAGGCAGGGATTATATCCTGTTCACCTCAATTCTGGTGCAGTATCTACATAGTAGGTACTCAGCGTGTGTGGATTAGTTAAAAGAAAGTAATTGTCTTTTATTTATAGAAAATACAGTGCTCTGTAAGCCTCTTTTCCCCCAATTTTGATCTGAGTGCATCCTCAGCAACCCTCTAGTCTCCACGTGAGTAATATGTTATACAAGTCTGCAACCAGCAGAGGTACAAGGGAATAAACTCTGACTTTACATCGTGTAGACTTGTGTTGGAATCCCAAACTCACACCCCTCCCTGGGTACTGCAGGCAGGCCCCCTGCCTCTTCGCATTTCATATGTACACTGGGACTACCATTATCTACCTTCCAGAATTATGATGATTGCAGTCCATGCAACACTGCACTCAAAACTTGTAAACCAATGATAACTAATACTATGAATGTGATCTCCTGCCACAGTTAGATCAACAGAGGGCTGAAATAATCAAGGTCACATGACTGGTAGGTTGTAGGACTATTTGAAATTAGCTTTCTCTGTTGTTACAGAGATACATTTAAATAAGACGAGAACTATTCAATGGGTTTGTCATCTATTCTCTCACCATTAGAGCCAAATGTCTAGGAAGGAAGATAAGGTGTGGTAGTTACCCTCAAAGAGTAAACAAAGATAAATGTTCCATGTAATTTATCTTCATTTCACCAGTGCTATGGTGGTGCCATTTTTAACCAAACACACTTTATCTTCATTGCACCAGTGCTATGGTGGTGCCATTTTTAACCAAACACACTTTTTAGAATTATACTTAGCCATAATTATTATCTTCATGGTTATCCAAACCCAAGTAGCCAATGAATGATCAAGGCAAAATTGGAAACTAAATATTATTTTTCTACTTCATTTCCATCTTCTTTTTAGGAAAAATGCTTTAAAGAAAATTTTAAGTGCAGGTTCTTCTAAATGTGGTTCTTAAACCCCTCCCTGCACAGTTGCTAACTCCTTTGGTCTTGCTTCCTGGGTTCTCATCTAGAAGACAGCGCCACAGCCTGCCCAACATCACATTCTCACCTTATTCTTATGCCAAACTAATTTATTTTTCCTCTCCACCGAATTGGTCTACGATTTCCATGGTTACCTGCCATGTTTTGATGAAACAGCCCTTCAAAATATTGGAACAGATAAAATAGAATTTGGAAAACATTAATGAATAGATTGCCCAGGAACTTACATGACATTGAGCATCAGTTTTAAGTTGACTTAAATAAACCCTCAAGGGATAATACATCAGTTCTCTGTGTAAGTGGGCATGTGTGTGTTCATAAAACGCTTTATGAGAATCTGCACTGTCCCAGCCTGTGGCACCTCGAACATTAACTCCGTGGAACTTCTTACTATCTATTATACTATGACTTCTGCGAGTCATCAATTGAAATGAATTAATGAGGAGTCCCTCCCAATGACATCATGTTTGTGTTGCATTCTGTTCTTCCAAATAAAATCAGTCATTTCTGAGATGTCGATTACTTTGGCTTTACACCAATTTTCTTACCATATTTTTGTCAATGAAATTCTGACCTACAGATTTATAAGTTACTTAATTCTCTTCATGTACTTTTAAGTCACATCTTGTCACTGCTGTATGCAGTAACTATAATATAGTACATGGCTGATTTGTCAAGTGTATATGTACACATATATTTATACCTACAGACACATTATGTTTCACTGCTATTCAAGTATGCTGAATACTGAAGGTCTTTTCTTTACCTTGACTTCTCATACGGAAACTCTAACAATAAGAGGATGATAGAAACCTAGAGAATGATAGAAACCTAAAGGATGTCAAAAGGATTTTAGCCTTTGCATTCTCTGTGCATGTCTGTGTGCATGTGTGTGCACATCACCGCTGGGGCTATGCCAATTTTGTGACCCTGGAGAACCTAAACAAATGTCAGCTCAGCTCTGGATCAGTTAGCTGTTGCTGCGTTAAAAAGACCACCGTAAAACTTAGTGGTTTTTTGTTATGATTACTAATAGATTTGAGTAGATTTGTTGACATAGGCTGGTCTCACCTGAAAAATTCTATTTCAAGCCATGATTCTGGCTGAACTTGGCTCTTTGCTGAGGGATGGGCTCAGGCCTGCTTCATGTCTCACCAACTGGGCCCAGGATGCAACTTCTCAGGAGTAGCCCTTTGCAAACAGACAGAAAGAAGAAACATAGGAGATGTCTTAATATCTGAGCTTAAAGCTAAAATAATTTCACCTCTAATTTATTTTATTGATATCAGCAAGGCATGTGGGAAAACCCAAGGTCAAGGGATGGGGAGATAGTCTCTGCTCCTTTAGTGGAAAGAGCCACAAAGTGGCACCACAGCAAAAGGCATGCATAAAAAGAGTAGAGAAACTGGGTCCAATAATGGAATCTACGACGTGTCTTCACATAGTTTCATAATAATATTGTGTCATTAAGTTGCTTAAGCATATCATATCTTGCTCCTAAATATGTTTGCCTTATTGTTTCATAATATTCAATACCTCTAAGTAGAATTCTAAAAAGTGTGTTTGGTTAAAAATGGCCACCACCATAGCACGGGTGAAATGAAGATAAATTACATGGAACATTTATCTTTGTTTACTCTTTGAGGGTAACCACCACACCTTATGTTCCTTCCTAGACATTTGGATTTAATGGTTGAGAACAGAAGCCAAACATATTGAATAGTTCTCATCTTATTTAAATTATCTCCGTAACAGCAGAGAAGACTAATTTCAAATAGTCCTACAACCTACCAGTTATGTGACCTTGATTATTTAAGCCCTCAATTATAAAATGGGCATTCTTATTACACACTTGGCACATTGCTATAAGGATTAATGAGACAATTGGATAAAGCAGCTGGCACAATACCTGGTACATAGTATATCCAATAAAGATAAATGTTCTTCGAACGAAGCAAATGTTATCTATCATGAGAAACCATGAAAACTAAATACTAATATTAATGTAGCAGGTGCCCATTCTGAAGCCATGTGTTTAATAATAATTTTTTTCTATTTTTAATAACTTTGTGAAGTCATTTATCATAGAATAAATGTATAAATGTCCACAGAATGTATAAGTACCTTCTATGTGCACTTTGTTCCAGGGATTAGAGGTACAACAAAAAACAAAACAATAAAATATTCAGGAGACAGGTAATAAGCAATAAATAATAATATGTTCCAGCTCCATCCATGTAAACATGAAAGTGGTAAAGTCTCCATCTTTCTTTAAGGCTGCATAATATTCCAGCGGTGCATCTTACAAGGGCATATGTGAATCTTAGTAAATGTGGAATGTAAAGGTCTTAGCAAAATAACTAAGAAAATGCCAGGAAAGCTATGTTAACTAGTGTGACGAAAATGTGTCAAATGGTCTATGAACCAAGTGTATGGTGCCCCATGATCATACTAATGTACACAGCTATGATTTAATAAAAAAAATAATAATAATAAGCATATAAGAGTTAAAAAGAAAATAATACATGTCTAACACTCATGGACACACACATATATATATTTATTTTCCCACCCCCACCCCCTGAATCAATACACTATTTACACAGCTAACTGTCATCCTTTGATGAAATAGCCATTCCAAATATTGGAAGAGATAAAATAGAACTTGAAACATGTTAGTGAATACACCACTTTGATACTCTCATGGCAATAAATATACAATTTTAATTAACTTTAAGAAACTCTCAAGTGGAAATATATATACAGAGGATGCCAAAAGTGTATACACATTTTAAGAAAGAAAAAGACTATATTAAAAGTATAATACTCAACATTTCCTGATGTAAAAAGAAGAATACAAGTCACGTCAAATGCCTCTTGTAATTGCAGAAGTCAAATGTGCCTTGAGTATTACAAATTTCATACAGTTTTTTTCCTTTCTTAAAATGTGTACACATATTTTTGGCACCCTCTGAATATAAAAACTAAGGAACGTGATAGGAAAGGAATATATAAAATTGTTGATTGAGGGAAATATAATTAGATAAACTGGCTAGAGGAAAATTCTTAAATGCTCGTTTCCTAGCAGAGGTTTAAGTTAGGGGTTCTTAATGGGAGGTTTACGGGCTCTTAAAGGATACATCAATTGTTAAATTTCCAAATACCTAAAAATGATATATCGTGAGAGAAAACACAGGTTGGTTATAAAAATTGTATTATATTAACACAACTGTTCCTGACTTAATGGGATGGTAGGGTGTTTACTTCAATAGCTCTGAAAAGCCTCTAAAATTGGATGCAAAATTTTGTGTGTTTATGTCCAGAATTTGTTTTCCTCTTCCCTGAGGAGAGTTTGCATAGCTTTCATAAGATATTCAAAATGCTTGTTAAGAAGCACACACTTAGGCAAAAGTCATAAAGGGAAATTACTCCCAGGGTGTGAGTTACCAAGTTAATTCGTAGTTCAGTGTGCTGCATCCGATCATGTAATAGGTAATCTGCCCTGTGTCCGATCACTCCCCAGCAGGAGGGTTTATGCCAAAAATTAAGCTGGTTTCCAACTCACCTGTTAGCTTACCAAATGAGGGGCTCTTGAGGCACAAGACACCTTACTTCTGCCCTCAGGGGGCAAAGACTCAAAAATAATTGGCACACTATGTTATTAGCACCACAGTAAGAAAATAAAGAAGAAGTTGTAGGCCTTTTGTTTACTGCATTTAAAAATGCTGATGCTGATTTTTTTTTTACAAGTTTTTAGAGGTACAATAGATCCCCTTTAGACGTATAAGTATTGCTTAGCTTCTCTGTACAATTGAAGAGTGCAGACCAGTCTAGGACTGAATTAGTAACAACTTACTTGTATTAATGTACATTATCACTTACTTAACTTCATTAGGTATATTGTCTTATTTGGAAACCAAGATGCAGAAAAGCCAAAAGTCAAATGAAAATAAAATAGTGGAACCAGTGAAGTTTCTACAAAATGCATTGCCCAAATCATGAATAGAAGAGCTAGGAAATATCTCTGAGATTATGTAGTCGATTTTGCTTATTTAAAAATGTTCCTTAATTACACTTTAGCTGTTGTTTCAGCATTTAAATGTCCTTTGTATAGTAGCCCTCATGGTTGAAAGCCAGATGAATTTCTGCTGCAATTATAGAATGATGTGATCAAAACAGTTCTGATATGCATGTACCAAATTCTCTAGAGTGAAAAGTGCCATATGATTATTTAGTAGAGTTCCCCTTTTCATAAGCTCTTGTTCTCAAATAACTGATCTATATCTCCAGGTTATTTGTATCCTGAAAATCTCAGACGTCTGAGACACTGATTTCATTTCTTTGATAATTTTCTGAGCATTTTCTTTCACCCAGCTCGGTCTGTTTTCATCTCTGCTATGATCATGATGAAGAGAGTCTTAAACAGACAATTTTTCTTTGAATAGCCTCTGCTGTCACTCATTCTGAATCTCATCCTGCTTAATTCCACTTAGCATCGCTGACAGTCTTTCTAGTTAATATTTTCATCAAAATGTGGAACTTTCTCTACCCCAAGCTTTATTTATTTGGGGGGGAACAGAAGGTAGAGGAGGGAAGTCAAGGGGAGAGTTAACTGTACCTTTTTCTAAGAGACCCAGTCTCATCACTCATTTTGTAGCCTGCTGAATTTATAGATACTACAGGCGGCCTTAAGAGTGAATATACGAATCTCAAGCAAATCTCAGAAAAATCAAGGGGGAAAGAGTGAAGAATCTTTTACATGGTTTTACCAAGCTAATATATTCTCTTTCCATTTTTCTTTCATTTCAATGAAACATTTATTTACTTAGAGAAGATTCTGGTTCCCCTTGAGTTTAATAGTGCATTGCAAGTTTGAAAAGTGTGCTCATATATACAATGGTTAATCAGTCAAAAATTAATTTATCAAACCCAGCATAATATGAGGTGATTTTAGAATAGTGGTAATAATAGCAACCAATAATAATAGCCCATTGTATGGGTAAGACTGTGCTAATAATTGTCTACTTAATCATTAAAACAGCAATAGGAGATAGATAATATCAACAAATGATGTCGTAATGAAGTCTCTGGAACTACAGGTTTTCTGATATTTGTAATCAATTCTAATCACAAATAATATATTTTACATGAAACTACATCGAATTGAAAATGCCAATGCACAAATTTGTCATTAGTATACTATAATGTACATCCTGAATGTTCTATACCAACTCACCATCACTGTGAAATGTTAGATATCTACTTTTTAAATTTCCAAATAAAACTCATTTTTTTTTATTAAATCATAACTGTATACATTGATATGATCATGGGGCATCATACACTCGCTTCATAAACCATTTGACACATTTTTATCACAGTGGTTAACATAGCCTTTCCGGCGTTATCCCAGTTACTGTGCCAAAACATTTACATTCTACATTTACCAAGTTTCGCAAATACCCCTGTAATATGCGCCACAGGTGTGATCCCACCGATCCCCCTCCCTCTACCCACCCACCCCCTTTCCCACTTCCCCCCATTGTTAAGTTGTAGCTGGGTTATAGCTTTCATGTGAGAGTCCCAAATTAGTTTCATAGTAGGGCTGTGTACATTGGGTACTTTTTCTTCCATTCTTGGGATACTTTACTAAGAAGAATATGTTCCAGCTCCATCCATGTAAACATGAAAGAGGTAAAGTCTCCATCTTTCTTTAAGGCTGCATAGTATTCCATGGTATACATATACCACAATTTATTAATCCATTCGTGGATCGATGGGCACTTGGGCTTTATCTAACACCAATGAGACTAGCCTATATCACAAAATCTCAAGACCAGAGATGTTGGCGTGGATGCGGAGAAAAGGGAACACTTCTGCACTGCTGGTGGGAATGCAAATTAATACATTCCTTTTGGAAAGATATATGGAGAACACTCAGAGATCTAAAAATAGATCTGCCATTCAATCCTGTAATTCCTCTGCTGGGCATATACCCAGAAGACCAAAAATCACAACATAACGAAGATATTTGTACCAGAATGTTTATTGCAGCCCAATTCATAATAAAACTCATTTTTAATTTGAAAACCTCACATATTGTGAGAGCAAATCCAGGTTGATTATACAAATCATATTAACACAACTACCTCTGACTTCATGGGATAGTAGGAAGATTACTTCTTATTTGCGTCTCTATTTTTTAATTTTTACATCATAAACATGGGTTAATAATACAGTATATGGGTTTGGTTATTCATTTAGTTATTTTAAGGACGTGTCTTCTAAATAAGAAGAACCTAGCATATGGCCTAGGATATGAAGAATCACTACCTCATAGTGGTGATGAGTTTGAGGTCATGCTGCCTGAATTTGAATCCTAACCTTTATTTGTGATTTGGTTCACCTTGTTTCATATTTCTAGGTTTCATTTGCTCCTTAAATACCCACCATAGGATTTTTATGAGTATAAATGAGGCAAATCAAGCGTGTAAAGTGTATGGTGCATAGCAATTGCATTATAAAATCAACTTTCATTATAAACTACAGATAGTGGGTGTGGTGTGAATAAGGATAGAAATGTCCTTTCTACTTTTTGCGTCTTTCCCATCTACCTCAATGTAGCATCTTTGCAAGAATATCAAAATATTTCAGATGTCCATTATTAAAGCTGAATTATGTTGACATAAGTTGCTGAATTTTTAAGAGATTCAGTTTTATGAGTATTGCTAAGGAGAAAATATTTTAAACCATCCGTGTTTTTTTTTACAATAAAAATATACCTGGGTTTATAAACAGATATTAGATATTTCAGTCCCAGAGCTGCTTTGTTTAGCTGTGAAATGAAAAGCAAGTCATGTTCTCTGAAGATGCTTCAGTACTCTTATCGCTCAGGGAAACGACCCCTATGTCAAATGTTTAAATTAATGTTATTTTGCAGGTATTTACGAAACAAAACCTTAGATCCATGGATAGGAAATTATTTCTTTAAAAAATAGAAAAAGCAGAAACCACAATAGAAAGGACCAATACATTTAATATTTTGAAAATGAAATATTCTGTTTTCCAAAAGACACCAGGTGTGAAACAAAATGTGAAGCTGCAGATAGGAGAAATCACACAGCCAACAAAAGATTTAAACACAGCATCTGTGAAGGATTTTCCACACAAATAATAAACAGATGAATATCTCAGTTTAAAAAATGGGAAAATTTGTGAATAAGTATTGTGATAGGAGCCACATTGGTCAACTTAATTTCAAAATATTAAGAAAGTACAAATGTTTTTGTTAGGTGGACACCTTTTATAATGCTTGAGTCGGGACGATGAGTGTGCCCTTCACTTAGATAGTGTTCATTGTATCTGTTAGATAATTTTTTTTACCCTTTCCATCCCCCTTCTTAATTTTCAGTGACTTTGACTTCTCTCTGTGCCCCTGTGTGCCCATCAATTAGTTCCAAATTGTTAGAGAGTACATGTGGTGTTTGTTGTTCCATTCTTCAGGTACTTCACTGAGGATAATGGTCTCTAGTTACATCCCAAAAGGACACCAGTTCATTTCTTTTTATGGCTGAGTGGTACTCCATGGTGTGTGTGAGTGTATTTTGTTAATCCACTCAAGAATTGATGGGGGACTTGCGTTGATTCCACATCTTTGAATTGTGAAATTGTGCTGAAATCATCATTTGGGCACAAGTGTCTTTTTCATAAAATGATTTATTTTCCCATGGATAGATACCCAGTAGGGGGATTGCTGGATCAAATGGTAGGTCTACTCTTAGTTCTTTAAGGAATTTCCATACTGTTTTCCATAGTGGTTATTTTAATTTTCAGACAAATTTACCCACAGTGTGTGGCTTTCTTGATGCATCCAGCTCACCAGCAATGGCACTGTGGGCTGGGAGTTTCCCTTTCTAGGATTCTGCCCCGCACTAAGAGCAGGGTTTGTTTTATATGGGGTGGGGAGGCTCCACAAGTGCCCTATAGTTGGGACCCTACCACACTCTCCTCTCACATCTACCCAAGTAGGCTCCCTCATGTCCTGAAGATTAGTTCACAAGTCTCCCCTCTGCACTCCTGAGGATGGAGTCCTGGGGGTATGGGATCCTGCCTGCAAGCCTGTCCCCTGGTCTCCCAAGAATTTCAATCTCTTATTAAGCCAGGGAGAAGCATGCTGGTCCTGAGTCGCCATGTTAGCACTCAAGCAGATTTGATATCCTTTCACTTTGGGGTGGGCCCTGTCTGCATCAAGGAGGGCCAGTAGGCACAGAGCCCACAGTCCAAACACCCTTGGGTCTGCTGTAGGGCTTTGAGAGAATAGGAGCCTAGTGGACATGCCAACAGAGGGAAGCAGCCGAGAACCTCCACCCAATGTCCCTTGGGACACCCCTGGCATTTGGCAGCAGTGGCAAGAGAAAGGAATGAGAGGAGATGGGTCTAAATGGAGGACAGACAGCACTCTGGTTATCTTTGTCCCTCTCCCCAGAAGGCAGCCCACCTAGAATGTCCAAGCTCTGGGATCCCCCAGGACCCACTGAACCCTGTGGCCTCTGCAATCTGACTGGACTTGGGAACTGTGTGGGAACAAGTAGCACAAAAACTGAAGGTCTGAAGCTCCCTGGAAAGGATGAAAGCACATGTCCTGGAGAGGAGGATGAAGATGCACCTTCTTCTTGAGATGACCTAGTGACCAACATCTCTAGTCAGCCATCTTCCATCTCTTTCATGGTCAATTTTTTTAAAATACACATTTTGTTAGCAATCAGAAAAAGAATGCAAGTTTGAGCATTAATAGAAAATAACCCCATTTCTAGGTTTTTTTTTTAATTAATAAAACTTAGAACATCAAATTTTAGTGAAAATTTGGGGGAAATATGTAATTCACTGCATATGGGTGTATCAATTACTATACATTATAGAGAAGATTTGCAGCATGTGAAGAGTTAAAAATGCCCATAAACCTAGTTTTTCTATTTTGATGTTAATTGTGCATAAGCCGATGCATCCATGGATGTTCAGTGAATATCCCTATAGCCAATAAAGCATCACCTGCCTGTTTCTTAATAGAGCTCAGACAAATCCTATGTTTGATTCATAAAATGGAATATTGTTTTTTTGTTTGTTTGTTTTTTTTGCATGGTTAAAGACTGCTTTATTGGTGGCAGTTAGTACAAGTCAATAAATATTGATCCCCAAAGAAGAGCTCAGTTACTCATCAGTTTACTGGTTCATACAGAGCTAAATGAAAGTGAACCATGTGATCACTGGGATGACTGAAGTCAATCCTGCTTCTTGGGAAATGAAGCCACAGCCAGCTGATATCTGGCATATGCTGTTCCACCAACTGTAAGAACCATGGTGACTCTATATAGGAGGGCATCAGTAAGTAAGGAAAACAAATGAACCCTACACAGATACTAGCATGGATAAAGTCAGAGGAGTAAAAAAAAAAATTGCAAATAAATAAAAAAAATATTGCTTTTCCTATAAAAATATAAGATACTAAGTATTTCTGTGTGTATTAACACATGTTGATATAGAGGGAGTTCCAAAGCAACTGTATGAGTGATAAGAATAATACATACACATCACCTTTATAATTGCAGACACCTCTACGGATACCTCTATCAAACTCTTCTTGGCTTGCCGAAGGGTGTTATTTGCTTTTGTTTGTGTTATCATAGGTAGATGTTAAATTTTGTTAAGTACTTTTTTTGTCACTAGTCATGATGTATTTTTTTTTCTCTCCACCTACAAATGAGGTTAATTGCTCTACTATATAGTTGTCAAAGTTAATAGCCCTCACATTCCCATGTTAAACTTGGTACTGATAGCTATGGTGTGAGTGAATTACTAAACTATTAGCTTACTTTTGTTAGATATGCTCATATTTTAAGACTATTTCTGCATCGATATTAGTAAATGAGATTACATATGATTTCCCTTCTCAAATTTCCCGTGTCTAGTTGTGGTTAACACACTTATAAAGTATTTCCTCTTTTATTTTCCATTCTTCTTTTATATTTCCATGAAATAGTTTATATAAAGTAAGTGTTACTTGATCTTTGAATGTTTGATAGCATTGGCCTATGAAACTTTTTGGGTAAAAATATAATGGATAGACAAACTATAGCATAGTCATAAAATGAATTCCTACTCAGGATAAAAAGGAATGATTGGTAGATACATTCAACCTTGGATGAATCTCAAATATATTTGTGATGAGAAAGGTCTTGTATCACAGAATACAAATCACACAGTATGATTTCATTCACATTAAAGATTCTATGGCAGGAAAAAAATCCAGAGAGTTGTTATTTTTGGGAAGTGAAGTTGGGAGCTTGTTGTAAAGAGTCATGAGAGAGGCTTGGTGAAACACTGCCCAGTGGTTACAGTTCCAGCACATGCACCAAAGGTGTCGGGTTTGAGCCTGGCCTGGGCCAGCTAAATAACAATGACACTGCAACAAAAAAATAGCCAGGCATTGTGGCAGGCACCTATAGTCCCAGCTACTCAGGAGAATGAGGCAAGAGAATCGATTAAGCCCAAGAGTTTGAGGTTGCTGTGAGCTGTGACACCATGGCACTCAACCAAGGGTGACATAGTGAAACTCTGTCTAAAAAAAAAAGAGTCATGAGAGAAATGTCCTAGATAATGGTGTAAATAATATTCAATATTTTAGTGGAGGTTGGATTTCAGAATTTATTTCTTAAAACTCAGTATAAAAATTATGCATTTTATGACATTAATTTTACATCAAAAGAAAAAAGGCAAAAAATTAACTTCAAATTAATGATATGTATTCTAAAATATTGGGGTGAAGTGTTCTGTTTTCTACAATTTACTCTACATGCACTAAAAAATTTAAGTGGAATAGAGGCCACGCACAGTGGCTCATGCCTATAATCCTAGCACTCTGGGAGGCTGAGACGGGTGGATTGCCTGAGCTCAAAGGTTTGAGACCAGCCTGAGCCAGAGTTATGCCTCATCTCTTAAGAGATAAGTATTGTGGCAGGTGTATAGTCCCAATTACTAGGGAGACTGAGGCAAAAGAATCACTTGAGCCTCAGAGCTACGATGTCACAGCACTCTACCAAGGGCAACAAAGTAAAACTCTATCTCAAAAAAAAAAAAAAAAAGATGTAAAGTCTCCATCTTTCTTTAAGGCTGCATAATATCCCATGGTGTACCTATACCACATTTTATTAATCATTTGTGGGTCAATGGGCACTTGGGCTTCTTCCATGACTTAGCAATTATGAATTGGGCTGCAATAAACATTCTGGTACAAATATCTTTGTTATAATGTGCTATTTGGTCTTCTGGATATATACCTAGTAGAGGAATTGTAGGATCTAACGGTACGTCTATTTTTAGATCTCTAAGTGTTCTCCAGGCATCCAAAAGCAGTGTATTAATTTGCATTCAAACCAGCAGTGTAGAAGTGTTCCCTTTCTCCACATCCACGTCAACATCTCTGATTTTGGGATTTTGGGATATGGACTAATCTTACTGGAGTGAGATGATATCTCAAAGTAGTTTTGATTTGCATTTCTTTGATGATTAAGGATGGTGAGCATTTTTTCATATGTCTGTAGGTCCCAATTATAACCTATGAATATGGGGAAAGGGAAAAGGAGGGAGGGAAGGTAATTGGTGGGACCACACCCACAGTGCATCTTACGAGGGTACATGTGAAACTTACTAAATGTAGAATATAAATGTCTTAACACAATAACTAAGAAAATGCCAGGAAGAGTATGTTAACCAGTGTGATGAAAATGTTTCAAATTGTATATAAAACCAGTGCATGGTGCCCCATGATTGCATTAATATACACAGCTATGATTTAACAAAAAAAAAAATTAAAAAAAAAAAGTGGAATAATGGATCTGTAGGAGAATGGATAGATAGACAGACATGTGAAAGAAATATTATAAATATTAATGGAGGAGTCTACGTGATGGGGGAATATAAACATTTCCTGTTAAGATTTTGATGTATCTTTTCTTTAGGTTTGAAAATTTTCACCATAAAATGTCAGGGCAAAAAAACTTGGTAATATAAAATTCCCACAGCAGTAGATCTTTCATGCTGGTTTACCATTATTTTCACCTTTATTTTTTCTACATGAGTCCCTGAAAATTTCCCTTTCCTTATTTCAAGGACAACCATGTATTTTAAAAGATCTTTAGAATTTCGTAAGCATGAAAGAATTATGAAGGTTGAGGAATCTTCAGAATATGTGGCCCTTCATGTTTCTACAGAATGAATGATATTTATTCATTTTAAAGATATTTATTGTGAACATTTATTTGTTAAATTCATTGCATGCTATTCTATTCTTGTAAGTTAATAAAGCTATTCCCACCCACCCCCCTTATTTAAAAACGATAAACCCTCCTTTGTAAGACACCCCCACCAAAGAATTCTCAGGAAGTTTGGATTTCCTCTGTGTGTGTGTGCATGCATATTTACAAGTGTTAAATATTTACTTTTTCCAGACGCCAAAGGGATATTCGGTGTTCAAATTAATACAATAATCCCCACTTGTCCATGGTTATGCTTTCCACGGTTTTAGCCATCTTCATTCACCTATAGTTTAAAAATAGTAAATGAAAAATTTCAGAAATAATTTCAGAAGTTTTAAATAACACACCATTCTGATTAGTGTTATGAAAGGTCATGTTGTCTGTCTCCATCCCATCCAAGACTTGAAGCATCCCCTTGTCCAGCGTATCCAGGCTGTGTATGGTACGTGCCCATTAATCACTTGGTACTTTACTTAGTACAATAATCCTCTATATCTGTATCCTCAGAAGCAACCAAATGTGAACCCAAAATATTTGGAAAAAACACATGAAATTAACAATACAACAATAAAGTAGAAAAATAAAAAATAGAGTATAAAAACTACATACAAAACATTTACATTTGATTAGGCATTATAAGCAATCTGGAGATAATTTAAAATACACATACAGGGAGATATGTATAGGTTATAAGTAAACACTACACCATTTTATATCAGGGACTTGAACATACATGGACTTTTACCATCTTGGAGGGTCCTGGAACAAATCCCCCCTGGATATGAGGGCTGGCTATAATGGCCCCAAAGCTTAAGAGTAGTGATGCCGGCATAGCGTTATAATTGCTCTGTTGTCACAATCACAAGGAGGTTTTGACCTGGTCCAGTTGCTCACTGCACAAAGATCCAATTATCGTTGTAGGCAAGGAGGCCTGCCAAGGAAGAAAGGAATTTTTAATACCAAAGATGTCTTGAGAGTATGGGAGAATCTGCCTCAAATCCGTCTCACTGGTGGAGCAATACTTTGGGGCAGGTCAAGGTATAACTAACAAGGGACTACCTGCTCTGGGGCAAGTTGTGGGGGATGATGAATCTTAGAGTCAGGAAGTCTGCCAAGGGCCCTTCAGAATCCCGGCTCCTTGTCCTAAAGAAAATCCACCATTCTGAGAACCAACTCAAAAGGTCAAGTAGTTAAAGGTGAGTATTATATAAAACAAAACAAAACAAACAAACAAACAATAACAACAACAAAAAAACCCACACAGGGGTCATTGAAATTCATTTATGGAGCTGGTTACAGTTCTGTTTTATTATTAGTTATTGTTGCTAATTTTTTACTATGCCCAATTTATAATATAAATTTTATCACAGGTATGTGGCTATGAGAAAAAACATAGAATATAGAAAATTTGGTGCTGAGGTTTCGGGCATTCAGGGATCTTAGAAAATATCCCTCACGTATAAGGGTGAGGGATCAACTGTGCTTATGTTTATCTGGGCCTTTTAGATAGTATAAAACTCATGTGAAATATAAGACCCTAGTTTTGATTTCTCTGGGGAGTTTATTTTAATTTTGTTTTGTTTTAGATTTCACTCATACCAAAAGAAGTGGTGGTTATGTTTCCCTGTGCTGGTGACTTTATTCAACCCTTTCACTAAGATGCCACCCTCATGGGTTCTGGATTTACCTAAGTGTTTGAATATTATCTCACCAATGTGGAGGAAGCTCAAATCCTTTCTCCTGTCTTTTAAATTCAAAGTTTGGGTAGCAGCAATGTTAACCTCCCAGAGGGCAACCCCAGGATCATTTCCTCCAGTGACTATTGTGTATTGCGCTTTTTAGTGCATTACCAGCATTTGGTGACTTCTGTCCTTTGTAAGGAGAACAAAGCTATAACATTAATGCTATAACATATAGCTTTTAGAATGTTAGAAATTTAAAATATTTCTCAAGAAAAAACGTGTCTTCTTTTCAGATCTGCAAGTCCCAGTCACTCAGAAACCAACTGTAGTGTGGACTTTATCCCATCACTCTACAGAAAATGCTTTGGTCAAGGGTATTATTGGTGCTCAGAATAAGACAGGTGCTTTGTCGGGCTAAGCACTCTCAGCTGAAGGACATTGGAAGAGCCTCAGAAGCAATCTTTTTCTGACCATTTTTCAGTTGTTTCTCCTGCTTCCCTTTCTTACCCCATGTAGGCCACAGAAACTAGATTCCTCCTCCAAAGTAGGTCAGAGAAACAGAGAGCCCTTTCCCCCCAAAGCTACCATAAAATCTAAAATATTACTCTAACTTCCCCCCACCTTTCTGTGAAAGGTCTGATCATAAAGAAATTCTCTAACTTATCTTTGATCAATAGGAGTTCATAAGACCCTTGAAAGAAACCAAAATATTTCAGCCCAAACTATACTTTGATGTATTTTAAGATGACCATGCAGAAATGTTAGAAATACAAGAATAGCTGACAAGCTATCTTTTGAGATTTTCATCTGTAGAGAAGAGCAGCCTCGATTTAGTCATGATAGAAAAGATTGAAAGTGTGACAGCTTAATGGCCTGAAGGAAACATTTGTCATCTATTCTTTCAGAGGACTGCTAGCTGTGAGATTTCATCTGCATAATAAGACCACTTTGCTAACAAGGTCTCCTGTTCTCTCCCTCTGATAACTTTGTTTAAATCTGCATTCTTTCTGTAACTTCCAGATGGTATCGATACTGTACATATAACAGTGTCAACCATCTTCTCTTGCTTTGCAATCTTATATTTATTTATTTATTTATTTATTTTTATTGTTAAATCATAGCTGTGTACATTAGTGCAATCACCTGTACCCATTCTAAGATGCACCATAGATTTTTTTCTGCAAGATGATACCTGCTTTTCCAGCTCATACAAGGTCCAAAAAGAAGATCATTTACAAGTTTATGTGTTTGGTGGTCCATTCATTCTGCCTAATAATAATCACTAACTGTCCCCGCAAAGAATTACTATATTCCTCATCTCCTTTCTCCCTTTGGAAAAAAAAAATGTATCGTTGGGGGGTCAGGT
Organism: Nycticebus coucang; assembly: GCF_027406575.1. NCBI lineage: Eukaryota > Metazoa > Chordata > Mammalia > Primates > Lorisidae > Nycticebus > Nycticebus coucang. The sequence continues at coordinate 98,115,257 of NC_069793.1, read as the reverse complement.
TTCCCAAACCCAGCTGACTTGGTATGATTATTTGGCAAAACTAAAAAGTTCAACCAAAGGTTGACCACTGAATGGATCAAAAGTGAAAGTGTGTGGATACTGAAAGTAAAACTGGAGCAACACAGGCAGTGCGAATAGCAAGTGCCCATCAATCCACGAATGGATAAATAAATTGTGGTATATGTACACCATGGAATATTATGCAGCCTTAAAGAAAGATGGAGACTTTACCTCTTTCATGTTTATGCGGATGGAGCTGGAACATATTCTTCTTAGTAAAGTATCTCAAGAATGGAATAAAAAGTACCCAATATACTCAGCCCTATTATGAAACTAATTTTGGGCTTTCACATGAAAGCTATAACCCAGTTACAACCGAAGAATAGGGGGAAGGAGGAAAGGGAGGGGAGGGAGTGGAGAGGTGAGCGGAAGGAGGGTGATTGGTGGGATTACACCTGCGGTGCATCTTACAAGGGTATATGTGAAACTTAGTAAATGTGGAATGTAAATGTCTTAGCACAATAACTAAGAAAATGCCAGGAAAGCTATGTTAACCAGTGGATGAAAATGTGTCCAACAGTCTACAAAGCTAGTGTATGATGCCCCGTGATCATATCAATGTACACGGCTGTGATTTAATAAAAAGAAAAAAAAAGAAAGCGAGGAGAGTAACTTCACACAGACTTTAACATAAAAAGAAGAAATTTTATTTAAGAACAAAGAGAAAGCTGTGAGTACCTCCAAAGAGAGTTGTAAATGGGACCGTCTCCTGTCTCATGAGAAGAGACAGAGGGAGAGAGAGGGAAACCCAAAGGCAGAGTAGAGGTGTAAATATCCTCTTTCTCTCCATTTGAAATTATTTGTAGCTATCTCATTGTTTTCCCTGTGCCTCTGAGCACTTTGTCCTTTCCCCTCAGTCACTGACTACGTAGGTGACCTCACACCACATTCTCTCTTCCCTTTGGTGAGATTTGCTGAGTAGTGAATGTTTCTATGGGCCCTGCAGATTTCCGTAGCCAGCAGGCCAGGCTTTTCTCCCATCCCCCTTGAAGTTCCTTTCTTTGTCTCTTCTTGCATACACTAGTGTTGTCCTGAAAGTAGCCAGTCATTTATTAATACTATTTTTCATATTACATGAGTAGTACACTCATGCTATTTTACATATTACATGGCTGGGTATTTCCCAGACAGCCCTTGGATAAGCTTCAGTGCCCACTGAAGGGGTGGAGTAATCACTCCTTCACTCTGTGTCCTCCTGGTGCATGTTAATAAGTGTGTTTGGCTTCTCTCCTATGAATCTGCCCTTGTGAGTTTATTTTCAGTGAACCTTTAGAGACTGAATGGGATGCTTTTCCTTGGGCCCTACTTACTCATGGAGAGGTCTATCCTATGCAGGGAGGAAGAAATGCCACAAAAAGAGCCCAAGAAGAATCAAAATGACCAATCTTAAAGATTTTCCTCACCTAGTCTATTTCTAACAAAGAATTCCCTTTTTGTTCAATCACATTTCTAAATAGCTGTTCACTCTTCATTGAATTTAAATATTAAAAAAAGTAGTTATCTTTTGGGTCTTTGAGTCTTCATTTCTGAAAGTTTGCATGTCATGTAAAACAGATTAAATAAATATCTAATTAGCTTTTCTCTTGCTAATCTGTCTTTCTTATACAGATGATAAGCCCTTTATGAATGACGTAGGTTCTATAGACTTGTTCTTGAGTTGAATTAGTATTTAAGTTGGAACAGGACACTTATCTATTCCTCATAATAGCCTCAGTTCTTAAGCGTGTGTTGGTCATAGTCAGGTATTTGCAACTCAATATTGGACTTATTATAACAGCGTCCACTCATAAGTGTGAGTTTATGTAAGTCAAATGTTTGTAAGTCGGGACTGCCTGTATAAGGATCAGCCGAACTCTAGGTTTGGTGAGGAAATGTGTCACATCTTTCTGTTCTTACAGCCCCATAATGACTGATGCTATGGTCTTTCTCTTCACTCATCTTACTTGACTGCAGAGTAGCATTACATGGAAACAACTACACTCTCCTTGAGGCATTTTTGCCTCCAGACCCTTGTGAGAAGCCCTCCTTTATTTTTCTCTCACTTCGTTCTGCTGATCTTTCTAAGTGACCTTTGCTGACTCCTTTCCTCTACCTCACTTCTGAATACTGAATGGTTCTAGGGCTCAATCCTGCACCTTTTCTTTTTCTTTGTCTACACTCTTGCTAGGGGATTTAAATAAACTACCTCAGAAATTTTATACCAAACCCTGACCTCTCTTCTTAGACCCAACCATCTCATTTACATATCCAAATTTACTATAGTTATGGCTTCAACCTCAAGATATCCAAGGCCTATCATTTGATATTCTCATGGAAACTTTGCTGTGTGCTCCAGACCTCAGTATAACACAATCCCTTAGGATTCATCCCTGATATTTCCTTTCTCTGTGCTTCATACAGCCTATCCATGCACTTCCGTGTCTTTCTTTGTCTACCTCAAAAATATTACATGTTCAGAACAGCACACTTCTTATGTCCACAGATATTGATGGGATAGGTATCAACATCTGCCATCTAAATGACCTCAGTGGCTTCCTAATTGCTTTCTCGTCATTTATTTTTCCTCTAGTCAACTCTTCACACAAGAGCAAGGGTGAATATTTATATCAGAAAGTCAGATTCTACCACTGCAAATGTTTTTACATCCTTTACTCAGTACTTGAATTCAGAAAGAAATACGTGGCCTGCTCTACTGTCTGATTGCACATTATGCTACACCTCTTCCCCTCTTAATTTAAGGTGCTCAGGCACACCAGGCTGGTCCAGGAACACGGCTTACTTCTTTGTGTTTTAAGCCTTTAACAATAATGTTTTCCACTTTGTTTAAGGTTTTATCCTCTGTCTTTAAGTAGTTGGCTTCCACTTGTGCTTTATGTTTTAGATGAAACATCACTTGTGTGCCTCTCTCTAAATTAGTGCTCTACTATTCTTCTAATAGGGTTACCCACCTCCTCCAGAGTGATGGAGTTGGGGAGGAACAAAACATCACCAAGTTATGCAATATAAACTTGTATCTTTTCTGAGAGTTTTCTCACCTTATACTCACCTAATAAAGAAAATTTATTCTTTTGAATCTTCCCTCAACAAAAAAATTGCTGCCTCACAATGACTTCTCTTGTTTGTTCACTTGTTTTGCTCAATTGGGAGCATTAAGTATTTGTGATGGAACAATCCTTCCTTGTATGGAACTGTCACGCAGCTTTGGCTTCTGTCAGTAACACCAGTAGTGCTCCCTAGATAGTCTATTAAGCCAACAAGAAGACCTAGGCACGTTTCCAGCTGTCTGCTAAGGAGGTAGTACTTTCTACCTGGTGGAGAGTCAAAGAATGGGCTAATAGACTTTGTTAAAAAGTAAATGGGTTTCATCTTTGCAAACACCCTGTTATGGCTGATAACATTAAGATTCTGGAGTCTCAGAATAAGTAAATAATTTACCTAATAAATAAATGGTGAATGAAATAACAAATAAAATGTGTACGGCTCCAACTTCCTCCCTCTCCGAGATTGCCTTTGCAGAAATGTCCACAGTATAGAGGAAAGTAATGTTAACTGCCAAAATTTGGTTCTAATCAAAAGGTCACGAATGTCAAAATGAGTGAGAGATAACATTTGATTCCAGAGTTCAGGCACAGCTTCCTAGAGAAGGGTTATTTAACCTGATTCTTGAGAAAAGAAAATGGCTTAGAATATAATTGGTAGAATGGTGTTTTTTGGGCATAAGGAATATTTGAGCCAAAATAAATTTGGGAAAACTAATAGTAGGTTCTGAAAATACTAAATAACAATACTTAACTTTTGTAGGCAAGGGAGTGCTGAGAGCTTTTTGGAAACATTGACTAGAGTCTTCCTATGTAAAAACCTTCAAGAATTTGCACTTGAATTCACTACACAATAGAGGACCTGTGAATATTGTTGAGAATAAATAGGCTAAGAGGAAGAGAGGAATCGGAGCAGAAAGAATCAGGCAATAGTTGAACACTAATGACCTTGAGTCCCCTGTGGATACCCTTCTTCATGTTGACCCTTAGCTTCTTATGTCTACAGGTGAGGTGGTCAAAAGGCAGGCTTTGATTTTAGGCAGTATATATTTGAATTCTTGTTTACTCGCTTAGTTGCTGTATGATTCTGAGAAAATTATGTAACCCCCTTTTTCACTTTGATTATTTTTAAACTATAGAATGGAGTTTATGAGAATTATATAACAATTTAGTGTATCTGTGGACACCCACACAGAAATCACCCAATAAGCTATCACTCTCGTTGTAAATGTTGTTACTAGGTTATTTGTTTCCTGGATGGCAGAATCCATTTAATGTGTTTACATCGTGCTACATTCAAGGATTTGAGGCTCTGCGTGTGAATGCTGTGATGCTACTTCTGAGACGAATAAGACTCTGCCAATAACTGAGACATAGCACCATGGCTGTGTGTGTGCTTGAGCACAACCACAAATGTTGGAGTTCTAGCTATAGCTCGCTACAGCACACTCTGGCTTTCTGTTGCTCTTAAATAATGCTTGAGTTGAAATATACCAACAAAACCTTCAGTTACTATTTCAACTGTGGAACAACTCCAATAGAACCCTCTACATATTACCTTCCAGGAACCCTCTTGCCAACCATCAGGAGAGCTGGTGAAATAGGATTAGCCATTTGGATTTCCTTCATAGCCTTAATTATTAAGCCAGACATTTTAACCTAAGCCATTTTAAGGCAGAACGACTGAACCAGAAGGGTAATCAATTATGTTACGAACTGAGGCTAACTATTTGTGTAAGCTTCCTTTACCAATCAACTTCAGGGACTGAACTCTCTTGCTAATATTCATTATCCAAATTCCACTTTATTTTTTCCAAATAATCTTGGGTAGGTTCTCCCTAGAATATAAAATTGAGGGAGGATAATTAATAATTATCAAGTTTCAGTTATAGCCCATATATTATATTTTGCTTAAACATCATGTTCCTCATTTATTACTCAATTATCCACTTACAATAGTTAGAGCAAGAATAATAAAAATGACAATGACTTTGTTCCTAGCCCTGTGCTAAGTGCTTTGGGAGGCCATACAGCTTTTGAGCTTTGCCACTGAATTTCAAAGATCTATCTGTTAAACCTCACTTCCAAAACTGACTCTCCAAGCCTCCGTAAGTGGGATTTCACTTATTCTTTATTTCAAAATCAAGGTAATAATATTTATCTGGTATGAGATAATTGAAGAGTAACTAAACAAATAGATGTGAATTAAGTAACCATTTAGTCTGACCTATGTTTGAAAATTGATAAATGATTTTTTTTTTTGCAAAATGCCAAAGATTTTACAAATAGAGAATGTCATTGACTATTCTTTTATATCAACAACTATCGACTACTATTAACAATCAATCAACTTAGCTACTATTTATTGAGCACCTACTGTCTGTCAAGTGTTTAGCCCTTATTATCTAAAGCCTGAAAGATGGATGTTATCATCTTTGTTCATGTGAAGAAACCAACTCTCAGGGAGGAACATCCATCCCTCACAACATAACAGGGCCTTGTCCCCAGTTTTGTCTGGCTACAAAGTCAGACTCTTCATTAGATTTGCGGTCTCACCATGTCTGTATGACTTCTCTCCTTTCACAGCCAGGATCTAACCATTCCAGGAACTTCTGTACTGTGTTAGGGTAGGCTGAAAACAGTTTGCCTTTTACTTTTTAAAAAACTTCTTTTCTCCCTTGCATCCAACATCATTGAGTTTTCACTGAAGAACCTGATAAAACCCCAAAAATGGAACAGAAAATATTTTCTTCTTATAGTAATGAGCTACATAAATGGTAGTGTCAGTTGGTGGAGGGAAATGTCCTTAGAAAACAGTGTTGTTGCCTCAAGGATTATGACACTCAGCTAAAGAACTGAGTGTCACAATCAGCTATTAAAGAATAGAAATAAATGGTATCCAAGTAACTAAGAATGTCTTTCAAAATATTTCTCTTTTTTTTGTAGAGACAGAGTTTCACTTTATTGCCCTCGGTAGAGTGCCGTGGCGTCACACAGCTCACAGCAACCTCCAACTCCTGGGCTTAGGTGATTCTCCTGCCTCAGCCTCCTGAGTAGCTGGGACTACAGGCGCCCGCCACAATGCCCAGCTATCAAAATATTTCTCTTATAAATGACGTACTGCCCCACACATTGTTCTTACCCCTTTCCAAAGCCATCTGTCCTTCCATTAGGAACAACCCACTGAGTATTGGGGCTGGCACGCCCTCTTCATCATTCACCTGCTACTCCCTCACCATAACATGTAACCCACTTTTGGAACTACCCCTCTACTTGTCTAAATCCACTTCCATAACATAAGCTCTTCAAGAGTAGTGTCTGTCTTACTTGTATTATATCCCTAGGAACTCATGTTTTCTGATTCTTCTCTTTTTGAAGTAAAAAATAATAGGCTCACAGATTCTGAAAGCCCCAAATGGTATAGGCATAATGACATTAAGTAATTATAATCCGCTTAATGTCCAGGTCCTTAATGTTCCTGTTTCTCGATTTCTGAACTCCTTCCATCTGACAAACTACAGCTACAGCCAGGAGGATGTCAAGGAGAACATGCTCTGTCCTAATACCACATGTGGTATTGTCCTATGTTTATTCTCTGTACCGTGGGATCAGAAGAATCATCACTCTGAATGCTGTGGACTTCAGAGAAATCCAGCCAGTTGTAGACTAACCAGAGAGTCTGAATTTACTCTAAACAAATGTCATTTCTAATCTGATTTTCTATTCTTCAGCCAGTGCCAATTATTATTTTAAAAATCAGAAAAGACAGGGTGAAGAATCTTCCAATTCTTTTATAATAACTCCATAGGTTGTTTCATAATAGAAATTCTTCCTCCCTTCTTCTGGCAGTAGAATTGTCTTTCCTTTAGCATCCACAGCTCCTTCATCTTTTAAGATTATCAATGACATGACTGTGATTTTGCTCCTTTAAGAATCTGACAAGGGGTCTTTGGCCAACCAGTTGTTACACTATATCCAGCTATATTTGGTGCCATATGCAAGAACGGGACAGGACCTGGAGGTTTCAAGATTCATCTTTGCTATTAGGTCACCACGAGTGCAGGGTCTGCAAAAGAAAAAAGATAAATAAATACAGGAGAGTCAACAGATGGGGAGAAAGAGAAGACTGATAACTTTCATGACTAGATTTAAGAAGCCCCCTGGGGGACACCATTATAATAGGGAATTTACCTAACAAATGCAATCAGTGTAACCTAATTCTTTGTACCTTCAATGAATCCCAAACAATGAAAAGAAGAAGAAGAAGAAGCTCCTTTGAACAGTTTTGCAAACTAGTTATGGAAGCATTCTTTCCTTTCTCGTTTAAATTAGCTTCGTTGGATTTCTGTCACTTGCATGCAAAAATACAAGTTTATTTTCCATGCTTTCTTTTCCTTTTACCTTGCCTACATTAAAATGTTGCCCTGCTATTCAACGTTGGGTCCGTCTTCCATGGATTTAGTTAAATATGTTAAAGGTAAAATGCTTTTTATTAAATACATTCCAGGGTGGGGGGGCCAAAGAGATAACGAGATCCAAAACCCAGGTTTATAAGTTTAAAGTGCTTCCAAACTAAAGAAGAAAGTCAGAAAGCCAGGGAATATATTATAGATCCTGAGTGATAAAGAGCGTCTGCCCTTAGGAAAGAGCACATCCATCAGCCAGTGTTCAGGAAGAGTGCTGCGCTCTCTGCCTTGTGAGTATGTCCCAGTTACCTTCTTCTTACCTGCTAATCATCTCTCAGGAAGCAAACTTTTTTTTTTTTTCAATAAAAAGTTAAAATACTTCAGAAAGACGATATCATCCAGTTTGGAAATTATTTTGCACTTTAGGAAAAGATCAGAAAATAGGTTTCTTCCCATGACCAGCTATGGTCAAATGAGATATTTCTTCTGAAGTGTTCAGTTGCAAGGAACGCTGAGTACAAAACCAACATGAATGGTAAAAAGCGTCAAGATTGATGATCATGTCTGGAAATGGGCAGCAATGGTCAGGGCACTATTTGTTATTCTCCCCCTTGTGTAAATGAATTTGTCAGCTCCTTTCCTGAGAGCAAGTTTTGATTAATGAAGTGGAGGAGAGAGCAAGAGGCCTCTCAGGATGGAGAGACCCAAACAAAGGGCAGAGACAACAGAAAGAAGTTCATGCGTATGAATACAGAAACTTTATTTCATCATTTTCCTTAAGCTAAATATTGACCTAATTTCACAATTCAGAAAAGTAAAGAAACTTAAAAAAAAATCTTTTAAAGTAAAACATTAAAAAAGGAAGAGCTAATATTTTGAGGTATAAGAGAAAGCACACAATCAACTTTGTGCAACTCTGTCCCTTTCCACGTCTCTCCACTTTATTATCTTGGCAAGTTGACAACTGTCCTCTTCTCTTTCAATGCCATATGAGTCTTCGAAGAAAGTTTGAATCTATCTGACTGCTTCTGGCCCTAAAAAAAATTCTTCCAGCCAACCTGGCTTCCAGGGCAGAAAATCAGGAATTAGCGATCTTTCAACTGTGTGTAAAGGACAAAGTAATATTGACCAGAATACAAGTTTGAACATAATTATTTTCGTTGCAGTTTTGCTCTTTTTTTGTCAAAAATTTTTACATTTATACACCAGTCAGGTTATAAAACTAACCTGACTTTTTTTTTTTTTTTCAAACGAAGTCCTGTTGATAGAGCCATGAAAGTTACCAAAAGAAAATATGATGAATTAATCATAGTAATTTTTGTAATTGATTTTGCACAGATGATCTGATTACTTTCAATCAGTTTTCAATAATGAATAGTCTTATAATTTGGGGCAGCTCTGCTGCAGGAGCAGGGTAAATTTTAATGCAGAACAGCAACTATTCGTGAACTGTATGAGAACACTATTCATATGATAAAAATCTTCTTTATATTCTTCTCAAAACTAGCTCTAACAAATAGTTATAACAAAAGAAATAAGGCCACATGCATTTTTTAAGTTCCTTTTTTATGACCCTCTGCTAAATATCACGTAAGTTGCAAGGAGTCTTGAATTTTCCTTGTCATATTTATTTTTTATAAGCCTTTCTAGCCATGGCCAAGCTAATATATCTATAATGAAATCATTCCTCTCCAGCCCCCTAACCTGGTTAAATATAAAAATATTAAGAAAGATAATAATAGAAGTAATGCTAGTAAATCAACCAACAAATATGTCCAGTATCAAATTAAATCATTTCATGCTTCCATAATGAAAATCAAGTTGGTATGAATACATTGGAAAAATGAGGAATAATGGAATTTTTTCAGATAAAACATTCAATGCGTATTTAATTTATTATGATTCTCTTCAGCTCCTGTGGTTCACTATGTTACGTACAGTATCCTTGTGATTTTCTGTAGGAACATTTCTGATGAAGCCAGTTTTGCTTTGCTAAGTAAAATACAAGCATTGGTTGATAATGGGAAAGCAACTAATGCAGAAAAAATGATAGACTTTCTATTTTTCAACTATATGTTTTCTATTTGTTGCTATAAAAGATTATAAACTTGGGCAGCGCCTGTGGCTCAGCGGGTAGGGCGTCGGCCCCATATGCCGAGGGCGGAGGGTTCAAACCCAGCCCCGGCCAAACTGCAACAAAAAAATAGCCGGGTGCTGTGGCGGGCACCTGTAGTCCCAGCTGCTCGGGAGGCTGAGGCAAGAGAATCGCTCAAGCCCAGGAGTTGGAGGTTGCTGTGAGCTGTGTGAGGCCACGGCACTCTACCGAGGGCCATAAAGTGAGACTCTGTCTCTACAAAAAAAAAAAAAAAAGAAGATTATAAACTTGCTGGCTTA